>NC_084656.1:5624235-6224235 GCF_019802595.1 Syngnathoides biaculeatus | reverse complement strand
AATTATTTTATCGTTCATTCCCTCCCCCAACCCATCCTCCAATTTGGGAACCACTGGTTTTCAATAAACATGATTAAAATGTAATTAAAAAAAACTCTGTTATGTACCAATTTCATGAAACATAAATCACCCTCATGCATTTGCCATTCAACAACAACAAATAATAACAATAATAATAATAATACATCTACAGGAGAATATGAGTTTAATTTCCCCTTGGCAGACTGGTGTAACCTTCAATTCTTGATTGCTGTATCTGACAACTGACAAAAGGATTTTTTTAATGAGATATATTAAATCAATAAATAAATACAAATGTCTACCATGTAATGTGTTGTGACCCTAGTGAAGTTCTCATGGGACTTATACTCACTGACACTAATATTCAGTACAAATGGCCAATTCACTGAGCTGTATTGGCACATCACTGAGTCACATGAAGACAAACATGACACAAATTCACACCTATGGGCAATTCAATGTTAATGTGAGAGAGAGAGAGTGAGGATAAGTGGTATGGGTGATTGGATGTACTGTATGTGATATGCTCACAAATCAGAGCTTGACACGGAGCAGAAAGTGGAGGAAACCAAATTTTCTACTTTGGAGCTAACAGAATTCACTAGGTTTGTCGGTGAAATATTCCCATAGCAGGACTAACATCTTGTGCAGTCATTCTATCTTCTCTTAATTTCTCCTCTTCCATGTGTATGTTAGAGTAAAGGAGACTGGATGAGTGAAAAGATGGTTCACTCTGTTCATTGTGTTTTAAACAAACGCACAAAGGTGGTAAGACCCATGGGAAGAGTAAACCCTCTGGTCTATGCCATTAGACGAGGAAAATAAGCACGCATGCTGCACATGATGACATATAAAGTAGATAATAAATTTGGCTAACGGACATATTGCTGGGCACAAACAATGGATGGGATGTCGCAAATGGCCCACAAGCCGCAGTTTGGAGCACAGCTGTGAAACTCCACACAGGAAGAGATAGGAACCATAAACCTCAGAACTGTGAGGCAGACGTCATAACCAATTGCTCATTCCGCTGCCCATAGCTACTTTACTGGATCAAATTAGACATTAGGAAGTGAATAAAGTGGCTGATAAGTGTTGTAATGATCAATCCGTCCATATTCAATACCTTTCGTCCTCATTTGAGAGAAAGGTGAGCTAGTGCCTATCCCACCTGACCTTGGTCTATAAGGGGGTACACCCTGAACTCTTGGCTAGCCACAAAAGGCCCACCCAACAACAATTTAGTTGTTAATTAACCTACAGTGACTTGAAAAAGTATTTACCCCCTTCCTGATTTCAGTTTTTTTTTTTTTTTACATACCTGTATCACAGACAACGGTTTCAAATCAAACAAATTTTAATATCTCTCAGAGACAAACCAAGGAAATACAAAATGCAGTTTTCAAGTGATAATTCAGTTTATTAAGGCATAAAAAAATCTCAACCTTTCTGACAATATTCCCCCCACCCCCATTATACCAAAAGCCAAAAAGCCAAAAGAAAAGTACAAAAATATAATGAAATCCATCATTCTGGAGAGGCTTACAAAGCCATTTCCAAGGCTTTGGGGCTCCAGTGAACCACTGTCAGAGCCATTATCCACAAATGGAGAAAACTGGGAACAATGGCAAACCTTCCCAGGAGTGGACAACCAACTAAAATTACTCCAAGAGTGCGAAGACGACTCATCCAGGATGTCACAATAGAACCTTGAACAACATCTAAAGACCTGTAGGCCTCTCTCACCTCAGTTAAGACCAGTGTTCATGAATATACCAGAAGAAAGACTTGCCAAAAATGGCCTTCATGGGAGAGTTTCCAAGCAAAAACCCCTGCACTCAGCAAAGAATACAAAGCCTTGTCCCACATTTGCCCAAAAATATCTTGATGTTCCACAAGACTTAGGGAGAAACATTCTGTGGACTGATGAGTCAAACTGGAACTTTTTGGAAGGTGTGCGGGCCCATTACATCTGGCGTAAAAATGCCACAGCATTTAATAAAAAGAACATTACGCTACAAGTGAAGCATGACAGTGGTTTTGTGATGGTCTGCGGCTGCTTTGCTGCCCATCAGTTCGTGCCCTCAAACTCAAGTGCTCCTCCATCATGTAGCGGGACAACAATCTAAGCTATGCTAGCTTCTTCACCTCACAGTCCATATTACACTGTATATTCAAATATCACAACCTGTTTACTAGCAGTATCACTTTACTGGTCACCCAATCCCAGCCGGTTTCAAAAGTCTGCGTTTGTATCTAACTATAACAGTGATAGCAGCGATGAAGACAAGCCAAGTTTGAGAAATTTCACATGAAGGATTGTGCTTAGGATCAGGATTTTAGGTGTTGCATGATGGAATAAAGAATTCAATGTATTGTTTTTAACATTCCATTGTTTTGATAAATTGATGAAAGAAAACAATTTGTCATCTGCATAAGAGGTGTCAAACATTATTTTTTCTTTAATTATTAAGTACAACTTCCCATGGAAACTTTCCTGTTGTAACTACAGCTAGAACTACTGTTATGAATCAGAATTTATGATTTTGTTGTTGTTGTTTTGTATTGTGTTTGTTCAACCCTGACATTTAATTTATAATTGACTGCATCGATCATGAAATTTCTGGAGATTTTTATTTCAATAGAATTTTTACAATGACAAAAAAAAAGTATCAGTAAGTCACAAATGTCCTCTGTAAAAGAAATCATTCATATGTTCTCATTTTGTACATACTGTAGTTGGTTACACATCACCACCTAACTTCTACCTTTGAACTCATTGTCTTGAAAACAGATGTCATCAATCAGACAGATGTAATCAATCGGACAGATGTAGTCAATCAAACAGTCACACACACACACACACATATACTCATGTGATTTATGTGAATAAAAAGAAGCTGCAAGGGGACACGAGTTGGAGTTGGTTGGAAGCAGGGAGAAATCCTGTTGCTCCCCTTCCAGCAAGTAAAAGTTGAAGCCTTGTCTGTTCGCCTTCTTTTAATAGAGAGTCAAGCTTTTTAAACCTGACATTTGGTCCTTCGAGCTGGATCTCCAACACACCACCGCCCATCGAGGGAGAAGACATACCGAAGTCTGTCGACAGCCAGGAGCATTTAGCTGTTCCTGAAGAAAAGCCCTGGCGGGACGTGAATTCGTGGCCAGGCCGGTGCCAGAGTCTAATCTCCCCTTGGTGGACAGTTGATGGGATCACGAACGGCTGGTGTCCGGACAATGCGTGAACCGGTAAGTGAAGGCTACTCCGCCAGAAGGAGGTTTAAGGCTACTCCGCCAGAAGGAGGTTGAAGGCTACTCTGCCAGAAGGAGGTTGAAGGCTACTCTGCCAGAAGGAGGTTGAAGGCTACTCTGCCAGAAGGAGGTTGAAGGCTACTCTGCCAGAAGGAGGTTGAAGGCTACTCTGCCAGAAGGTTTCAAGGTACTCCGCCAGAAGGAGGTTTAACGCAACTCCGCCAGGAGGAGGTTTCAAGGCTACTTCCCCAGAAGGAGGTTTTAAGGTTACTCCACCTTTAAAGAGGGTATTTATAAGGATCCATAAATGTGTGAGTGGGTGAATGCGAGTGTGAATGCCATTAGATCCTTGTGGAATCATAGGTCATGGATGGAAATGATAATGATGCTAACAGAAGTCTGTATTCCGGTGAAGTACACAAGGTAGTGGATTAGGACTTAGGTCCTAAAAAGGACAAGTAGTCTCTAAGGGACAAATGTAGAAAAGCATAATGGTGAGCGGGAATAGTAAGTCTGGCCCAGAGGGGATGTAAACTTTATGACATAAGTATGTTTGTAAATTTGACCCGCAGGAAAAGCGTGTCAATGTCCGCAAGATGAAATTGCAAGAGATGGAGAAGGTCTTCTACCAGTTTGTGGACGCCGAGGAAGTGGGCCGTCACCTCAAGATGACACCCAAGACAGTTGACTGAAGCACAAAGGTAACTTCAACCAGCTGCTGCTCATGCCTAATAAGGGCAAGGAGGACACCCTGGCCAGATGTGAACACGAGGTGTTGCTGAGATGACTGCAGCTATTCATGCACCTCCGCCAAGACCTGGAGGGTGAGCAGCCTGATTTGCATGGTGATGAAGATGAAAAGACTGTTGTTTGGAAAAATACGAGCGATGGAGTGCAGGACAATGGCCTGACTCTAAATGGACAAGGACTCTGCACTGTCACCAGCACAGATGAAGATTATTTTCTGTGTTTGCCCTTATATGCCATGGGGCGTGAAAGACTACATGACTGTCCCAATCACCAGCGAGAGTTACATCTCTAGTCACGGCTTCCACTGTCAGTGGAAGCTTTGTCCTTACCTCGACATCAACCGTTCCCTTTCTCCTACATTTTTCCCGACTCCAGTACCAAGAACATCTACACCTGACTTGCTTGGGCTGCTGTGTACCCACACTTGATGGGTTCAGAAATGAGCAACGATGTTCACCCACTGTTTATTTATTATTATTATTATTATTATTACTATTCGTCCTGGTTCACCTCTGGACCTTGGTATGTTACGATGAAGTTCCTTGTATCCATAATTACTGTTCTGGGTTTGTCCTGCCTTTTCACGATGTGTATAATCGCACGTTTGAAATCTATGATGGTTCGAGCAAGGTCAAATGTTTTTGTGAACTATGCCCTTCTACAACAAGTAGACCGTGATTTTATGCAGCTACAGCCAAAAGGAAACTTTTGATGCCTTTTATACGCTCAAGTATAAATTATGAACTTTCTGAAAATGCAACAGCCTTCTGATGTCCCCACTCGTATTTCCAAAATGATAAACAGGAGGGAAATGTTAAAGAAATCATTCATATGTTCTCATTTTGTACGTACTGTAGTTGGTTACACTTCACCACCTAACTTCTACCTTTGAACTAATTGTTTTGAAAACAGATGTCATCAATCAGACAGATGTAGTCAATCAAACAGTCACACACACATATACACTCATCATGTGATTTATGTGAATAAAAAGAAGCTGCAAGGGGACACGAGTTAGAGTTGGTTGGAAGCAGGGAGAAGTCCTGTCGCTCCCCTTATAGCAAGTAAAACTCGAAGCCTTGTCTGTTCGCCTTCTTTTAATAGAGAGTCAAGCTTTTTAAACCTGACAACCTCTTTGCATGCTAGCCAGTTAAATTGTAAAATGATGAGACAACTGGATTGGCTTCTTAACAATGAAGCCTCAACCTGCATGAGCTCAGTGGGACTCTATCATTATTAAGGCAGACGTCACAATCTGTCTGAGATTTAGAGTGTCGGATAACCCGTTTTTGGCACAAGATCATTATGATGAACTAATTCAATTTTATGGGAGACTTCTGTGTGAAATGCCTAAACGACAGAAATACAGTCATAGAGGACATCAAATAGTACAGTATGTGTTCCTTCCTCTTGACACGTTCAGAAATACAAGAAGAAGTTGAGCTTTGTAGTCAAACTTCAAGCTTCGTGTACATCCCATTGAATTCCTGTTGTTCCATAAAATGAAAATTCTCTGCTGAAGCAATCAACACACTCCAGCAGGTCAATTTCCATCCTTTTGGCGCTGCACCAGGTTGTTCATACCCTCGCAACTGAAGTAAACTACACTGCTTGGTGGAAAATCTTGGATAGTTACTTGTCTTCAGTTTAGGTGGAAGAAAAAAAGATAGTGTGTGTGCCTGCCAGATGTTATGAACCGGTCATTTTAGCTGTGGAATTCTGTAAATGTATGATTGTATTGCGTCACCGGCCTCAATCATCAATCAGTATCATGTTTCACTTTGGTGAACATCATTGGACTGACCGTGTGCTCCTCATATCCACTTGACTGACAGAAGAAATACAAAAAAACAACTCAAAAGAAACAACCGTATTAGAACTTGGGAAATGTTTACCTGCCCTTTTGTCAAAATATTGTGGCATACTGAAAAGGCTGGAATGTTTTTTACCCTCATACTTCCAAGTTTGGATAGGTAGTATACAGCTAAAGATAGATTTCAGTTTTAACACAACAAGACTTTTTGTCATTCATGCTCGACTGTCTACTGATGGTAGAATATTATTAAAATTACCTTTTGTAAAAAATCATTCCTCTCTCGCCCTATTTTTTGCCCCTAATTAAAGTTTTATTATTGTTTTAAAACTGGTCATGGCACAACAGGAATAACCAATCAGAGGCTGTAGAAAGGGGAGGCAAGACTGAAAAGTTTGTCAATCAATTGCCTAACTCTACCACACACATGTAGCTTGGGGCCATAACGCAGCCACTCACAAGGGACGCTAATAGGCTGCATCAAGAACTGGAAGGTTTTGAGTATTTTGAGTACAAAAAAAAGCTTGAAAGTGAAGTCAGTAAAAACAGTACCTGTCTGTTAGTGGTAGGAAAATGCAACAGCAGCAGTTGAAGCAGATGGACTAGCGCAACATGTACGTCATCAACGCGAGCAAAGGTGGCAGAAGGAGACAGTTCGTGTTTTGATTCAAGGACCACGAAATAAATGGCAACTACGTGGTGGTTTGCAAGCCACTATTAAACACAACAAAGGAAGAAGGAAATGATGGCGACAACGCCAGAAAAGACAAATGCGAGGAAAAAAAGAAAACATTCAGAAAGCGCAGGATTATTTCAAGCAGTGTTGATGTGGCCTCTCTCATGCACAGACACACACAATACGGAGGAAAAGCCAAGATGAACATTGCACAAATCAGCCAATCTCACGTTAATGTAATTTACTGACATAACATAGCTCAGGTTTCTATTAGTTACCATTGAATTTGTCTCCAGTTTATTACAATGGTGAAAAGTAGGGAGCACTATGTGTGCAAGCACAATCTGACTTTAATCAGGGTGCTTTCTAGTCAAGAAACAGTTTTGCTCAGTAATTTAAAAACTGTGAGATACATGACCAGTGGACATCTAGCCTATCTGCAAGTAGCTACATTTTGAGTCAGGTACTGTAGGTCAATGAAATTATTGCAAGTGGCTAAGTTTGACAAAAACATGTCTTAAGTTAATATTTGTTTCTGACAAACATGTGTTCATTTTTGCTTTACTTTAGTTAGTCTGGTCCAAACTCTTAAACGCACAAGACATCATTGTGTTGTCATATCCTAAAACGCCAGCTGCGGAAGTGGATTTCCACAAAAGCTTCCTTATGCCTTTTTTTAATGAACAATAATACTAATTATTTTGTACTTACAAGAAATGCTAAGAAGAAGAAAATGGCAAGTTTATGTTTTATTTGTTTGTATTTGTTTGAAGTTATTTCTACACAAGAAAATCCAGTTTGGTGCTTAAAGGAGTTGACAAGTTCCAGAATGAAAAACAATTGGTCATTGCTTTTTAAGTGAAATTGATTTTTTTCCATTGTGCATTAATCATTGCTCTTCAGCGAAACATTTTTTTTTACAAATACCTGATTCTTTGCTAAAAAAAAAATTGGTAGGATTCTTAAATTATCCATCCATCCATTCATTTTCTTTGCCGCTTATCCTGACGAGAGTCGCGGGAGTGCTGGAGCCTAACCCTGCTGTCAACGGCCAGGAGGTGGGGGACAACCTGAACTGGTCGCCATTCAATCGCAGGGCACATAGAGACAAACAGCTGCACTCACAATCACAACTAGGGGCAATTTAGAGTGTCCAATTAATGTTGCATGTTTTTGGGATGTGGGAGGAGACCGGAGTGCCCAGAGGAAACCCATGCAGACACGGGGAGAACATGCAAATTCCACACAGGTGGGGCTGGGATTGAACCCTAACCTTAGAACTGTGAGGCCAAGGCTTTACAGCTGAACCACTGTGCCGCCGGATTCTCAAATTATTATTTCATAATGCTCAAGTGTACTCTTTGATTGACTGCATGATGATGACTTTCAACAAGAATGTTACATGCTCGAAGCTGACATTTTTCAGGATTCCCAACAGGTCATGAGGAATTCCCGTGGAATGAATCTAACGTAACAGGATTGGCCAGGAGTGGGAACAAAGGTCATCAGTACTGGGATTTCTGAGGAACACTTCAGATTTGGTGAAATTTCTCTTAACTACTCAGGATTGGGCGGGATATAGTGAAAACACTCGGGATTGTGAGGGAGTGTGATAACCTTTGTGGGAGTGAGAGGGAGCAGCAGTCAACATTCACTCCCACGTCAGCCTTTATTACATTACATTTTCTTAAATAGTACAGACAGAGTGAATCGATTTTCCTTACCAATTGTCCTCATCAGGGTTGTGGGTGAGCTGCCTCTAATATTGTGAAGTGACCTTTTATGTTTTAATTCAAGACAATTCATGCTGAAGGACACACCTCTTTTTTTTAAATTTGAGTTCAATGTCATCCGGCTTTGAGGGGGAAAGAGACTACATGGTAAAAATCACACACTTTTGCTCCCAGGCAAACTCAGCGCCATACTGTACATCCACCATGGCGATAGCTGTGCTCCTAACGACCATGACCTCATGTATTCATGCAAGACAATACCAAGACAGATAGTCGGGTCACAAGAATCAATTGCAAATTATTGTCTCTGGAGGAAGAGAACCAGACAGGTTTTCAGAATGAGGGCACGCTAATGGTCTTTAGAAGGAAACATAAAGACTTCATTTAAAGCAAGGCACTAATAGCGGTTTGATTATAGCCTAGATGTCATGCAACAATAATTTATTGATTATTACAGTTGCTTGCTATGAAATCATTTTAAAAAATTTTTAAATTTTGTTTTATTTATGCGTAATCCCTTCCCTTCAGCAGCAGTTGTCACAGGATTTTCATATGAGCCATAAGTAGAAATGACTTTTGTCAGGCTTCAAATTGTATTTGTAGTGATTAATAACCATAAAGACATATAACATCCATCCATCCATTTTCTTCGTGGCTTATCCTCACAAGGGTCACGGGGAGTGCTGGAGCCTATCCCAGCTGTCAACGGGCAGGAGGCGGTTGCCAGCCAATCGCAGGGCACATTGAGACAAACCGCCACACTCACAATCACACCTACAGGCAATTTAGAGTGTCCATTTACTGTTGCATGTTTTTGGAATGTGGGAGGAAACCGGAGTGCCCGCAGGAAACCCACACAGGCACGGGGAGAACATGCAAACTCCACACAGGTGGGTCCGGGATTGAACCCGAGACCTCAGAACTGTGAGGCCAATGCTTTACCAACTGAGCCAGTGTGCCGCCAACATATAACATATAAATGAATTAATTGTTTTTATGTGTATGTATAACTGCATCATTTTAAAAATATTGTAATAATTCATTACTTTTTTATTATCCGATCATTCTGGGCAATTCAAGGTAAATGCAGTCATGTAAACGTCAGCACTGATTTAAAAAAAAAACATTGTCTTGAAAATTATCACACACAAGTCAGTGGTTAACATAGGCAACGTTTTGTCTTAGCACAGTAAATGATAACACTCATCAATCCAGATTTAGTTCAATTTAGTAAAATAAGACATGAAAGAAGCTCTAGAAGCCTTTCAACCACTCGCCTCCCCCATTAAATCCTAACTAACAAAAACATAGCAGGGAAGCCTTAATCCTGCTGCTTTATATAGCTATAAATATTTAAACTTACTAGAGGTAAAATAAATTACCACGGTAGCAGATTATGTTACTCATTACAAAAAGACTTCAAGAAAAAAATGTGTATACATAGTTTATATTGTCAGGGTTAATGGACAAATGATTTTTGAAACCCTGCAAACATGAGCCAATTATTTTTTCACCATCTCATCAGCTGTGTGTGTGAATCATTAACATTTGTGTGGCATTTAGACTTAACTTGATGACAATAACAAACAAAGTGACCAGACTTAAGGCTCATTAACTGGGCCCAGTGTATGGGCTCACATGGCAGCTTTAACGCTCCTACCCACAAATTTAAGATCATCACCTGCTGAGCTGTTTCTGTGGCAACAATTGTGAAAATACCACAACAGCGTCACCCATAAATCCTTCTTCAACCACATATCGCTTTGTCGTCCCCTTTACATTTGTACTTTTTCTAAGAGCAGAACAGACAGACTGCGTCAGCACCATGCTTTCAAACTCACCTGTAAATGAGGAAACTGGAGATTCCAAAAATGATGAGCGCCAAGCCAGATCCCACAGCTACAATTCCCAGAACTGGCAGCTGACCTGGAAACAGGAGAAAAAAGATTCCACACTCAGTTGTCTCTCATATGTTCAACAGATGTCTACATTCATATCTTTGAAAAGGAAAAAAAACACAGCTGTCAGATCCGGAAATACAATATAGCTACACAACTTGAGATTGTTAGATATCATCAATTATTACATGCAATTAAAAGACCTGCTTCCTTAAATGTAGAATGTAAACAATAATGCGATAGCTTAGCAAAGTAGTTGCAGTTCATTAAAAAAAGTAACACAACAAATGTACTGATTTTTATTGATTTATAATGTGTGTATTTTATGGTTTTCTGTTTCAAGAATTGGTCAAAAGAATTCCATGAATACAAAATTGCTTCAAAATGCCTCCAGATAAATGTGCAAGTGAACCCAATGAACTTATAAGAACAAGTTAGAAATAGTGGAATTTCTATATGGACACAAAATTTTACTCTTGCACATATTAATGAGATCCAATAAAACAGAACGATCGGAACATCACCCTCTTTATGATAAGAGTCAATATATTTATTTTTAGAGTTGTGCTGCATATTATTAGATCGAACGTTTTTACTCTCTCATGTCAGAAACAATATATAATAATAATAATATTATAATATAAGAAACACCTATCACTATAGTGGAGCGCAGTTATACAACACTATCCCATAATAATACTTTTAAATTAATATCATTTTGACAGCTCCTGCTGGGTCTCATGAGACTCCACAACACTCACAAGCTTGTTTCCAAAATTCATTTTGATTATCATCAGAAAAGGTTTATTTACAAAGCCTTAAATTTTTACATCATCTTTACTCAGTAAAACTATTCATTGGCTCTTCCTGAACGTGTTCAGCAGCAAATAATAGTTTGTACACAGCTCTGTCATATCCTCAGCATCGTTTTCCTGTCCTGGTAATTGCACTATGTTGCACTACATTGGCAAAAATATCCAAAATAAAACACTGTTACAAAGCCATCAAAGTCATACATATTACAAAGTCAATGAACAAAATCACATTATTGTTTTAATGAAAGAATCCATCAATAGCGGTGATGAAAAATGATATCTACCATCATTGCATGAAGGATCGTCTGTGGAAAACACGCAGGGTGGGTTATCCAGCGGTGCGCCCCCACTGGGCCAGTGGATCTTCTCTGTCTGGGACCAAATGATCTCCTTCATGGTCCCATTGTAGTAAGCAACTAACTGCACAAACATGAAATAAAAAAGTCATTTTTATCCATTGTAACCATTATTAAAGTTGCGAAAACCCATAAGAACTACTGCATTCATAGCAAGAGAAAAAACATTTTTTTTCCACACAACCTTTCCTGTTCAGAGTAATAGGAAACCTGGAACTGAGCCCTGTTGAAATGAGAAGCATGGGACTAACACATACATAATCCTACAATAAGACTAAGCAAAGACTGACCAGTAGCATCGAGGAGCATGAGCTTTATTTTGATGGTACATCTGTTTTCCTGCTGTGAAACATGACTCCTGAGTTTCAAACATTCTTTTTTTTTTTGATTGCAGCTCCCCCCACCCCCATACACCCCCACCCACCCCGTCCACATTGCTTGTAGCATGTTTTGTCTTCTCTGTTTTAACATTGAAGGCCATCACCCCTACGGAGAATCATCAAAACAATACAGATGGTGATGGGTGTGGGGGTAGGGTCTGCACAGACGAAAATAGGTAAAATAGTAGCTGCAGGCCTTCTGTTGCTTATCACTCAAGGGCTGCATTTGCCTGTTAAGAGCAGCTACAGAAAACAAATTGTATGTACTGCATAAATAAACTATGTGAATGTTACAAGTTGCTGTTATCATTTTGGACATGGGGAGCTTCACAGCAATATTTTATATTAACTTAGAGAACAGTGGAAGAATTTTCTTGGGGTTAAAGAATGAAAGATGGAGAGAATAGTTAGTTACATACGAGAACATTAATGGTTTGGGGACGAGGATAATCAATATGAAAGCTATGAATGTTGAATAAGGTCAAAATTTGGGGTTTGGCCAGACCACTCAAGGGTTACCCGCTGTTGTCATGAAGCAAGATTAAGAAAATTATTGCCCCCAAAAACATCATTAGATGGTATATGATTCTTTCAAAAGTATGTCACTATGTTATAGTTATTTACTGTTGCGTTATATAGCATGCACTCATTAGAATACAGGATTGTTTCACACACCTCTAAATAACAAGCTTTTCATTTAACAGGGTTTTGTTGTCTGTACAGTTCATAAAGTTTTAACAAAGGCGTACATTTCACTCTCAACCTAATTTCTATTTCCATTACATCCTGTAGGGGAAACATTTTTCAAGCTGAAGAAATAGGAGGTCAATCGATGTCTTGGAATAGATTGTGATCAATCGAAATTGAGTTTCCATGATGAGCACAGAAGCCCAGTAACAGAACACCACTTGGGTTCTGATTGGGGGGAGTTCTTCCCAATCACGCCCTTCCAGGTCTCACTGTCATTGCCCTCGTGGTCATTGAAGTCCCCCAACAGAATAATGGAGTCCCCAGAGGGAACACTGTCCAGCACTCCCTCTATGAACTCCAAAAAGGGTGGGTAATCTGAACTGTTGTTTGGTGCATAGGCACAAACAGCAGTCAGGACCCATCCCCCCATCCAAAAACGGAGGGAGGCTACCCTCTCTCCCACCGAGCTGAACACCAACGTACAGGTGCCGAGCCGTGGGGCAATAAGTATACCCACACCTGCTAGGCGCTCTCACTCTGGGTAACTCGAGAATGGAATGGACCTTTCTGACCTGTTAATCACTCTTACAATAATAGCCAATCAGATAGCCGGATTGTCTGAACCCCTGGCTTGACATGCCCCTGTCGCCATATTGTCCCACAAGCAATAGTGGTTGTCAGTAGCGTGTGCTTGGAAAAGTTAATATTACAAAGAAAATGGTCCTCAGATGAGCTTGGGGAACATGCAATTCTTATGTAAGATATCCTGCTAGCTTACAAGAGGCCCGGTTGATTCATTTTCCAAAGCCTAAAACACAGTTTGCCGAAGTGTCTACGATGGATTAAGGCTTGCGCAAGACCACACATACAGCTAAATGTGGACAACAAACACAACGCTGTATGTTTGAAGGTAAGTGAGGAAGAAGTATCTTCTCTGAGTTTGATTTCATTATTATCAGTGCTTTATACATTGCAGGAGAACAACTTTCACTTTGTTAGTGTATCAATGACATGCTGAATGAAATGTGTCATGTTTTATGCGGCAGAGTCGGGTTAGTGATACTAAATGTGCGATGTCATGCAAGAGAAATGTCCATTTGCCTATTTGTATCACATCAGACTTTTAAGAGCACTGGGTTCGATTACGAGCCAAGTCAAATGAATACACCCACTCACTTATAAAGACTAAAATGATATTACTGGTGATCTTTCCAAGTAAAAAGTACTCACCCTGCTTTACATGCGCAGTACGATTCCACTATTTTATCCTGTTGGATTTCAATATGAAGTTTGTGAGTCATCGAACTTTTTTGCATCAGTCCCCAACATTTCACTGTAACATTGGGCCCTGCTCCGTCCAAAATATTAATTCCGTGTACATATCCTTGCGTGAAATAGATGAGACCCCTCTGTAGAACTCTCTTGGACAAGTCTGACGCATTTGGCAAAAACATACCCCAATATTATCTGGAATGCGTGATAGAGAATCGACTTCAAACATGTTCTGTTCAATTGCCATTTTGAAAGCTTGTGGGACATGGCTAAGGGGACAGAGCTTTAGTTTGCCATTGGAAAGGTCCATTGAGTCCAACCCCTCTCAAGAGGACTGGTACCAAAGCCCAAGCATGCATAGAGGTGAATCCAACTATATCTAGTCGGAACCTCTCAACCTCACGCACCAGTTTGGGCTCCTTCCCCGCCAGAGAGGTGGCATTCCATATCCCTAGAGCGACTTTCTGTAGCTGGGAATGGGATTGGGAAGGTCCCTGCCTTCAGCTCCCACCCAGCTCACATTTCACCCAACCCCTATGGCCCCTCTCACAGGTGGTGAGCTCATGGGAAGGTGACCCATGTGACCTTTTCGGTACACGGGTGCAGACCGGCCATCGGGCGCTCACCTTCCAGAGGGGGGGGCCCGGTGACTCATGTCCTTGCAAGGGAAACCTGAATCCATCAAGTTTACTCGTCATACAAGGTTTATGGAGCCGTACTTTGTCTGGTCCCTCACCTAGGACCTGTTTTCCATGGGTGACCCTACCAGGGGCGTGAAGCCCAAAAACTTGGCACCTAGGATCATCGGGAGACACAAACCCCTCCACCACGATAAGGTGATGGCTCGAGAATTGTCCATAATGAACACCATATTCAGGTATAAGGGTGTCCACATGTGCACTTGGCACCAGGACACCCTAGGTCTCAGTTCAATGATCGACTTTGTGGTGGGAAAAGGGTGGCGTGCCCTCTCAGGTTCGGGGATGATATCCTGCCCCAAGGGAAGTAGTCAAAGTATCTTGGAGTCTTGTTCATGACTGAAGGAAGAATGGAGCGGGAGATCGATAGGTGGATCGGTGCAGCATCTGCAGTGATGCGGACTTTGTATCGGTCCATTGTGGTAAAGAGGGAGTGAGTCGAAAGGCAAAGCTCTCAATTTACAGGTCAATCTATGTTCCTACCCTCACCCATGGTCACGAGCTGTAGGTGGATAGAGCGGCTGGGAAAACAGAAGTCGGGGTATCCCTGCTAAAGTTCCTCCACCCGCAACTCGACCCAGAAAAGCGGTAGATGGATGGATGGATGGATGGATGGATGGATGGATGGATGGATGGATGGACATTGAGTTTCCGTCATGATGCTCACAGTTGACATTATCAGGTAGAGTGCTCCCCAGTTATTCGCGGGGTTTGTGTTCCCTACACCCCGTGAAAAACAAAAATCCACGAATAATGGATGATGCATCTTCAAGCTTCTTCTGTCTACAGATGTGAAATGGAATTGTTCCTCACTGGCTCATGAGTTCCATCAAATGCCAGCTTGCATACATGCTAAAACACTTGCTGGCATGCATGCTAACAGTGTAACCAGTGTCTTTAAGTGTTTTTTGTTGGACAAGTCACAAAACAACATTTGCAAATATTGGAACTCAGTGTGCACATTAAGATCCAGGACATTGTAAGGTGCCATGTCTAATGTGGCGCATCGTATATTTAGAAGAAAATATGGTAAATTTAGAAAAAAAAAACTTGGGAGACCAAAATGACTGGTTAAATATCCATCCATCCACCCATTTTCTTTTGCGGCTTATCCTCACAAGGGTCTCGGGAGTGCTGGAGCCTACTATGCCAGCTGTCAATGGGCAGGAGGCGGGGTGCACGCTGAACTTGTTGCCAGCCAATCACAGGGAACATGGAGACAAACAGTCACACTCACAATCACACCTCGGGGAAATTTAGAGTGTCCAATTAATGTTGCATGTTTTTTGGGATGTGGGAGGAAACCGGAGTGCTTGGAGAAAACCCACGCAGCCACGGGGAAAACATTCAAACTCTTCACAAGCAGGCCGGGCTTGAACCCAGGTCCTCAGAACTGTGAGGCCAACACTTTTTAGCTGCACCATTGTCCCGCCACTGGTTAAAGAGTTCTTTCAATTTCTATACTATTCTTGACAATGACAAGATAAATTGAGAGTCACACAACATAATTAGCCTCACACGTGCAAGATTTTTGGTTCAACTCTCAGCTCAGGCCCTGCTGTAAGAGGTTTGTGTCGGTCATGTGGTGCTTGTGTGGCTTGTTTTTGTCAATCTCTGCCCTGCATTTGACCGATGAACAGTCTTGTGACTACCAAGCCTCTTCCCAAAAGACATTTGAATTGGACTCCAGCTCATCCACAAGGACAAGTCAAGTAGTATAGAAAATTGCTGAAGCTCTAAGAAGATCAGGCTGTGAAGTTGGCCAACTTTGGACAAAAGGCAGGGTACACCCTGGAAAGTTCACCAGTTGATCGCAGACCTTAAAACCTGCACGAAAATTATAAAACAAGGCTGGATACCCGGGTCACTCTGTTATAGAAGTGCACCAATTAATTAAAGCCAAGGATAAATGAGAGCAGGCGCTTCCCCTGACAGCCTTGATGCAATTCTGACTGAAGTCAAATGTAGCTCACCCACTTATTTTGCTCTCAAAGAAAAAAAACATTTTGCAGATCACAACACACAAATATTTTCCTCTGAGTGTGGTGGAATTTTGTGGCTTTAAGCATATTATCATTACAGAAGTCAGGACCCCAATATTTGTCAAGATACTAATAGCCAAAAGATGTCGCTTTAACCTACATTTATTATCTCCATCTGTTCTAATTCCAAATCGAAGGGGATCAGAACCAAACCAAAAACACACGTTTTTCTATTTGTTGTTGTGTTAAAATCAAACACACATTTCAGGTTTCAAATCCAAAGTAGGCCTATAGAAAATTGGTGGATGAATGTATCAAAATATAAAAATATACCCTCATTATATTTGACTCATGTTGTCTTTATTGTCTGCAGTGAGAATGTAAAGTGTGTTGTGTCTGTTTGGTTTTTAAGCTAATAAAAGACCTACTGGTCTTATAAAAAGAAAGTGGACAGCTAAGATGCATGAAAATGTTTGCACACACATACACTCAAAGCCTCTTGAACATCCTAAATGGCATAAACGGAATGACTTCTATGTTTGACTTTCTTTTATCTCACTGCATCTCATGGAATAAGAAGGAATTCAAAGTGAACCTTAATGCATTCACGGGTAAGAGCAAGAGGAGCAGGGAAGATGGATGTGTGCACAACTTTTCAACTGCATTTTTGGCAAGCTTTTGTAAGTCTGTAATGGTACTTTTCATTTTTTACCTGGCCGATCTGAACATGCTATATAGTGTGACTTGCAGATATTCAAAGAAAACAATAAATTCGAAGAATGGGTACACTTACCCCATACTCTCCTGTGTCCTGGTTGGTCATGGCCCAAAGGTTGATGTCTATATCCCTGGCGTTTTTGTGGTCAGTGGTAACAAGACCTGTCACCCCTGGCAACAACATTCACATTGAAGGTCTAGTCAGATAATGTGATGCCTCATACTTTATTAAAAACGAGAGCTACTTTGAACTCATGGGGCGTTGAATAATAAAACCGAAGCAATGTTTCTTTTTCTAGGATTGCTATGTCTTGGTTTTCCTGAGATGGGATTTCAACATAGCTCTAAGATGGTTTATCATTGTGCAATAGAAAGGTTCACATCCATTTCTCATAATTATGCTGATCCCAAGACCACATCTTATGAAGCTTCATAAAAGAATACAATGATTTCTATGTCACAATCTTGTGGCTCATCTCATTATGAGGATTCTTGGGAAAAAAAAACACATTTCATACTGTAATACTGAGAAGAGTCTAAACTACGACAAAATGCATTGTTTCTGCAAAGTGATGTGAATGCACGTGGGAGTCAATGAGGTAAACAAAGAGCAGCATGGGCAGCCACATCAAACATTAAATGGACTATTTCAATAAAGACTTGAGTCATAATGCTTGATTAACAATATCATGGTTTTGTTTAGAGGGCATATCATAATCCTCATTTGGCTCGAGTGCGTGCCAGTTACCCAAAGTTGACTGAATCAACATTCATTTAACATCATTTGATGCTGGAGTGTTATTTGAGTGTTTGAGTTTGAGAGTGAGGTGTTTTTTTTTTAAATCATCTTAATTGTTTCAATCAGGGATTCAGTCATTTGTAAGGGGGAATGGCTGTGTTGATCTTTGAAGAAATATTTCAATTTCAACTTAAAGGTCAACTGTCATCCCTATAAACATTCTAAAATAGATATTGTAATGAAAAATACATATAACATTATTCACTTCAATGTCTATACGAAAAAATAAATGTGAGCGGAGAGCCCGTCATCCATGCGCAAAGTTGCAGAAGTGTCATTCTACGATATCCAAGTGCAATCTATTTTTCCCAACGAACCAGGTCTCTTGTAAACTTATGAAGGGTAAATCTATCCTCCCGAGTGTTCAAGCAATGTCCAGCAATACAACGAGCCGGCATTTTGGCTAACACGAAGGAAAAACGAGCTACCTTCTGGGAGGGAAAACTAATGGAAACAAACGAGTCCACATGAGGCCGGTCCTGTCCTTTTCGTCACTTCCTGCTTCTTCTTGAAGACAAATCCCTCAAGAGGATTTTCATGGCGGGAGTTACAAAAAGCTGAATACGTCAAAATCATGTTTTGTGGTGAAAAAAACGCACGGGTCGATGTTGGCTGCGGTTTTTTCATTAATAACATACTAAAAATCATGCATTTCTTGACAGTGGCCCTTTAATTAAACTAATTAAAAAGGAACTGTTAAAAGGCAAATATGAAGTTATATCCTTTCCTATTACTGTATTGTGGACATGTATAGACCTTAATTTAAATATTATTGTTTGTTATTGCTTGTGAAAGGTCTAAGAGTTTAGGACAAGGAACAGAAATGTGCATTATGAAGTTGTAGAGGGAATGTATGACCTGCAAACGTATAACACAGGTGTCTCCCTATTGAGTTTATTTAATTTACTAAGAACAAAAATAAAAAAACATCACAAAATGGCAATGAAGCAATGATTGATATTGTGGTTTAAAAAAAAGCAGCTACGATACATAATCAAGAGATTTGCGGAGGTGAAGAAGCAAAAACGTCAAATGAAGAATCGGATGTGTCTCAGTACGGCAATGAAACAGCACCACAGTGAAGAAGCCCTCATAATTAACTTAAAAGCTAAGTTATTGCAAAAAAAAAAAAAAAAAAAAAAAAAAAAAAACAGCAGTTACTCACCCCAGATTTGCCGGTTCTGTGTTCTCATTGTAATGTTGATGCCGTCGTTTTGAGCGCCGCCGTCAGCCAACGTTTCTTCCAAGGCCTTTGCATAGAGTACAAACCCATCATAAAAGCTGCCTGCGATGTAGTCCATCTGCATGAAGACAAAGTTGACATTATGATCCCGTCACTTAACATTAACTCCATAATGACGGGCATTTAATTTAACATACCAATGATGGTTCCAAATGCACACCGAAATCCTGTTGTGCTCTCACATGGAGTCGTCTCTGAAACTCTTTGTACTCGGGATTATCAGGAGGTCGGTATGTTATAACAAAAACGGACTAAAAAGGTCACAGAAAAATAGAGGATAATCATAGCTATCCAACACAGATTGGTGTTGTATTGGTCTAAATTACTATAAAAACTTTATGAAAACATTTTTAAAAATATGATGGTACACAGGATATGTAGCACCTATATCTATGGACCTTTCGGATGGCGATCTTAAGCTCCGCCCCCTTAGCCATGTCCCACAAGCTTCCAAAATGGCGACTGAACAGAACATGTTTGAAGTCGATTCTGTGTCGCGTATTCCAGATAATATTGTGGTATGTTTTTTGCCAAATGCGTAAGACTTGTCCAAGAGAGTTCTACAGCGAGGTCTCAAATATTTCACGCAAGGATATGCACATGGAAATAAGATTTTGGACGGAGCAGGACACAATGTCAGAGTTACAGCGAAATTTTTGCCTTTGATGCTAAAAAGTTTGACGTCTCACAAACTTCATATTGAAATCCAACAGGATGAAATAGTGGAATCGTAAACACAGGGTGAGTACTTTTTACTTGGACAGATCATGTGTAATATCATTGTAGTCTTTATAAGTGAGATAGGTTTGATTTTCTACAAGTGCATTTAAACAATGGTGATTAACTCAGTCAGTACCGTAGTCACCAGATGAAAAAGTTTGACTTGGCTCGTAATCGAACCCAGTGCTCTTAAAAGTCTAAATGTGATACAAATAGACAAATGGACATTTATTTCTCTTGCATGACATCGTGCACTTACCTATCACTAACCCGACTCTTCGGCATAAAACATCACACACTGCATTCAGCAGGTCAGTGTTAGACTAAGAAACTGAAAGTTGTTCTCCTGCGATGTATAAAGCACTGATAATAATGAAGTCCAACTCAGAGAAGATACTTCTCCCTCAACCTTCGAACATACAGCCTTGTGTTTGTTCATATTGTGAAAATTTAGTTGTATGTGCGGTCTTCTGCAAGCCTTAATCCATCGTAGACACTTTGTCAACTGTGTTTTAGGGTTTGGAAAATGAATCAACCAGGCCCTTGTAACCTAGCAAGATATCTTTCATCAGAATTGCACATTCCCCAAGCGCATCTGAGGACCATTTACTTTGTAACGTTAACTTTTCCAAGCCCACGCTACTGACAACCAGTATTGCTTGTGGGACAATATGGCAAGAGGAGCGTAATACAATGTGGCTATCTGATTGGCTATTGTTGTATGAGTGATTGACAGGTCGGAAAGGTCCATTGCCAGGGGAACCCCGGATCACTTCTACCTACTTAATCTATTCCAGGACTTCAAATAAAAATAATAATAAAATAAAATAATAATAAATAAAGTAATCAACCGAGTGCTGCTTTATCGCTTGTTGGCTAATTTTGTTGCAATCATGTTATTATGTTTTAATTTATTAGATTATGCTGGCAATATATGTTTCTCACTAAAAGCACATTTACTGAGCTAAAGGGTTTAATTTAAAAGTACTTGTAAAGTCCAATACTAAAATGAAACATTTGTTGTACCATTTGTCATTTTGTAACTCTTACATACATTGGAAGAAAAATAATGCAGTTACAATTCCAATATAATTGTTTCCATTTCTCCCTGTGCTTGCTTGAGGTTCCCCACGTACTTTCACTTCCTCACACATTCCAAAAAACATTTATGTTAGGTTAATCAAAAAATACATCTAATATTGTCCCTAGGTAAGTGTGAATGGTTGTTTGCGTGTATACTACTGTATATGTGCCCTGCAATTGACTGGTGACCAGTCCAGGACGTATACCCCATCTCTTGCCCAACTTCAGCTGGGATAGACTCCAAGTTAACGCACGACTCGAAGCTCTACAGAAAAGGAGTTGATGTTCAAATGTGTTTTGGATTCAGCGTACCTTAAAGACCTTGATGGGATCGCTCCCATCAAGGTCAGAGTTCTGCCATGGTTTGCGCTCTGTCAAGCTTTCTGCAAAGACATCCAGATAAAAAATGGCGTAGTTTTCTGGGTCTGGGATCTCGCTGTGGAAGAGTTTCATGATGTTCAGGAAAGTGTCCAGGGGGCCGCATATGTACACAACTGCAGTGGGGGGAACAATGAAAGAAAAGTTATTTATATGTTATCATCCTTTTTTATGTATTGCTCCAACGCTTTTATTTAATGATACACAGATAATGAATACTCACATATTTGTTTAAAGAACATTCAATAATTCCAGTAATGACTGGTAAGTTTAGGAATGTTTCAACAACCTCCACACACACTCAAGGCCATAATACTGACACCTACACTAAATCTGGAAGTTAATTCAACTTTGTGTTGAGAGTCTCAAAATCTCTTCAGCCTAAGAGCCATAATTTTTCTCCTGTATGAGAGGTATATTTGCAGAAAAGATAGGGTCAGGTGAAGTACTGTTAATATAATAGTGCTGGTCTACTTATCCATTGGTCAATGAACAATTATTAATCAAACACATCTCTGAATGTGACTTTTCAAAATTTGTACTGAATCTGAAAATTAACAGAGAGCCAGTACAATGACGACAAAGTCGGAGTGATTCTGCTGAACCTAAGGGATCTTAACAAAACTGTAACAGAGGCATTCTGGACTCAGCGGTGATGGTCTAATGAAGATTTGTTGAGACAGATGAATGAAGAATTGCAATATTCAAGACATGAGGAGACAAAAGCATGGAAAAACCTCTAGTTCAGAATCAGACGAAATAGATTTAAGTTTCGAAATATTTTTAGGTGGTAAAAGCAGGAAAGTGTTACAGTTTTAATATATTTCTTTCAAAAAGCATGGCTTGATCGAAAATCAGGTCAAGTTTTATTACGCTTGGGTGTAAATTTTTAGAATAAGATCCTTGGAGCCAAGCTGTTGTGATAAACAGTTCACACATTAGTTTCTGCACAAGGGAGTTGTGAGCCATCCGTTTTTAAATTTCAGTCAAACAGTCACACAGTAGAAGTATCTCATCTGCACAAAGTAGAAAGAAAACTAAATGTGTATGTCATCTGCATGCTAGTGGTATGATTTACAGTACCTTCCTACTTTCTTCTCGTCCTCTGCCAATGACATCCCGAAGAGGAAGCATGTTGAGTGCAAAAATCAATGAGGCCCAAGACTGACTCTGGGGCACATACAACACACTGACTCTTGGAGAACAACCATTTTTCAAAGATGTATATAATAGATGATATGAGATAAGCATGAGTAATGTCTGGTCCTTGAGATGCCCACCCATTTCCTCAACCTAACTACATGGATGTGATGATAAATAGTATCAAAAATTGCATTGTGATTAAGAAGCATGTGAATGTAGTATCACAGAGATGTTGCTACATCACCGCTTTAAACTGTGAGAATTCTTACGATTTCTGCTTTAAACAATAGTCAGTCAGAACACAACATTTTGTCAAGTTTTGGCTAGTCATGCTTTCTAAAGTCATTATGATTTATTGGTACTACTTACATTAGTAACTCCTGGGAAGCAAGACAATCCCTTTGATCCGCAATGGTCTATTATAGGCATTCTGGTAACACTAGATGTGGCCATACTCGCTAAAGTGTGTGTAGCATTTGATACGATGAAAATTCTTGTTTAACCATTTAACATTTGTTGAATAATGTCTTGTAATGTGCTGTTCAACGCATACAGGTCCAGTGAAGAAAATAATTATTTGAACACCCCGCTATATTGCAAGTTCTCCCACTTTGAAATCATGGAGGGGTCTGAAATTTTCATTGTAGGTGCATGTCCACTGTGAGAGAGATCATCTAAAAAGAAAAATCCAGAAATCACAATGCATTAATTTTTTTAATGAGTTGTGTGATACAGCTGCAAATAACTAATTGAACACTTGAAAAAAACATTGTTAATATTTGATAAAGTAGCCTTTGTTTGCAATTACAGAGGTCAAACATTTCCTGGAGTTGTTCACCAGGTTTGCACACACCGCAGGAGGGATTTTGGCCCACTTCTCCACACAAATCTTCTCTAGATCAGACAGGTTTCTGGGCTGTCGCTGAGAAACATGGACTTTCAGCTCCCTCCAAAGATTTTCTATTGGGTTTGGGTCTGGAGACTGGCTAGGCCACGCCAGAACCTTGATATGCTTCTTAGGGAGCCACTCCTTGGTTTTCCTTGCTGTGTCCTTCGGGTAATTGTCATGTTGAAAGACCCAGCCACGACCCACCTTCAATGCTTTGACTGAGGGAAAGAGGTTGTTCCCAAAATCTCACAATCCATGTCATCCTCTTCTTAATACAGTGCAGTTGTTCTATCCCATGGTCAGAAAAACACCCTCAAAGCATGATGCTACCAGCCCCATGCTTCACAGTAGGGATAGTGCTCTTGGGATGGAACTCATCATTCGTCTTCCTCAAAACACGGTAAGTGGAATTATGACCAAAAAGTTCCATTTTGTCTCATCTGACCACAAAATTTTCTCCCTTGACTCCTCTGTATCATCCAAATTGCCATTGGCAAACTTAAGACGGGCCTTGACATGTGCTGGTTTAAGCACGGGAACCTTCCGTGCCATGCATGATTTCAAACCATGACATCTTCGTGTATTACCAACAGTCACCTTGGAAACAGTGGTCCCACCTTTTTTCAGGTCATTGACATTTTTTCACCAAGCTCCTTGGTAATTTCTCCGTAGCCCTTTCCAGCACCATGGAGTTGTACAATTTTGTCTCTGGTGTCTTTGAACAGCTCTTTGGTCTTGGCCACGTTACAAGTTTGAGTCTTACTGATTATATGGGTTGGAGAGGTGTCTATGCAGCTAATGACCTCACACAGGTGCATCTGATTCAGGATAATACATGGAGTGGAGGTGGACTTTTAAAGCCAGACTAACAGGTCTTTGAGGGTCAGAATTCTAGCTGATAGACAGGTGTTCAAATAGTTATTTGCAGCTGTATCACACAAATAAATCGTTAAAAAAATCATACATTGTGATTTATGTATTTTTCTTTTTAGATTATCTCTCTCACAGTGGACATGCACCTACGATGAAAATTTCAGACCCCTCCAAGATCTTTATGTGGGAGAACTTGCAATAGGATAGGGTGTTCAAATACTTCTTTTCTTCACTTGTGTCTGATTTTGGCCCATTCTATTTTTTGTATCTGTTAGCCTTGTTTTTAAAATACACAACAACGAACTACTTTTTTATTCTCTTACAGTAAATCTTGGCATTTAAAGAACTTTCTATATGAATTGTTTAATTAGATATGTTGTTGTTTTGTTTTACTATTTTCTGCAATTCATTATCTTTGACCTTTGGTATAACAGGTTCTGCCAAAAAATTGAGGTTAACATTAAATGTACACAAATGCACCTTTTGATGTTCAGTTGGGTTGCAACCTAAATGAAAAGTTTAAAACTTTATCCAGTTTCTTTGTTTTGCAAGTAAGCCGCTCACAGGCGAGGTGAAATACTAATAATAATAATAAATGAACCAATGTCACATTGTCTCCTATAACAGGAATCAACTTTAAGGCCCCTGTGTTTATGGTGAACTTTCACCCTACCGCCTACACTGGCATGCTTTTGGGCCACAAAAATATATAACCATTATTATTTTCATTCCAGACGTATGCTGGAGCGGAGGCTCACAGCTCAGAGGGCACTTAGCAGACATTTCCTCATTGGTTAAACTAATGTTGGACCCCAACTCTCATCTGTTCCATCACAGTATACCATGCCAAGTAGTTCTGCTGTCTCCTGGAATGCACCCAAAATAAATGCCCCGACTAGTCCGGGGCAAAATGGGCTTGTGTGTTGTGGTAGCCTTAAAGTAGACAGACTAATACACAAATGCACATTCAAGTTGTTTGGTCAAGTTGTTCCACTTCTACTCTTCAAGATCTGAGGCCATACACCTATAGTTTCTCCTTTGCTACAATTATGACAATCTATATTCAAAGTATTTCATCATGAAAAAAAATTCCGTGAAACCGCTGAAATCAACTGCCACTAAAGTAGTACCAGAGGAAAACTAAACAATACTGTCCTGTCCGAATATCGTACTTTTTATTTGGCTTTTTGCAACCAGCCTAACCAAGTGCTCACAATCACACCTTAGGGCAATTTAGAGTCTCCAATGACTACATGTTTTTGGGATGTGGGAGGAAACTGGAGTGCCCGGTGAAAACCAACACAGGCGGGGCAAGGATTTGAACCACTGTCCTCAAAATTGTGAGGCAGACGCTCTAACCAGTCCCACTACTGTTCCGCCTATTATTATTATTTTTATTATTATTATTATCATTTTGGCATATACAAACACACAGATGAACAGTTCTCCTGACTCTGAGGCAGACATCCAAACCAATCTAAGACACCATCCTCCCCACCAATCAATTTTCATATTTACAATTACAACTGGCCCCTATTGCAAGATGAACCAAACCGTGCATTAATTTCCATTACAGTAAATAATCAGTAAGTAGTAACTCTCCTCTGCATTCACAATATTTACTGTATTTACCTTGAAACATTTCTGAGATTAAATCTATTTCATTTAAGACATGTTGACTGTCACATATTGACATATTAGATACAGTATTTAGGGGAAAAAAATTGTATTGGGAAAAACAATGGAAAATTTAATGAATATATTCATCAGTTGCCACCATATTATATTTGTTTAAAACTTAGTGCCCCGAGTCCCTCCCAAGTTACTGAGCGTCACTGCAATCGATTTGGCAAGAGGCACCTTCTCGTTCGTGCTGGCCTCAATCCAGCAAACACAGACCCTCGGGCCAGGATCGGCAGCCAGTGGAGCGGCGCTTTGTGAGGCTGTGAATCCTGATCAGAGACAGCAGCTACCGGGAATCTCTGCGAAGCTTCGCTGCCCCTCAAAGAGCTGATCCACCCAATTATTTGAGCACATTGTTACAGTAGCACTATAGTGGAGTACTAGTTGAGTGTTTTTCTCAAGTCAAAGGTCGTGCCTGAAAGAACATTACAGTTTATGGAGAGAGAATAAGGATTCTGACTCCCTGTTCCAATGTATCCCCAAGCCATTCCATTACAGTAGTACCAAAAAGGAAAAAATAAAATACTCTAGATCCATTCCATACAAATACAAATATCAATGGAATCTACAAGTACTTCTCTCTCTTCAAATGAAACGAAAACATTTCAAATGAAAACACATTTCACAGGCTGTTCAGATAACTAAATATTCTACCATATCACAAAGTGGAGGAAAAAATATTGGTATTGAGTGGCTTTAATGGACTCAGAAGCTGACTAGAGTGATGGGAGATGTAAGAAATGTATTCACTTTTCAGATTACTCCTTTCAACTCACTCAGAGCCTTTACCCAAATGGCGTTTTCAACAAAATTTTGTTTTGATTCAACCATTATCCAAGCCGCTTATCCTCACAAGGGTCACGAGAGAGCTGCAGCCAATTCCAGCTAGCTTCGGACGAAACCACACCCTGAACTGGTCGCCAGTCAGCCACAGGATAGCTATCAACACCAATCACTGAGCGTGAATCGATCCCAAAATGCTCACTCCAAAGTCAGGCGTGTGTACCACTACACCATCACTGACTTTAGTTTTAACTCATTTCATTAGAAATGTTTTTTAATGACTGGTTTGATTGTCCAGAAATGTTTTTTTAACAACTGCTTAGAGTTGAAATTAATAAGGAAGTACCTTTCCGCTTCCAAAATGACTAAACCCCAGCAGGCAAAGTAACGTTCATAAAGGTATGCTTGGTTGAGTTTGATGTGGGAGAACTTGAGTCACCCCATTGAACCCTGACCTTAACACCATCAAACACATTTGTTAGATCCAGCACAGAAATTGTGAGCCAGGCTCTCATCCAATGTCAGTGACCTCTGATGTTTCTGCGGAGAGAACTGTCGAACACACCGGGAGTTCTTTACACACAGAATGTAAAATCCAGTGGCAATGAGTGTTTTTTAAAAATATGTTTTGTTCTAATTATGGAAAATAGTATGGTTCTGATTCGTCCGACCGCAGTACTTCCCACATCTCTGTTTGCCAGGAATTGCAAGGAAGAATTTGGGGAACTAAAGGCAGCGGCGAATAGGAGTTTGCGCAACTGCACGCAATCACTTTGTCAGCTGTAAAAGCTCAAATGATGTGAGTCATCCCAATACTTTAGCGATCTTCTCCCCAGTCTTAGTGTTTCATCATTTAGACCCACTTGGCAGAGCTGATACCCTTGAGGTTATCTGCTGGGATAAAAGTGAATGCTGAGCAAGCCCTGACAAAACCATTAGCTTCTATGACCGCCGTCTCACTGCAGCAGCATAGTCCTTCATCCGACAGCGAGTGGACTGAAAAGGACTTGGAGTTTCTTTGCTTTAATTAGTATTTACTATTATTTGTATAGTTGTATAATCGACATGAAAAAAAAAATGGACCCTGTATGTTTTAAGGGGAAGCAAGGTGGTGCAGCTGGAAAGCGTTGGCCTTACACTTCTGAGGTCCCATGTTCAACTCCAGTCCCGCCTGTGTGGAGTTTGCATGTTCTCCCCGTGCCTGCGTAGGTTTTCTCCAGGCACTTCGGTTTCCTCCCACATCCCAAAACCGTGCAACATTAATTGAACACTCTAAATTGCCCCTAGGTGTGATTGTGAGCGTGGCTGTTTGTCTCGATGTGCCCTGCAATTGGCTGGTAACCAGTTCAGGCCCTAAAGCCCTAACACATTCTTTCACTCACTCACACAGAGGTGCATTGAATGTGTGCAAGAGGTTAGAAGGCGAGGTGAAAGGTGGATTCATAAACAGCTGCTGCAACACATTTCTGTACCTCACCTCTTCTTCATTTGTGACCTGACCTGCCCAAAACCCTGCGTGTTATCTCGACAGCTCAGATGGACTCCAGCCTTCAAAGCTCTGAACTAATAAGGATGCGTCTGGTGTTGCACAAGCTCACTAAGTATAGCTTAGTCGATCTCATAGCATAGTAAATAGCTTTGCATTCACACTCGAACACATTACCGTGAAAAGGTCTAATGACACCACTTGCTTTGTTTCTTGCCTTAATGACACTTCACACCAGCCATTTTGTCATTATAAACCCATAAACAGGAGAGCTATAGTTGACTGAATTATGTAAACCAATTTCCACAAACCTTTGTAGACTGGTGTTGATGTGTGCCTGTTAAAATTTTAAAGAACTTCATAAAGGAATTTATTCACAACGGCATCAATGGAAAAGTTCAATGATAAAAGCCAGCCCTCTTCTTCATCAGAACAAAGTAAATATGTCAACGAAGGACAAGTGAAAATGTGAATTTCCTTCATATTCCTTTCTTTCATGTTCGATAAAGTATGTACAGAAATGTCTACATATGGCCATGCAAACAAAAAAGCAGCACAATACAATTGGTTATCAGTTTTTGTCCTTGGTAATTTGTTGTCAATAATACTGACAATAATGACATTAATGCTACTAGAGATTTAAATGTTTGAAAAAAAAGTTTCACATTCAAGTCACTTGTAGAACTTTGGTCTGATACTGTTTTCTATTCAATGTTTTTTTTTCTGCCAGTATAAAGAAGAAAGTTTGACAATAAATGACCTGAGAGATGTGTTACATGCAGAGCTGAAAATAAAACTCAATACTTCAAAAGCTGTTTGTGTTATTATTCTCACTCAGCAGTAACATAGACAAAATTACACTATTTGTGGTTTATGCCTGTTTGGGAATGATTACTGATTAGACAGTGCTACCCGTTTCCATGCAGTACAGTCTGTTTATTTATGTTTGATTATACATGTTTACTCAGGAAGGGACTTTTGGATTGAAGAACAAATAACAATACTGAATAAAATAATGTTTTCCTCATTCTGTGATTTTAGCCTTTGGGTCAATCAAACTAGACTACCACCGTATTTCAGTTGAATATTGAACGAATAACAACAACAAATATAAGAATATATATTCTAGGATAGCGAATGAGCTGTAGCCTATCCCGGGTGACTATGGTTGAGAGGCAAGGAATTACCAAAATCTGGTCGCCAGCCAATCAAAGGGCACATATCCACAAACAATCATTTGCACATCAGGAACATTTCGGAGTCTTCAATTTACCTCTCATCCATATTTTTCGAATGCGGAAGGAAGCCAGAGTACCCGGAGAAAACCCACAAAACCACTGGAAAAACATAGACAAAACAAAGACATGGTGTTGTGGATGGGGCATAACTGCCATAAATCTGGTCTCTAGTCACACGATCTGGATTCACAACAAGAACCTTCAACTGAGGGCAAGAACAGCTCATTTGTCAGCTTCTCCAGTGAGATTTTTTCCTCACTGTAAATGTTTGTATGTCATGATATTGGACTATTACAGCCAAATCCAACGATGAGTCAGAATTCTGTAAATGTCCAATCTTATCATGCCTATGGCTTGAAACCCCTGTCAATGACGTGCTTTAATTTTAAACCAAGTAAGAGTTCAAAGACTCTTCCCCAAGCCATGCGACTGTTTTGGCTGGAGCGCCACCCTATTCATCTCAAATTATGTGTCTGTCTCAGGTGGTGGTCTCCGCAATAAAACTAGGAGCAACAGGCGAAACATTCCTCTGCAGTCATGCTCGAATAAGGAGGCTCCTACCTCAACTAATTCTGCTTAAGATCGGTTTTCATCTGACTTGCATTTAAAAAAAAAAAAAAAAAAAATCAACTTTATACAACAGGTCAATGTAATATATGACTGTTAATTGAGGTCATACAAAATGTTAAATGTTTTTTAATTAAAAGAGATAAGAGATAGATCAGCCTGTCACTGGCATGAGATCCAGTAAAATAGCTGTGTCAACAATTCTGCCTTTGCTAGGATAATATAAAAAAAAATAACATATCAATGATATCAAAGCTGACTAGACAGTGACAATGGTGACTTTTACATGGAAGCTGCACTCAACACCCCCAACATTAAATACAGCTACATAATAGGAACTTTATTTTCTCAAATTGTGGTATCAATAATATTTGTAATTATTTTGAAAAGGGAGCCTCAACCCCTCAATGTTGCCAGTTAACTTAAAGCAAGAACATTTTTTCCTAACAAACCAAAAATTGTCATGTGCCACAGAAAAATATCCAATTCCCAGAATTGGTCCAAAATGATTATTTTATGAACAAACCCTAACCCTCTGTGTGAAGCTCTAAATGCAACTGTATTGCAGAAAGTACGATTGACCTATCTTCGTGTGTTGCCATTCATAAAATAAAAATATCATCTTCTTTGTGTATCAGCTTTCTGATCAACTAAACAGGGACAGATTTTACAGTGAGTGAGTCAGTTTGGGAGCTAATTGAAATGAGATCATCACTGTTTCAGAAGATATACTTGTGACATTTTTATTCTAATGTAAATTGTGTGCCTTGGCTCAATAAAGTTGGTGAAACACTGCAATAAAAGTTAGCCTTCCATTTAAAATTCCCTCAGAAGCTGAGTTTTGATTATTAAACTTTCACAGTAGGAGCTTTTGCAAAAAAAAAAAAAAAAAAAAATGACGTCAAGGATTGCTATGTCTGTACCTTTTAGAAATAGCTGTTGACCTGGAGCTGGTACCTAATATTTCGACTTGAGTTTTACTCACAGGTGTCAAACTCAAGCCCAGATCCTGGCTGCTATATCATTTCATCTGGCCAGTGTCAAAAAAAAGCGTCCTTCTTCATGTCCTATTGGACCAAACTTCCAAATTTTATAACATTGTAAAATAACAAAGAATTTTAACTTAGCAGATGTACAAAAGTGGTGAAACTTTTTGGCAAGAAGAAGCAGCAGCAGAAGAAGAAAACCAAATTATATTGAAACTCTGGCATAAGAAAACTGACGTTCCACCGAATAGGCCTGTATTGATTTCTCAACCGATTATACGTTTATATCGTTCCACGGTCATAAAGACACGAGGGAAACCTGTGACCAAAATGATTTAACACACCTGGACAACAATTTCGTCATTTTGTGTTGCTACGATAGTTTATACTGCAAAGGTGGACGCATTGAAAGTGAAAGCAGCGCTTACTTCTGCCGCGCTCCTTCATGAAGGCAATGAGCTCCTTGTAGAATTTGAAGTCGTCTTCGTAGGGCTGGGCCTCCACCGTGACGTTCATCTCCTCCTTCAGCTTCAGGTAGATGCCCTCCGACAGGAAGTAGTGCGGCCGGTCGTCGTGCCGCAAGTCGTGGAAGATCACCACGGCGCGGGACGTCCAGTTGAAGTGCGTGTGTAGCATGTTGGTGAAGTCCCCCAGTTTGGTGGAGGACGGCCCGCTGCGCACGATGGTGCGATACTCGTCCCGCTTGTCGAAGCCGTACGCGGGTCCGCCGGCTGTGATGAGCGGAAGTTTCCAGTGGGATGCGAAGCGCCCCACCGAGGCCAGCGGGTACACGCAACCGGGGCCGAAGAAGGCGTCCGGGCGAATGTAGAGCTTGGCGTCCACGGCCACCACCTGGGCTCGGCTCTCGGCGCACGAACCCGCCGCGGGGTCCTCGGTGCTGTAGTTGAGGATGTTGATGGAGCGGCCGAGGAGCAGCCCGTGTTTGCCCTGGAGGTCTTCGTGCGCCATGAGGATGGCCGGGAAGACGCGCGGCAGAGCCCACGGGTACTTGTGGTGGTTGTCCGGCAGCATCACCGCCACCGTGATGTTGCTTCTGCAAGCCGGAAGAAGGCAGCAGCACACGGCCAGCAACAGGCAACATCCCAGCGCCTCTCTGCCGCCCATGACGTTCGGCCCCTGGAGTCAAGTACGGCACCGGTTGGAGTGGTCAAACCCACCCCGACGCCACACATAAGTCTCGCTCTTTCCTTCCGTTTACCTCTGCGCTTCTCTCCGATGCGCTCTCAAAAGTCACATAAAGTCAGCACCGTCCTCATACTTGTGTGCCGTACGCATATGCGCCGCCTAAATCCACGTCAAGGCGCCCAAAGATGGACTTCGCCGGCTTTCAAGTGACGCTGTGTGGGAGAGTGAGAGCATCCTTCCAGATGACTTCAACTTAAATGAGAGCAACCCTCGTACTGCTCGGCCCCCACACGTCATATACTGGAGGAAGTACTAACTGACGGGCTGCCATGTTAAATAAATAATTTGCTATTCATTCAATCAGTTGATTCGACCTGACTAGAATTAATGCACATCTGGAAGTTGACACCATTTCCAGCTCAAGCATAAAATTAGTCCTTTCAAATAATGATTATACTGTATCGCCTATTCAATTCAATGGACCTGAAAGAAGAGAATCACAAGTTATCCCATCACTAAAGTCACCGTTGTATAAAATGAACTACTGTGTATGAAAGAGAACGCTGAAAACATTTTTTATCTTATTTTATTATTATTTTTTTTTGCAGTTTACACTGCAATCCCTAATATGGGCGTGAGTCGCCCCCTGTCGGTCTCTCCTCGAACTTGTGAAGGGTAGTCGGATGAAAACTGGTTGATTCCCAATGTCACGATCCAAGTTTTGGAGTTGTGCCATATGACTGACTTGCGACCGGTTTTGGTTGTAGTCTGCCTTCCGCCCGAAGTTGGCTGGGATCGGCTCCAACACCCCGCGACCCTGAGCAGGATCAGTTTAAAGAAGAGATGAATGGATGGTTCTGTGGTTATTAATTGTACTAATAAACAACATATTAGTCCAAAAAAAATTAAAAACACACAGCAAAATTTAAATATGCCTGCCACAAACTGGCTGGTCCCCATGATTAACACATTCATTCAGTTACCAAAACCCCTGATCTCAACACATCAAGGAACAATGAACAGCGTCTTCCACAGTGTATTTATTTATTTGTTTGTTTGTTTGTTTATTTGGGGTAGGGGTTATACTAACTATTAAGTATCACCTAAATAAAAAGAAAATAAACTTACCTCTCAGAGTCGCACCTTTATGACCAACATTAAAATATAGTAACATAGTATGCACGAGTGTTCCTAAAAATGATCATTCATTCATCTTCAGTACCACTTATGGTCGTTTGGGTCGCGGACGTGCTGGAGCCTATCCCAGCTGACAACTGCTAACCAGTCGTCCAACATGCTTTATGGAAGTAAATATGTGCCACTAGGATTTGAATTAAAAATGCCACAGAAAATTTTATGTTGCAAAATTTATATTGTCATTTCAAAGTCATCACATTTCCAATAGCGGTATTTCAGTTTAACTTTTCAATGTTTACAAATTCACCACATAAAAAAATTCAACCTTTAAAATTCAAACGCAATATTTTCAGTCACCTGAGATTCAACCGGCGAAATTCCTCGTTTAACACCCAGCCAATCCAGTTACGCTTTCTTTGTCACGTGACGTCACATACGGAGAAAGCGTAACTGGATTGGTTGGGTTAAGAAGGCAGGGATAGTTCAAGTCAGAACCCAACACCCAGTTGAGTGACTGCATGGTGACCAATGAAGTAATTATTGATTATTGCAAGCTAAGCCAGTTCTTATTTATAGCAAAACCTGTGTGTGTTGGGGGGGTTGAAATAACATCCCCCAAAAGAGGGGGGCTGCAGAAATAAGTTTAGGAATCACTGGGTCAATTGAAGGCTGTAAATTGTCCATAGTTGTGAATGTGAGTGCAAATGTTTGTTTCTACGTGGCATGTGATTGCCTGGCAACCGGTTCAGGGTGTATTCTACCTCCTGCACTCAGTTACCTGTTATAAGCTCCTCCATACACACGACCTTACTGAGGTTAAGCAGTGTAAAAAATGGAATGGGATTTATATTTTACACAACTCCACTGACGTTGTGGTTATTGTTTGGTATGGTGGCTGTTTTTCATACCGTATTCTCGTTCAATTGGTTGTGTCTACCTGTTCTCGTTAACCTATCTATTGTCGTCCAATCAGCTCCCTCCAGCCACTCGCGTGTCTCGTCCAGGTGTTCTTCATTGTCTCGTCAGTTTGTTTGTATTTAGTCCCCTGGTTTTGTTCAGACCTCGTCAGTTCATTGCCAATGTCGTTGTGTGTGTTGCCGCTCTGTGGCACTTCCTCGTCACGAGTCATTTTTTAGTTTTAGGTCGTGGTGGGCAAGAGAAGCCTCACGAAGTGCTGAGGCTTTCCTCCCCCCAAAAAAAAAAGATTCAGTTTTAAGGTTTCAGTGATTCAGTGACATTTAGTGGACAATCGAAGCCATACCAAGTTCTCAAGAACATGACTGAAGAACTGGCAGTTTCCCCATGACAACAATAAAAGTTCAGTATGATCGTTCAAGTGTTTCGTTCATTCATGCCATCCATCCATTTTCTTTGCCGCTTATCCTCACAAGGGTTGTCGAGCGTGCTGGAGCCTATTCCAGCTGTCAATGGGCAGGAGACGGGGTACACCCTGAACTAGTTGACAACCGATCGCGGGGCACATCGAGACAAACAGTCGCACTCACAATCATACCTAGGGGCAATTTAGAGTGTCCAATTAATGTTGCATGTTTTGGGGATGTGGGAGGAAACCGGAGTGCCCGGAGAAAACTCATGCAGGCACGGGGAGAACATGCAAACTCCACACAGGCAGGTCTGGGATTGAACTGGACCTCAGTACTGTGAAGCCAACGCTTTCCAGCTGATCCACCGTGCCGCTTTATTAATACCAAATAATGATTAAATCGTCATTACAATAAAATATGCTGGCACCCTCCCTGATACTCTGAAACACATTAAAAATTAACCCAAAGAGTTACATGACACTGGTCTTTAGATACAAGCTCCAACAAAGCATTTTCAATTACTTTGCTTCAGGAATAGTGAAAAGCTCAGAAGCATCGGTATCATTTGCCTATATCTAGTTTTAGGTTTTGTTAAGTGTTTTTTTTATTTTTTGTTACTTTGGTTGATTGGCTTTTTTCCATGTGCCTTGTTTGCCTTTTTTGGACACTAAAGGGTCACTGACACATAAAACACAATTTTTAGTATGTTGTTAATACAAAAAAGGACCAATCGTTTGTTTACAGCATGTCAGAATGTTGTCGTATATGGACTTTTGTATCTCCCATCAGTGGGCTGCCACGCAGGTGGGTCGGCGGAGGAGAAATGAGCTCTCGCGCCCACTGACCACTGGTGTCTGGGCACCCCTGACATCCTCCTGAGTACACTGCATACACAAGTCATTTTGTATATTTGATCGGCTTCCTCGTCCTTGTCTGTCTGTCGGGGAGCGTTTTCAGTTAGAAGTGATCCACATATTGTCTAATATGACTCTCGTCACTTCACTTGCTTCTGAGAAGTTCTCTTCTTCAAAAAAGAGTCAGTCACAGAAGGGGTGTGAGAAAAATCCAAAAATCTCTCTTGTTCATCTCCCATACCAGGTGGCACAGCTTGTCAATGGCAACTGTCCCAGTGTGACATCTGCAAATGACATTGCAGGCAATATGGCCCCACTGGGATGTCAAGTGAGACTTTCGCAACTTTGCGCAGTAATGACACGCTCTCCGCTCATTTTCTTTCGTATAGACATTGAAGTGAATAATATTGTATGTAATTTTCATAACAATATCAATTTTAAAATGTATATTTAGGTGTCAGTGGCACTTTAAATACTTCTGAGACTCCTGGACTTAAGCCTCGCTTCCCTGCACTTGGGTCTTCCACATCTTTGCTCTGTCTTAAGCATCTCCTTGGTTCGCCGAGACCAATGATGTCCAACCTTTATAGAGCCAAGGCACATATTTTAAAATTAAAAAATCCCACGGCACACCAACAAAAGTAAATGTCACCAAAAATGGATCGATTAATTACTGTATGTACTTCCTGCCATCTAATAGAAGAGGATGTTTTTGTTCTGTCTGTCATTGTGCCTCACTGGGACAAATAGATGAAGAAGATACATTTTTTTTTTTCCCCGCAATTACATAAAATTGGATAACTTTCCACGGCACACTCTTTGGGAATCACTGCCCTACACGGCCACCAGACTGACCCTGATTATTTATTTTTACCGAAACCTCATTTAAAGATTTAAAGGCCAAGGCAATTGTGTAAATTGAATTGAATTTGTTCCTGAAACTCTTTGGGAGAATGTTATTAGCATATAACTATAATGTTTGTTTATATCAAAACACTCATCAACAATATATAGTCCATCCATCCATCCAACTTTTGAGCTGCTTATCCTCACGAAGGTCGCGGGAATGCTCGAGCCAATCCCAGCTATCATCGGGCAGGAGGCAGGGTACACCCTGAACTGGTTGCCAGCCAATCGCAGGGCACATGGAGACAGACAACATTTGCACTCACAATCCCACCGAGTGGCAATTTAGAATAAAGTAACGGGATGTGGGAGGAAACCCATGCAGGCATGGGGAGAACATGCAAACTCCACACAGCAGAGGCTGGGATTTGAACCCCAGTCCTCAGAACTGTGAGGGCAATACCCTACAGCTGCACCACTGTGCAATATTAATGCATTACAATATCTTTGTTAAGACTGGTGGTGGTGAAATAGCATGCCAAAAATGTTGGTTAGTAATTGTACGTAGCATGGTTTTAAGTTTCTGATTTGGTACAAGAAGAGAAAAACATACAAAATGCTTGTCATTTGTAATAACAGACCCGTTTGATAACATTAAAATGAAACAGCTAAAAATCCTTACTTTTTAGAACACTGCTACATCGTCTTCTTTTTTTTTAAATAAAGGATGTGAAGTGAAACAACAACAGAGGCTGTTTATTTGTTTAAAAAAAAACATTGAAAGCAATGATTATCACTGGCCATAAGTTGAGCTGCACTTTTTTTTTTTTTTTAAACTTGTTCTCTGGCTCAAGCAATGGACAGTTATACTTCTTGTCCCATACCTAACATGTTCTGTCTGGGAACCCTAATAAACACCCCTTAATACATATTTGCCCCAGCATTTAGTTATCAGAAATGCTATGACTTGTTTCAAACAGACATTAAGGAGAAATTGTGGGCAAGCTTTAGCCGGCCACATAAAATAATGCAGAGGCCCGGTTCTTCCTGCAAGCCTCTAGTTCGACATCTATGCACTACAGTAAGAGCTCCGAATAAACATTTTAATTTCTGGTGCAAAGGAGTTGTGATCACAAATGTCATGTAATGATGATCCGAATTAGAGCGCAGATAGTGCTTAACAAAACAGTAAGAAGAATTATGATGAACTGTTTCTATTCTCAGTTTTCAGCCCTTTGGAAACACATGCACTACTCACAAAAAATTTATTTACATTTAAAATTTTCAAGATGAACCTAAGATGCACTACAATCTTAACAAGGTAACCAAGTTAACTTAATTTCTTCAAAATTCTCTGAACTTGATACACACAACCAACTTTTCAGTATTTCAGTATTTTTTTTGTCAAACTTAGCGTTCAGCTCCTTATTGTGCAAAAAGTGCTGGAATATTGACCAGACATGAGCATTTAAAGGTTTAGAGGTCAAATTAACTAACTCTAAAAGGTCATCATGCATTTTAGCTTCTTCCTGAAATTTCATCAACATCCCTAACCTTATGTGAGTAGTGCACTATAGTGTTTATAACTAGGATATTAAGCTCTCTAGGATAATAAATGTAACAGAAGCTTTAATCGGACAGATTTTTATGCATGGCCCATATTTCCAATACAGATTTTGAATAAATGCCCAAGTGTACTGAATTTCCCAAAACATGTTATACCCTGACATTTTCAAGGGCAGATTTTTTGTTACTAGCTTTATAGGAGACAATATCTTCTTCAGGGAGGCTCAGTTCTTCAATCTTCACTCTTTCAACCAGTTCAGCAACTGAGGGGTGTAGTAGGTGATGATAATGTCAGCACCTTAAACACATGGATAAAACAATTAGTCAAGACCGTAATGTAGACTAATCATTTGTAATCATACTAACGTGATATATCCATGTAACTGTGTCTTTTAACAGTAATAAGATTCTTCACTTCTATCATTTAGTGACGGGGAAGCTTTAGAGTTACAGTAGCAAAGTAGAGTGCAGACTTGGGCATTCAACGGCCCGCGGGCCACATCCAGCCTGATGAATGACCCTGTCCAGCCTGCATTAGGCTAATCATGAATTAGAAAATAACTAAAAAAAAAATTACACACACACACACATTTATATATATATATATATATATATATATATATATATATATATATATATATATATATATATGCATGCTGTGGATGCGAGATGAGTTATGTTTGCATTTACTTTTATGTGTGCGCACATGCGAGCAGTGACCGTGAGTGTAGATGAACAGCAACAAGTAATGCTAGCTAGGTTTCCCTCAAGATGTCAGCTAACACCAAGAAAAGAAAAATTGATAACGAATGCTGTGTTTTCAACAAGACATGGACTGCCAAGTACTTCTTTACAGAAATCAAAAAAAAAAAAAAATGTGTGCTTAATTTGTGGTACACAGGTTGCTGTTTAAAAGACTACAATTTGAACTACATGATCAAACATGAGGATAAATACAGAAATTTGTCTTATGAAGAGCGCACATGGGAGTTTGACGTGCTGTTACAAAACTGCAAAGCAGAGATTTTCTTTTTTTTTTTTTTTTGACAAAACCTTGGACAGCAAGAGATGCAGCCATCAGGACAAGTTATGTAATGTTACAATGGTGCCCAAAAGAAACATAGGGCATTTTCTGAGTTTATTAAGGAGTGCTTATTGGAACCTGTTGCACCGATATGCCCAGAGAAAAAGGGAACATTTGAGAACATGACACTCTCCCGATGCACTGTAACAAGGCGGGTTGAGGACATTGATGGAAACTTTGGAGACTCAGCTGAACAAAAGAGTGGCCGACTGACAATTTTAGTCTGCCCTTGGATGAGAGCTGCGATGTACATGACACTGCCCAGCTGCTCATCTTCTAATCTCTAACATGGGATAACTGCAGACTCTCAAATCATGGAGGAGCTAGAAGCCATACGATCAATGGAAGGGACCACCATTGGGAGTGACTTGTTCACAGAGGTAACTGCATATTTTAAGAAGTTAGGAATGAAATGGGACAAGCTGGTTGTCCTAATCTGACTGGGGGAAAATGAAAATGAGAGAGAAAAATAAACCCTGTGCAGTGTTTATGGAGATCAGCACTGATGTGACTGTTTCTGTTTATTACTTCTATAGAAGCATTTTCTTATTTGGGATATACACAACAATTTCACAGCCTATTAATATAAATTTTGGCAAAATACCTTTATTCCAATTACCGATACCAGCTATTCAAAACATAGAATTGAATCCATTTTACAAAAAATTGAGAATTACCGTATTTTCACGGCTACAGTAAAGAAAATACGTATTTGCACACCCTCCTATATTGCAGGTTCTCTCACTTAGAAATCATGGAGGGGACTGAAATTTTCATCGTAGGTGCATGTCCACTGTGAGAGAGATAATCGAAAAAGAGAAATCCAGAAATCACAAAGTATAATTTTTTTAATGGATTTATTTGTGTGATACAGCTGCAAATAGTATTTGAACACCTGTCTGTCAGCTAGAATTCTGACCCTCAAAGACCTGTTAGTCTGGCTTTAAAAGTCCACCTCTACTCCATATATTATACTGAATAAGATGCACCCGTGTGAGGTCATTAGCTGCCTAAAGACACCTGTCCACCCCATACAATCAGTAAGACTCAAACCTGTAACATGGCCAAGACCAAAGAGCTGTCCAAAGACACCAGAGACAAAAATTTTACAACTCCAAATGGCTGGAAAGAGCGACAGAGAAATTGCCAAGCAGCTTGGTGCAAAAACGTCGACTGTTGGAGCAATCATTAGAAAATGCAAGAAGCTAAACATGATGGTCAATCTAAATCGGAGTGGAGCCCCATGCAAGAAATTTTTCCTCATGGGGTCTCAATGATCCTTAGAAAGGTGAGGAATCAGCCCAGGACTACACGACAGGACTTGGTCAATGACCCGAAAAGAGCTGGGACCACCATTTCCGAGGAGACTGTTGGTAATACACTAAGACGTCATGGTTTGAAATCATGCATGGCACCGAAGGTTCCCTGCTTAGACCAACACGTCAATGCTCGTCTTAAATTTGCCAATGACCATTTCGATGATACAGAGGAGTCATGGGAGAAAGTTTTGTGGTCAGATGAGATCACAATGGAACTTTTTGGTCATAATTCCACTAACCGTGTTTGGAGGAAAACAAATGATGAGTTCCATCCCAAGAACACCATTCCTATTGTGAAGCATGGGGGTGGTAGAATCATGTTTTGGGGGTGTTTTTCTGTAGATGGGACAGGCTGACTGCACTGTATTAAGGAGAGGATGACCGCGGCCATGTAGTGTGAGATTTTGGGGAACAACCTCTTTCCCTCATTCAGAGCAGCTTGGGCCACCTCGCCTTGTTGGCTCCCAGTATAACAGCAAGCTCCGAGTTCATTAGCTGCGCTTGTTTATTCACGGCAGTTGTTTGTTCTTTGTAAGCATATCTCTTTGTTGGTGCCATTTTTGAGGGACTTAGCCAAAGCTATGCTGTTTAGCACAAAACACATACTGGCATTATGTACCTTCTGGGCGGTGTGCCTTTAGCCTCCTCTCCTTCGCCCACACTTTCCCCTGTAACTTCCACATGCAGTCCTCACACAGGTCCGTTTTTCCTTTATATAACTAGCGTGTCATCAGGAAATGCTTCCAGTCGGTTACAGATTTTGGACGACGGATCATGTTTAAGGCACTCTACATTATAAGGCGCCCTGTCCGTTTTAGAGAAAATTCAAGACATTTAAGTGCGCCTTATAGCCGTGAAAATACGGTAAATTAAAGTTATCAAAGCTGCGGACCTCTAACATGATTCTCGTTTCTCATGGTGCCCCTTGCAAAAAAATTTGCCCACCCCTGGTATAGCGTCATGATGAATACTGTTACAGTCCATCATTCTCTCTATCAAAATGAGTATTAGGACAGCACACAAGTATGGAGCTGAGGCCTGTGACTTCAGTTCAAGGTTGTTGTTTTTTTTTTGGAAGGGAGTCATCTAATCCCACACCAAGATTTAGATGAAATGCAAAATAACATTGAAATATTGTGATCAACTAGATTAATTAGTTTGTGTTTTTCATTTCTGAATGAATGATACACTGTATGCCTGTTTCATATTGACTCTTGGTTTAATATCCCAAACCACATGCTCTCACCTGCCCTGCGGAAGGCAGTCATGGCCTCCATCACAGCGGTTCGCAAGTCAAACGCTCCAGCTTGCGCTCCATGCCACATCATAGCAAACTCCCCCGACACATTATACACAGCAAGAGGATGAGTTGGGAACTGAATAGAGAGACATAACAAAAATGATTAGTCACGAAATCCGCACATGGCCTAATGACATGGAGCGATATTTTTAAATGCTTTGAGGAAAAGGACTCTTCGTTTCTTCAAATGCATACATTTTTAAAAGTTCTCATGCGTTTCAATATGTAAAAGAGCAATGCTGTCCATCATTGAAACAGACCTTGTCTTTGACTTCTCTCACAATGTCCAAATATGGCAGACCTGGTTTCACCATCAGCATATCAGCTCCTTCTCTTACATCTCGCTCCTGAGGCACAGAACAGTGTCAGACAAACATCAGCATATTAGTGTATGTTTGAAAACCAAGTAAAGAAATTTACACAAAAAAGTTAGGGATATTTGGCTTTTGAATAAAATATTAGGATAAACCTAAAATGCACTTGGAACTTGTGGTGAACTAAATTTGACCTTTTTGAAACTTCTGAATACACAGGTCCAATTTTCCAATGTGTCAATAGTTCACCTCCTGCTCCTGAACAAGGGACTGAAATGGCAGAACTAATCACAGGTGTTTTGTGTTTAAATTTCCAAAGATGTACACTTCTATACCTTTCACTGATGTGGGTGTTATAGTGCATTTTAAGTTTATCTTGCTTTTGAGAACAAACTTTTCATGAGTAGTATAATTAATATATTTACCACAGCTCGAATGGCAAGCCCTCTCGCTCCCGGAGGGAGTTGGTAGCAACGCCTGTCCCCGAAAGCTGGTTTGGACTGTGCAGCATCTCTGCAAAGAAACCACCAGAAGTTTCAATGTGTTTACATAAATGTGTGTGATCTTACATCTTTACTTACCTGAAAGGACCATAATAGCATGAGGCAAACTTGGCGCTATAACTTAGAACTGAGACCTAGAGTTAAAAGCAAACATAAAATGCTTGAATTAGTTTAACTTTGTTTTGCAACGTCAATTTGGTTTGATACAATGATTCACGTTGCCATGAAAAAGCATTAGCTCCCCTCTTAAGTTCTTATATTTTTGCAGCTTCCCCACTTTAATGTTGCAGATCATCAAAGCAATGTAACTATCACACAAATATAACACAGATTAACATAAAATCCCATTTTATAAATGGGAATTTCATCCATTAAGGAAAAAATATTGAATGTTACCTGGCCCAGTTTAGAAAAGTAATGGACTCCTAAATTTAAATGTTGGGGCAACCCTGAGTAGCAACAATGGGAAAGAAGCATTTTCTAGAAGTGGCAATGAGTCTTTTAAATCTCTGTAGAGAGAGATCTGTATGTTGGCAAACTCCTCCATGTAGAACTGTTTGAACTCAGCAAAAAAAAAAAAAAAATTGAGGGTTTTAGACCATGAACCTTTATGTTTTAACTTTGAATTTCCATTTTTTTTTTGTCCATTTGGAAGTTGACTTGCTGGTGTGTTTTGTATTGTTATCCTGCTGAAGAATCCAAGTACATTTCATCTTGAGGTCATAAACTGATGGCTGAACAATCTCCTACAGAATTCATGGTTTGATCAATCACAGCAAGGTGTCCAGGTCCCGAAGAAGAAAAGCAGCCCAAGATCATTACACAACCAGCACAATGTTTGACTGTTGGTATTATGTTCTTTTTCTTAAATTCTGTCCTATATTTACGCTAGATGTAGGGAGACATCTTCCAGGAAGCTCAACTTTCATCCTGTCAGTCCATATACTCTATTCGTCTACCAAAAGTCTTGAGAATCATCCATTCATTATCTGACTCTTTTATCCACACAAGGGTCATGGGCTTGAGGATCATTTATATGTTTTGGGTTTTTTCGCAATAGTAAGATAAGCCTTTATGTTATTTTTGGTCAGTAGTGGCTTCTGCCTTAAAATTCGCCCTTGGGTTCCATTTATGCCCAGTGTCTCCCTTATTGTTGTGTTACAAACACTGACTTTAACTGAGGCAAGGGAGGCCTGTAGTTGTTCATTGTCCTGAGTTACTTTGTGGCCTGGATGAGTCATTGCTGTTCTCCTGGGGTAATCTTGTAGGCTGACCACTCCTGGAAACGTTCACCACAATTCCATGTTTTCTCTGTGTGAGGATCATGGCTCTCCCTATAGATCGCTGGAATCCTAAAGCTTTAGAAACGCTTTTTGTAGCCCTTTCCAGACTGATAGATGTCAATTACTTTATTTTTCAACTATTGCGGAATTTATTTGGATTGTGTCATTTTCACACCGCTTTTTTAGATAATTTTTCCAACTTGATTTCGCCGGGACAGATTCTGTTTAAAATATTTCTTGATTGAACATAGCCATAATTAGGCTAGAGTGTGAGTAATGCAAACTAAGAAAAAATATGATCAGCCACTATTGAATTATCATTTAATTCGGGGGGGTGATTATTTTGGTCACGCAGGGCCAAGTAAATTTAAATATTTTTTTTTCCTTAATAAGTGAAATCACCTTTTAAAGACAACATTTTAAGTTCACTTTGGTTATATTTCTCGAATATTCAGATTTTTTTTGATGATCTTAAACATTAAAGTGAGGAAACTTTGCAAAAATGTATGAATTTGAGAAGGGACCCAATTCATTTTCACGGTACAGTAGGTTTTCACCTTGAGCTGGTAAACACTGGCTGAGCTCAGGGTGGGCTACCTAAATTAATAGATTATACTGTCTTTTGGGGTTTACTGAAAGGTCTACTGACACATAATGTGTGATTTTTAGTATGTTTTTTAATGGAAAAAAAGGCAGCCGGAATAGACCCATCCATTTTTTCACCACTTCATGATGTCGTCGTATATGGATTTTTGTATCTCCTGCTATGAAAATCCTCTCGAGGAATTCGTTTTGGAGAAGAAGCATGAAGTGACGTTTTTTCCAGACGCCCACACTGGCAGTTTTGTGTGTTCTTACTCTTCAGATGTTTCCAAAACATCCGGTTCGTTATGAAAAATGGATTGCACAAGTGGACGAGAGCTTTGTGGATTCCAAATGACAGGTAGGTGTGTATAGAGCTATTAAAAATAAAATAAAATAAAAAATGGGGGTGGGGGGGCGTAATCCTCTCAGAAGTAACAAAAGATCTGTGTCATAATAACTTAATAAAGTACGTAAGTCAGGGGTGCTAAATAAGTCGTCGCTCGTGGCGACGAGCGACGTTGTTCATCATTGCTCGGGGAGGTGGATCGGGCAGGGAGGTGGTTTGGCTGCAAGCAGGAAGAGAAAGGAGATCTCCCCCCCACTGGCCACTGGTGTTTCGACCGGCATGGGTCCTCCTGAGTACGCTACATACTGTCATACATACTGTCGGGGAGTCTGTTGTTAGTTAGAAGTGATCCGCATATCGTCTAAATATGGCTCGAAACGATAATGATGGTCATATTGCCCTGGTAACTTCACTCGATTCTGAGATGTTCTCTTCTTCAAAAAGACCTTGCGTGTCAGAAGGGCTGTCAGAAAATCTGAAAATCTCTTTTGTTCGTCTCCCATAGCAGGTAGCACAGCATCTTCTCAATGGCAACTGTCCCAGTGTGACAGCTGTAAATGATGTAGCAGGCAATATGGCGATCACTAGGATGTCGAGTGAGACTTTCGCAACTTTGCGCATAAATGACACGCTCTCCACTGAATTTTTTTCGTATAGAGATTGAAGTGAATAACATGGGTGATTTTTACAACAATATCAATTTTACAATGTATATAGGGATGTCCGTAGACCTTTAAATTAATAGCCTGCAATTATTTGTCCGACTTACTTTGTTTCCCAAAAGATTAGAAAGCAGGGCTTGTTTGATGGCCCCGACTCTGCCATCCATCATATCAGAGGGTGCAATTATGTGACAACCTATAACAAAATATGAATAGTAAATAAACTATGCATTTTGAATTAAAACTAAACAATAAATACTCCAATATGGTATATCCCACAATTCCTGCTGATCTTTCCAATTTGTAAACATTTTAATTCTGAACATGGTCAAAATGCTGTTGCAGTAATCAGTGTTGCCATTTGTATTAAAAAAAAATTTCAGTCAAGTCATGGATAGTCATTTTCATTAACCTCAAAACACCAATCCACCCATTTTCTTATCCACTTATCCTCACAAGGGTCCTGGGGAGTGCTGGAGCCTATCCCAGCTGTCAACGGGCAGGAGGCGGGGAACACCCTGAACTGGTCGCCAGCCAATCGCCGAGCACATAGAGACAGACAACAGTTGCACTCACAATCACACCGAGGGGAAATTTAGAGTAAAGTAATGGGATGTGGGAGGAAACTGGAGTGCCTGGAGAAAACCCACGCAGGCATGGGGAGAACATGCAAACTCCACACAGCCAAGGCTGGGATTTGAACCCATTTGAAGTAGAAAGAAAGAAAGAAAGAAAGAAAGAAAAAAGAAAGAAAGAAAGAAAGAAAGAAAGAAAGAAAAAAGAAAGAAAGAAAAAAGAAAGAAAGAAAAAAGAAAGAAAGAAAAAAAGAAAGGTTTACCAGCTTTGGCGTAGGCTAGTGCCACTTCTGCTAGTCTTAAACAGCTAGCATCATTGTTCAGAGAACCATCTTCGTCCAAGATACCTGGAAATGAAATAAAAATTCATAGAGCTTGCATGTACTTTTGAGACTTCATCAGCTACACCTAAAATATCCATCCATCACATCCATTTTCTGAGCCGCTTATCCTCACGAGGGTCGGGGAGTGCTGGAGCCAATCCCAGCTGTCATCAGGCAGGAGGAAGGCTACACCCTGAACTCGTTGCCAGCCAATCACAGCGAACATGGAGACAGTCAACAGTCGCACTCACAATCACAACTAGGGACAATTTTAGACTGTTCAATCAATGCATGTTTTTGGAGTGTGTGAAAAAAAACGGAGTGCCCGAAGAAAACCCACGCAACCACGGGGAGAACATGCAAACTCCACAGAGACGAGGCTGCGATTTGAACCCCAGTCATCAAACGCCAATGCTTTACAGCTGCTCCACCATGCCCACCTAAAATATATGAGGTACAAAAGTTCCAAGACTGGCGTCTCAAGACATACAGTATACCGTATTTAAATTCCAAATTACACGAAATGTTTTCGCCTTCAGTGTGAGGCATAGCATCAAGCGGGATGTCTACAACGAGGTCCTGTGGTGCTTGCTTTGATAAAAGAAGCTGCATTGTGGCAGGACAACTCATAGCTGGTTCAGAAAAACAACACGCCTGCTCACAATGCCCTGATCATAAGACTACTCCTGTTGTCCTGCCATGCAGGCACAATTTTTCTCCTCTTTCCAAAGCTCAGGAGGGTCATCAAGTGAACCCATTTTGAAAACATAGATGACATTAAGAACGACTCGCACTCCTAGGGGGATTATGTTTAAGGGAAAAACTTACTATGTATATAGTATCGTATTTAAAATACTGTATATCTTTTAGGAGACCAGTCCTGGAACTTTGATGATCGACCTCTTACACTACTAACAAAATATTCAGACTATTTGACTTACATGTGAAATTTCAGAATGAGCCTAAAATGCTGAACTAGTCCATATTTCAATATATTTTTTCACTATTTGCTCTTCTCTAGCAGGGAGCAGAACAGAAAAATTCACAAGTAATGTCTGATCCAGGTGGCACCGTGATTGACTGGTTAGAGCATCTCCCTCACCGTTTTGAAGACCAGGTTCAGATCCAGGCCCCGCCTATGTGGAGTTTCCATGATCTCCCTGTGGGTTTTCTTTGGGCACTCTGGCTTTCTCCCACATCCCATAATTGGACAGTGTAAATTGCCATTCGGTGTGATTGTGAGTGCGGCTGTTTGTCTCCATGTGCCCTGCGACTGGCTGGCAACCAGTTCAGAGGTGTTTCCTTTCTCTCGCTCGAAGATTGCTGGGCCAGGCTCCAGCACTCCCAAGACCCTTGTGAGGAGAAGCAGCTCAGATAGTGGATGGATGGATGGATGGATGGAATGATGTTTGATCCATTAACTGATTAATACATGTCCTGGTTCGATTTGCATTGTTTTTTAAACAGTTCTCTTCACGAATCTGTTCACAATTTCACATCAAGAGCCCAAGATGACACCTACAGTGAAGAAAATAAGTATTTGACCACCCTGCTATATTGCAAGTTCTCCCACTTAGAGATCATGGAGGGGTCTGAAATTTTCATCATAGGCGCATGTCCACTTTGAGTGAGATAATCTTAAAAGAAAAATCCACAAATCACAATGGCTTTTTTAATGATTTGTGTGATACAGCAAGAAAATAAGTATTTGAACACCTGTCCATCAGCTACAATTCTGACCCTCAAAGACCTGTTAGTCCACCTTTTAAAATCCACCTACACTCCACGTATTATCCTGAATCAGATGCACCTGTGTGAGGTCATTAGCTGCATAAAGACACCTGTCCACCCCATACAATCACTAAGACTCAAACTTTTAACATGGCCAAGACCAAAGAGCAGTCCAAAGACACCATAGAAACCATGACGGTTTGAAATCATGCATGGCACAGAGGGTTCCCCTGCTTCAATCAGCACATGTCAAGGCCCGTCTTAAGTTTCCCAATGACCATTTGGATGATACAGAGGAGTCATGGGAGAATGTTTTGTGATCAGATGAGACCAAGATGGAACTTTTTGGTCATAATTCCACTAACCGTGTTTGGAGGAAGACGAATGATGACTTCCGTCCCAAGAACACCATTACTACTGTGAAGCATAGGGGCGGTCGCATCATGCTTCGGGGGTGTTTTTCTGCACATAGGACAGGGCGACTGCACTGTATTAAAGAGAGGATGACCGCGGCCATGTATTGTGAGATTTTGGGAACAAGCTCTTTCCCTCAGTCAGAGCATTGAAGATGGGTTTTGGCTGGGTCTTTCAACATAACAATGACCTGAAGCACACAGCCAGGAAACCAAGGATTGACTCCGTAAGAAGCATATCAAGGTTCTGGCGTGGCCTAGCCAGTCTCCAGACCTAAACCTAATACAAAAAATCTTTGGAGAGAGCTGAAAATCCATGTTTCTCAGCGACAGCCCAGAAAGAGAGAAGATCTGTGTGGAGGAGTGGGCCAAAATCCCTCCTGCTGTGTGTGCAAACCTAGTGAACAACTACAAGAAACGTTTGACCCCATTAATTGCAAACAAAGGCTACTGTACCAATTATTAACATTGTTTTTCTCAGGTTTTCAAATACTTATTTGCAGCTGTATCACACAAATAAATCATGAAAAAAAAAAATCATATATTGTGATTTCTGGATTTTTCTTTTTAGATTATCTCTCTCACAGGGGAAATCCACCTACAATGAAAATTTCAGACCCCTACATGATTTCTAAATGGGAGAACTTGCAATATAGCAGGGTGTGCAAATACTTATTTTCGTCACTGTAAGAACTGATGAACAATATCTTACTATTGCGAGGATTCAAAGAGCACGTTGTTAGAGATCAGCAAGTTATGGAATAAAGTACTGAAATTCTGAAAATTTGGACATGTGGATTCAAATTCTAGACCTGCAAAATGTTAGAGAGCATTTTAGAATCATCCAAAATGTTCACCTGCAAGTCGAATATCCCTAACATTGTGAGTAGTTTAACTATTGTATATAAGTGGCTAGCATACAATGAGAGACTGACCACAGTGACCGTGTGATGTGTAGGGACACAAGCAGACGTCACACGCTACCAGCAGATCGGGGAACAGAGATCTGATCTTCTTCACAGCCATCACGGCTGGTGTGTCATCGGAGTCTGCTCCTGATCCTCTGTCATCCTAATGCACAAAAGATCAGAATGTCCGCATACATACTGACCTTTGTTTCATGAGCAGAAATTTTGTTTGACACTAAGACTTCCATCTCCCAAAATACTGTAGTTGACATGCAACATACATTTTTCATGTAATACTTTATTTCAATTATCTTAGGATGTTAAATAGGATAGCATGTATGTTTCTTGCCTCTTTAGAGTTTCGTACCTTTGCTATACTTGCAGGAACCCCGAAGATCAAGACACATTTCAAGCCGTTTTCTACAAGTGGCCGCAACATTCCCTCCAGTTTGTTCACACCATACCTATGAAAGGAAGTACGTAGAATCATATTAAGATTACAAATTGTGGAACACGAGTGAATATATTCCTTTTATTCTTCATTTCATTAATAAAAATTGTGTGTTATCAGACCAGGAAATTGATTGCTTAAGGCTGCATTAATGTGATTGCATGTGAATTAAAACAACTAACAATACTAATACTAACAACTAATACTAACAATACTAACTAATAATACTCTCTGATAATACCTAATTCTAAAGGATTAGTATTCTACTTTTCCAATATCCCTAGACAAAGATTTACAACACATTAGTGGAAACTGAATCAACGTTGCTGATCAGTTGCAGCAAAGTACTGTATCTATTGCACTTCCTTATACCACGATTGCTTAAAGACATGATTAAGCAACAATCAATTCCATCTTAACAAATTATGACTAACTATCCCTCGATTGCTCCAGTTTCCATACTGCTTATTCTCACTACGGTACAAAAGTTATACAGTATTACGAGTTTTACCATCAAGTTTCACAAGAGCAAGTTCGCCAGTTTTTTAGTGGAACACATGCTCATCTTATCTGTGTCGAGAAAAAGTATGATCCACCCCACACCACCCCCCACCCTTTTTTTTTAATCTCAAAACAACACTCTCCATTATCAGTTGTACTGGTACCTTTTGTAAAAATGCTTCCCTTGAGAATATGGATGGAAGAATGCCATTTTTTCCTGAAATAAATAACTGTCTTTGGATATTTAAAATAATGTAAAATAAAATAACAAATACCTGGCTTGGCCTGGCAGGCTACCAATGGGCTCCACGGCATCGACACTGTCTCTATAGGACAGGTAATAAACATGCAGTAAGAACAAGACAAATAATTACAGTATTATGCATTCATCCAGTACAAACATACAACAATTCAAACTTCTACTTTCATGTGCCTTGTACTCATCTTAAGGAAAGCGCTTTCACTTACGTGATGAAAATTGGGTAAATTAAGTTTTCTGCTTTTATATCTGTGGCACATGTCTGCCAGTATCTGAGAGTTGGATGGAAGTAGCCACTATGAAGAATGGACTGTGCTGGCGTCTGCATCTTGACCCTGAGACAGATAAATCAAAAAGAGAGACAGAGAACAGGAGACACTGAATATCTCCACGAGTAGAGCCACCTCATGCAAACTACCTATTGTCCTTTTTCACGGCTCAGTCAGCGTTAAAACTGACCAAGCATGCGTGATGCTGCTTCTCCAAACAAATGTTCACACACGGCTCTGGTTACAGACTAAGACATGAATATTTATACATTCATACACGAATTACTGTCACTTTGGATGTTCTTTTATAAATGACCTTTAAAAATGTCTATATCTAAATTGCTACCAAATAATGTAATTCAATACAAGCGGAAAACTGGAAGTCAACAACGTTGTAACAAGTATTTGGAAAGCTTTTTGACCTTTTGTTACAGTTAAGTGTGGGGCTAGTCACTTTGTCCCACCTCCAAAAAAGGGAAAAAAGCAAGGCAAACAAGAGATCTACAACATACCAATTAAAAATAAACAGTTAAAACTGTACGGACACTAAATTAAAACTCTTCTTACCTGAAGAATGTGGGCAGATCTCAAATGCGCGAAACTCTTCAGGTTGGACTGGTGGCTGGTTGAGTTTCTTCTTCAAATGCCACTCAGTCAATACTTCGCTAGCTGTCACTATCGCCACCTATCGATTAGGTTTTAGCGAAATTAAAACTGATATTCTGCTTGTGTTACAACACATATGAATACATTGATACGCAACTTAAATTATAACTTCTTAATTGAGTTCAAATATACTATTCTTTCACTGTAAATGCCTAAGACGTGAGTATCCGGACGCTCGAGATGATATGGTCAATTCGGCCACCATACTGTGGACTTGTATTCTCGCGATCTTATTGCAACACTGAGGTGAAAATGACAATGCTAACGGCTTATTAGCATTGAGGAATGTCATTTTTCGTATTGCGTTAAATGGAACTCAAGACAATCGACTCCTACCGAGGTACAGTGATGTGGAGTCACACAACGAAATGTAGATACTTGTCACTTAATGCGTTACATGGAATTTACGATGTCTTTTTGGCAATTTGTGTTGAGGTTAGCACGAGCGTTACTATCAGGGTTGGCTTCAATCTTAGCTACGAGTTTTGTTGCTAATGTTTTTTTTCTCTCCTAGTGTATCAATTTGGGCTGAATTTAAGTGTTCGCTTCGTTTAACATAAGCATATCATGTAAACGTGAACGATGACATTTTCACAAATTGAGAATTTAGGCGATAAATATTTATTTTATAATGAAGTCAGTCAGCGTTTCTTTGCTTGGTGAAACTGGTTAAAAGCCCTGTCCTCTCTTTTTAGTGTACGTGGAGATTTAATTGTCGTTGTTTTCCAGGAGTGTTTCCTGATCGCCTGAAACTGGGAGGATTTCTTCCATCAGGGTGTATTCAAAAATGTAGACAAAAGTGAAGTGTCTCCTGTATGAGATTCATCAACTCCTCTCAGCAGTCCCATTTGCCAGGTCCTCGTGGTTGACATCTTCTCAGGACGCCAGCTGTCCTCCAGTAGCCCATCCCTGGCTGCACATCCAAATTTCTCCACCATGCTGTTTTCTTTGCGTGAACTTGTTCAGTGGTTAGGCTTCGCCACTTTCGAACTCTTTCTCCACTTGCTCGCTTTGCTGGTGTTCAGCATGCTAGTTGCCCTGCGGGCTGATATGTTCGCTCCCATGCTAAGCTGGTGGTTGGTGTTTGTACCCCTGTTTGCTGCCGACGGTCTCAGCACCTACTTCACAGCCATCGTATCCATCCGCCTCTACCAGGAGAACGAGAAACGCCTGGCGGTCCTCCGACTCCTCTGGGTTCTTACAGTGCTCAGCCTGAAGCTGGTGTGTGAGGTTCTACTGTGCCAGAAGCTGGCGGAGCAGGAACAAGCCAGAGACCTTAGATTTGGCCTAATCGTCTCACCACTCTTCATCCTTCTACAGCTGCTGATGATACGAGCATGCCGAGTCAACTGAGGAGTTGGTGGGAAGTTTTTTTTTCCCATCTGCTGTTGGAACATTTGAAGTTTTACACTAGTGTGTTTCTATTTGGCTTTTTGGAACATCTTGTTCTACGTGAACATTCAATACATACATAATCGCCCTTTGTGATTGCGCACATTTTTTATTTTTTTTTTTTTTTTGCGGTCCATATTTCTAATTGAACCAAATTGAACAAAAACGTTCACTCTGTGTTGTTATTAGATATACAGTACTTCATAATGTCTGGTGTATTAATGGAGAAATCCCTGCCTCTGTGTGGATGCACCTGGGCAAAAGTCTAACAAGAGAATCATTCTTAAAGCAATGCATCAAAATAAATTCCAGGATCTTTCTAATTTAAATCTTGCTAAACGTGATTTGATTAACTCCAGAAGCAAGCGACATTCAGGAACTCAGTGCAAACATTTTCTGACCTGTCATCAGGCTGAGTTTTCACCACGTTGAGTGAGTTTTTGAGGGTGTATGGAATAAGATGAGCCATAGGTATCAATGGGATGATATGGGTCATAGTGCCTCTTCATTTTTCAGTCAATGGTAGACAATACATCTTGTGGAATCCAACAATGTTACTTTGAAATGGACATGAACACGTGCCACAGTAAGTTGAATGACAGTGGAATTAGGAGCAAATAGTTCTCCAGGAATGTTGAATGCAGAAATATTGTTGAGGTAATACATATTTTTCAAACAGTTGAAAAGAATGTTTAACACAGGCAGCTTATTCTGAAACTCTTTAAGTTTTCTTCACATTTTCCTCAAATATTTTTTTCCCTCAAACTTGTGTATGTTCTGCATGTATTCAAGGTCAATTCCTGTGACAATATATATGTCAATTTAGGAAACAACTTGACGAAATATTTGTTATATTAGTGCATCTTTTCTGTTTATACGCTGTAAATAAACCAATGTTTAATCTATTTTCTTCGGAGAAAATTCAGATTTTAGCCGGGCCAAAGGAAGTCTGACTTTTTATTTTTAGCCCCCGGGAGGCGCTGGAGGCTTGCTGATGGAAAACGTCTTGTTTACTTATGCCAAATCCGTTTACACTTTCTATTAAAATGTGAGAGTTTAGCGCAGTGGTATTTTTTTTTATTTGTGTGGTATTACGTATCAGAACACCACTGTAGGTAATCAATTTTAAAAAATGAAAGCATGTTGATTGCCACACTGACTCAATGTGATGTTTTTAATATTGTTTCTAAAATACGTATTGCTTATATTTGTGTACAAAATATGAAGTGAATAGTAAACAATGACGTGATTATTAGCATCGGCGTTAAAAAAAAAACAAAAAGCAATGTAATGTAGTGACGTGATCGGGATTTCCCGTTCAAGATAAATGAAAGATTGTTCGCTCCTCGCACACTTGAGTCTTTTGTCATTGGAGTCATTAGAACATAAAAGGCTTGGTGATGAAACTTTGATGAGGCATAGTAATCTCTCGAGTGCGGTCCGAAAGTGTGCTGATTCATACAAGCCAATCCCCTTTTTGGGTCACATCTTCTCATCAACCGGATTATCGACAGGTGGCATCGGTGACATGCCGAATCAAGTAATACCTGGTTTCTCCATATATTTACGAATCGTGCGATTTGTATCACACGCCGACCCACTTAATATCTATTTACGAAAGCAATAGAATACTAGTGTAGGAGAAACAAATAAGGCACACGCAAAACAAGACATATTAATCAACGATTGAGCCGGATCTGTGCACTCTTGTTTTTATTTCGACTTTTAAACGTGAGTGGTGAACTTTACTATACAGGAATTGCAGCACAGAACGTGCTTGTGTCTTTGGCGGTGAGAGGTCAAGTGAACATAAACGCCACACCGTTTGATTCACACGTCGTCTTGGCCGCGTTCACAATAGAAATGGGAGTGGTTTGAGTCACAGTGACGAAATGGGTGTCGCTGCAGGACCAAGCAGCCAATCAGGAATGAGAATAGCAACCTGGAAGTCTCCTTTGCTTTGTGGACGGGCGGGGCGGCGTTCAAGGGCTGTGGAACAGAGTGGAGCGACGGAAGCGGCGAGATTGGAGAAAGGAAAAATAGGCTGTAGAGATGTGTCGGACTGCACTGTGAGCGATACTGCAGCGAGAATCGGACACAGGTTACGTTCCAGCACCGGGCCGCGGCAAGACCGCATTCAAGCCTACCACTCTCCTTTACACTCTCTTCCCCGGAACCCCCGTGATGTCTGGCGGAGGAGAGGTAAGGTACGCCCGCAAAGAGCCCGGCCAAGAGAGCCCGAGGATGCCGGCCTGGAAGCGAGAGATCCTGGAGAGGAGGAAGGCGAAGAGCGGGGTTTCCGGGGCAGCCGCTACCACGGAGAATGGCGCAGGTGGGAGTCCAAAACGCAGTCACGCGGAGCAAGCGATAAACGGGGGCAGTGGTGGCGGAACGAACCTAGAGCGAGAAGACGCAAACACCGGATGGAATTACTCCATCACCGCAGCCAGTCAGTACTTCGCCAGCAACATAGACGCAAGACCGGCGGCCGCGGAGGCCACCGCGAGAAGTCATGTTGACGAACAGGAGAGCTTGGTGCTTCAGGAGAGTCTGGGCCCCTTGGAGGAGAACCCTTTCATCAAGTTGGAAAAGGAGCGACGGAGGCGGCAGGACCGGGAAAACGCCGCTCGCCCGATCCAGCACATTTTAGAGCTGTACGGTAACGTTCCCGGTATACGGACTATTAGAGCGGAGAATATTCTCATCATCGAGTCGGATCCTGATTACATTCATGACGGCGAAGAAGTCAAAAGTCCCATTTGGCAACAAAACGGTTATAGCTCCGTGAATGATTTCTTGGACAGGAGAGGCAATGCTGTAACTGAGATAAGAGCCAAGGAAGTCGTTATATATGACACTGCGTTGAGCAAAAGTGAAGAGAATCTGAGCACCCTCGGTCGCCCAAACCACAAAGATCCATCCAACGAGGCAGGTGAGGGTCAAGGGATGGTCAGCCGAATCCTGCAGAAGTTTGACTCCAACTATGGGAAGCTGCAGAAAAAGTCTCACAGTACAGAGAACCTTCTGGATATAGATGGAAGTGCCAGCAGAAGGCAAAGAGCCTGGGCCAAGCCGCAGCTGGATCTGATGCCAAAGCCCAGAACAGACTGGGTCAAAAGCTTAGGCAGCAGGCAGTCATCATCATCGTCTGTGTTGCAGAGTTCTCTCAAACAAAAAGCACACTCTCCCGTACTTGAGACGGGCAGCCCCCAGCCCACTAGTGAATCCCCTAAGCCTGTGTCCTCCCTCCGCCAGAGCTTACAAGAGAGCGCAGACCGCGGGACAGCTGTCACGCCGAGAGACAAACTTGACGGAGCTCATGAGGTGACACCTGAAGTGCCCCACATCAACAAGGTGCCATCAACGCAGAGCCATTATGCCCGCTCTGAGTCCCTTTCAACTCAGGTGTTGCACACCTCATCTGACTTTGAGATCCGTCCTTCCCCAAAGCCAGACCTTTCTCTAATACCTGACCGGGATACCCAGGCACGTGCCCTGGCAAATCTGCGCTTGAATTCCAAAAACTCCTTCACGGTGATTCCAAAGCGACGAATTACAACCTCACTTGAAAGTGTCCACACGGCGCTGCCCAGTCCAGCTAAAGCGTCGCCTTCTCACAGAGTGGCAGAGCAGCTTGTGTCAGGGGTGCCATCTTCTCACATGTCCACACCTGCTATAATGCTCCAAAAACTGAAGGATGCGAAAAAGCAGGAGGAAAAGGAAACTCCATGGCCACACAAGCCCCACCCAGTGCCCTCTGTTGCCACATCGCCTGCACTGCCAATCCCTTCACAGAATTTGTCTCCATCTCCTGTCACCCTTTCTCCACCCGCCCTGACTTCTCCTCCCTCTTCTCCAGCTGTCCCATCGTCACCCATTTTGTCTCCACGTGCCCTCTCACCGGATCCATCGCCCCCCTCCCCAACTGTAGTCACGGCTCCTGCAGATCATCTCCCAGTGACCAACATAGATGACGTCGAGGTGGAAGCCACGCAACGTGTCGCCGCACACAGTCCCCTGGCACCCAGGAGGAAGGGCAACACCTTTACCGTGGTGCCCAAACGTCGGGTGGAGGCTGAGGCCAATCCCAGTTCACCTGAGACCCAGCAGGATGCTTCAAGTGACTCATCACCGGGGTCCACACCTCCTCAGGTCCCGTACGCTCAGCTGGGTTCACTGCTCAAGAAACGCTATCCTGCTGTGGAGGAAATAGAGGTCATTGGCGGGTACCTTTCTCTTGGAAAATCCTGCCTCTCCAAGGGGGGCTCCCTGGGCAAGAAGGTATGATGACACAATTCATAAAGCAGAGAATACACAGTAACAATCACTACATTTTTCTTATCTGATGACTACTATCTGAATAACAAAAAATATTTATATGGATTTGCTATAATCATTGTGGTTTCATCCAATCCAATTTTAAAGAAGAGTCTTACACAAGAAAGACTTGTTGCATTTCTTGCATTCCTGTACATTACATTCAGGGTTACGTCAACAATTTCCCATTTTCATTTCTCGCCGTTGACTCTCCATTTGCGCCAGAGTGTAAAAAAGGGCGTGTCTTCACTAACCACAATCTCATGAAAGCACGGTTCTTCTTTCATGAAGCATGATTGTGTTCAGGCAGAAAGACAGCAAGAAGCTGTCGAGGCAAAGCTGAGCTATTCATGTCAGACTGTTAGATACAGTAATAGCAAAGTCTGTTTGTCTGGTGAGAAGCTTGCTGCTGGATGTTTACATAGTATGCTCGAGAAGAGATTAAATTCATAATAATGAGTTGTTAGAGGCGGTTGTTTATCAGGCAGTTGGTTCACTCGATTGTTTTTGTAGCATGGTTGTTTTTCACTCATATCTGTTAAGATCAGTGTTTTATGGTGAGGAATGAAGATGTAAACATGGCAATACAGTTACAATTTACTAGTGAGCTTTTAGTCTCTCATCATAATAACTACGGCTCTCTCTCTAACAGTAGATTTGCTCTGATAGAAGCAATAGCGGTAGTTTTGCTATGTATTTACTGTAGTTACATAACTTTACTCATCAATTTGTCTTTAAATAGACCACAGCTCTCAGACACTGACCTGCTTTAGCCTTTACTTGACCGAGCACGTCTTAATCCTCTTGTTTTCCGATGTTAGGCTTTTACGAGATGGTAAATAAACAAAGCCTACCCTTGATTGGATCAAGTGGAAAGTTTCTTGTTCGACTTCCTTGTTCACTTTAAACAGGCTGCATGATATTATTCAGGCATGTTTGGTACCTTCACAAAAATGTTTTATATTGTTTGTGATAATGCCCAAAATTTTATAATGCACTTTTGCAAAAATGTCATTGGGATGAGGTATAGATCAGGGATGAGAATTTTCCGCCGATCGGTGGATTTCCGACTTTTTCAGACCAAAATAACCATTCTCGAGATAAGCGCAAATCCTTCGGTAGGGTATCGTGCGCCTGCCTCTCGGTGGTGGGCTCCGAGCTGCAAGTTCAGCTTAGTGCTTGGACAAGCACGACTATCATATGCCGTTCTAACTTGCTCGGTCGTGTAAATATTTGAATTTTGCGACATAAACATTAAAACTTGTTTGCGGCAGATTACTCGATTGGACAACAGAGTTATACAGTATAACGATCCAATCATCTTAGTGGTTAAGCGAGTTTCACCATTGCCATGTACATGTGTTCTCGGTTCTCAGAAATCGCAGTGTAACTTGTTAGTTAGCCAAGTAATGGCGCGTGTGACTTAGATAGCGCAAATTGAGCGACCGTGTGTTCAAAGTTTTATGATGGCGAAAGTGTTAGAAAAAAAGGATGAAGATCGAGCGAGGGAAATTGACAAGGATGCTGGAATCAAAAACTGTTTTAGATGGGCATGGCTGGAAAGATCAGTGACTGTGGAGATCGACAAGCAAACTGTCAAGACGAACGTGGGTTGAAGAAGTGAATATATTTTGCCTGATAATCACCATGTACATATGTAAATAATTGTAAACTAACTATTCATTGAAATACTAAAAACTTTGAATTGATTAAATCCTTGAAGAGAAATATGGATAAAGCAGCCTACAGCAGATATGTGGTAAGGTAATTTTTATTCATATTGTTCTAAAAACTTGTGCTTCATCTCTAAACGATGCTAATTCTATGAATAACTGACTGCATATCAAAAAGAAAATATAATGGTGTATCCATATTAAACAGTGAAAGAGATTGAAAATTCATTCTGAAGTTTGACAAATGGTGAAACTCTTATATGTAATGTGCTTCAAATAAGTACAATAATTCAAGCATTGAAGAAATGAAACTGATTATTTCAATTTTTACTGTACTGGTAGAGCACCAAACAAGGAATATTTTTTCCACAAATACAGTTAAATTCAGTGTTGAAATTAATTGTTTTGGAGCAAACAAATTGCTAAAATTGCTTAGCTTCTGGGGGCTGGGCCCCCAACAGGGCGCTGCCCCTGCACCTTGCTGAGGGCCTGCGGCTCCCAGACCCCCGGCTACTTTTCAGACTTTTTTCTCATTTGGCATTCTCATCCCTGATAGATCCAGGATGTTACCTCAGTATCAACGCTTATTAACTTGCGTGTGCCAGTATGATGGCAAAATACATCTTTGGATGGCTTGGCATAAAAACCTTGTTTCTTATTGCACCGGCAGGATTATTTTTTTTAAGCATTTCAAAAACTTTGATGTATCGGAGACAGCAGAAATTACTTGACGCCTACTGGGTACATGATGTGTTCAGCCTTTGCAAAGATCTTTTTTTTTTTTTTTTACACCCCATTTTGTATCACTGTAGATGGCAGCATTTTGAAGACAGCATAAAAAATTTATATAGTTCCCGGAGTTAAACAATGCTTGTCTGCAAGTTTGTAGTTTGTACATATACTTGTGCTACTCTATGCAAAATTACCAAACCAAATATTTAGACATCATGTTTAACAGCAGTATGACATGAGCACGCACAGAGTTCTCTGTCACTTTCTCTTTTTGTCGGCTCTCTTCTCTGCTTAGGCAATGTTTTCCTATCCTTTTCTTTTGTGGGTTGGACTGCACAAAGGATTAAAAAGGCATCAAGGCTGCCTTTGACCAGTATAATTTGTGTGGAATTTTGATCTATTGCAACCTCTGCATTAAAAGCAGCCACCAAACATTGCCTCAGCTGATGGCTCTGGGTTGGGTTTTTCCAGCGTTTATTTTATTTATTTTTTTTAGGACTCGCAAAAAGAATGTTCCACACATTATGGTTTTACCAAAGTCGAACATAAACGCTTCCTGTATATTTTCCAGAAATTATACTGTGTCCGCATATTGAATCCAGTCCTGCTGTACATCTTGGCCAAATAGAGGAGTTTTTTTCTGGAATGCTGGCCCAGCTCACAGTGTCCTGCTTTTTTATCCACGTCTCTCCAGTCTGCACAAGCGCCACTGTGCTTCTCTTTGAGACAGTAGTTAATAAGGCCTGTCCCATGGCTTCAAGCTTCCTGTGATCTTCTTTTTATTGAAGAGGGAAGCTATGTAGGTCAAGTGCAGCTTTTTGAACAACGCCATGCTTGCGTCTGCATAAAATCAACTTGGGCTTTTTAGTGAAATTTATAGTTCAGAAATGAGTCACTTTCAATCTGTCTATTGATTGGATGCGGCTTTGTTGTTGTTTTACAGCAGTTCCCCCCCCCCCTCCCCCTGTGGTTCAATTATGTTGAGCTACATCTGGCAAGGATAGACTGGGTGGAGTGGTTTAGTTTTAATGTTTTGCTTTTGTAGGCTGGCCATTGTGGGAATGGAGAGCCGCTCATATTGCCAGGGCAGCGTAGTGCAGGGGTTACCAACACGGTGCCCAGAAGCATGAAATAGACCCCAAGGACCCCATGGATAAAGATAACCCACAAGTGATGGCACATTGTGATTTCCTTGCTGAAGTGATCAATTGAAAGTGTAAATACTTGCAGAGATGTACAGTATATAAATAGTGCTGCATATTATTTGTTTCTTATTTGCGAGGCACTTATCCTCACAAAATTCAAGGGGTGCTGGAGCCTATTCCAGTCATCTACGGGCAGAAGACCAGGTACATCTTGAACTGGTTGCCAGCCTGTCACTGTGCACAAATATACAGTACAACCATGAGCAGACGCATTCACACCTGCAGAGAATTTTGGAGTCTACAACTAACCCACCGTGCATGTTTTTTGAAATGTGGGAGGAAACCCGCAGAAAACCCAAAGAGGCACGGGGAGAGCACGCAAATTCCACACAGGCGAGGCAGGATTTGAACCAGCCTTTCAGAATTGACCCCTCCGTACAGGGCACTTAACCACTCCTCCCGAAGTGACGTTACGCCACGTGCGCTGACGTAAGACAAACGATTCGTAAAAAATGGCAAATACAATACATTGTTAGACGTGCAGACGCCATGCTTCTGATTTCATTCAAATCAACGATATATTATAGATTCTAAATGCAATACATTCTGAACTGAGAGAGACGTCATGCTTCTGATTTCATTCAATCATTCACACGTAGCAATGTTATGCTAGCGAAGAACGTCTCATTCATTTATACGAGACGTGTATTAAAAATCAAATTTAGGGCATATCATCGTGGAAACACAGTCTGGTTAAGCTTTGGCCACGAGCCAGCAAGAAACCGACACGTTTGTGCAGTCCGATCATCGCTAAATATCGCTCAACAAAGAATAAGTGTGTCAATCGTTCACACGTAGTGGTGTTATGCTAGCGGAGAACGTCTCGTTCATTTATACGAGATATGTATTAAAAATCAAATTTAGGGCATATCTTCGTGCAAACGGTCTGGTTAAGCTTCGGCTGCGAGCCAGCAAGAAACCGAAACGTTTGTGCAGTCCGACCATCGCTAAATATCGCTCAACAAAGAATAAGTGTGTCAATCGTTCACACGTAGCAATGTTATGCTAGCGGAGAACGTCTCATTCATTTATACGAGACGTGTATTAAAAATCAAATTTAGGGCATATCTTCGTGCAAACACAGTCTGGTTAAGCTTCGGCCGTGAGCCAGCAAGAAACCGACACGTTTGTGCAGTCCGATCATCGCTAAATATCGCTCAACAAAGAATCAGTGTGTCAATCATTCACACGTAGCGGTGTTATGCTAGCGGAGAACGTCTCATTCATTTAGACGAGACATGTATTGAAAATCAAATATAGGGCATACCTTCGTGCAAACATATCTGTTCCGGTTGATATTAGATGGATTTAGTTGATGATGCGGTCTTCCACAAAGTTTGATCCATCGAAGCCATTTTTCGTACTGGGTTTCGGTTTTGGAAAGGGTACGAATCGAACTCCATCAACTAGCCTTTCAGGATACCTGTTGTCACTATTACAAAGTCCGTAACTACACCTCTTAAACATATTTTTTGTTAAATAACCCAAATACGCGATAAAACGCTAACAAAACCTATACTGGACCATGCAATGTTGTCTGAGAAAATGGCGGGAGCAAAAACGGGCTTTGGTTTATGCAGATCTCTGGCCTCTGATTGGTCAGTGACGCGGATTGGGCAATATCCATGGAGGGGTCAATTGTGAGGCAGATGTGGTAAGCAGTCTTCCACCGTGCCGCCACCTTATATCACCGTTGATAAACATTTGTCATTAAATACCCAAAAGTAGCTTTGTATGAAAAGGTTTTTAATGACTGGATAGGTACGAGGAATACAGTAATGCTGCGCAACCGTGCTTTACTGTGGTTGTTGATTATTCATGTTGTGAATACTGATGTTACTATAAAATTATGGCTTTGGTTAGGAAACACACAATAGAGGGAAAAGCATTTGACAATGTAAAGACGTTAACATATTGTAGCAGTGTATTTATTTTCATCATGGGCACTCAGGTGGGTAAACTCTGGTACAACATACAGGTACTAGTAAAAATGAAAGTGTCCCACTTGATGGAAATGTGGCTAATTCACTAACAAGTAACATAGTGCCAACAAGTTTTTTTCACACCTGTTTGAAAGCCTCCCAAAAAATAAACACAACTAAAAAATTAAGGGGTCGTATAGCATCACTCTTACTGCCATTGATCTACTGTACCTCAGCCATTGTTTATTCTATTAATCGCTTGTCACGAAATTTTACAGGTGTGTTTTTATTTATTTATTTATTTTTTTTTGTAGTAAGTCAATCCAAAGATGGGCATTGTACACCAATTGCTGAAGAATAACGAATGTACCAATACTCAGTCCTCACTTTTGCGGACATTGGCACTCGTTTGGTATCTGCTTTTAGCCTTTGTAGAATTCATTGTGTCTGCCAGTATGTTATTTTAGTTGAGCCTAAATGCCATGTCTGCACAAGGTCAAAAATAGACATAAGCTTAATTGTTTAAAACCCAATGTAACACAGGAAGGCTCACAAAAGGACACACTGATAGACTTTATGTTCTACACTAGTGCTACAAGTGTGAAAGTCCATTGTGTTCAATTATTTACCACTCAGCAGACATAAACCTCTCCTCCCTTCCACTTCCTGAAATATTGCACCCCACCCCTCTATTTAAAAAAAAAAAAAAAACTCTTTATGGAGTTTTTAAAATAAATCAGCACTAGTGATTTTGTGGGCTTAATAATGAAGCCAAATATTTATATAAGATATGAAGAGGGATGAGATGTGAGGGCTTTTGTAAATTGAAAAAAAGTTACATTATGTATAAATCGTGTGTTCCTTTATTATATTTATTCCTTTATTATAGCTTGCAATGTTACATTTATAGTGATAAATAGCTACAAATTCTTAGTGTTATGAATGTGTATTTAAATATGCAATGTTAAACATTGTCCCTTAATATTAATTTTAACCAAACAATTTTTTTTCCACGAATCACATGTTAATATACAACTGGCTGTGGGGCTAACAATTGCACCAGGGTATTATGTAATCAATGATCTTTTCCTTGTGATTGCCCGCAAAATAATCAAAATATACACATCCACCATTCACAGCATAGCACCAAGATTCATTTTGTAGCGCAGTATGGCCACATTAACCTTAAGTTGTTAAAAAGTGCCTTCCCTGTTATATTTCAATAAAATATATGCCACAAGATTGTCATTTGTACAGCATTCCTAATCACAAGAGGTGACTAGCATTTCCATTTACACTGGTGCCATTATTTTACATATTTTAATCTCACGGTCCTCATAGCGCGGGGCAGCATCCACATTTTCAATTGTTTTTTTAAAGGAGAAATCCAGTGCTTTGCATGAACAGTGTATCCAATAGGTTATGTAATATGTACCCTATTTTGACAATGTGATGCTAAATCCTCTCTCATTCAATAATGTTTTGAAAGGATTATTGTCGACAATTAGGAATTTTCAGGGGCACTGCCATTTTTGCGAGTCACATGATGTACTTGGGCATATGTGACGTGTACTGTGCCATTCCAATCACTTGATTACGTGGGACACCATTATGCCCAGTGCTGATTTCTCGGATTTATCCTCATCTGATGAAGAAATAACAGTATTGGTTGAGCGGGAAGACGGAGGAATACTTTCATACAGATTTGAACCTGTGGCTGTAATTAATGTTGAATATTCAGACGGGTGGAATGAGGTGGAGTCTGACTACTCGGAGGCCTACGCATGACATAAGTGCATAAACAAAGGGCCCCGGGAGCTCCGGGCCGGCAGCCGTGGATGGTTGTTCGGACGGGAATGACACGAAGTCTGATGAGTGAGCTCCGGTGGCAAGCCTTGAGCTGAGCTTTCAGGTGGCGGAGGCCTTTAGTCGAGCTTCAGTAGCGGCGGAGGCCTTTAGCCCAGCTTCGGCGTCCGGGGCTAACGGCCTCCGCCGCCTGGAAGCTCAGCTCGTGGTCCCAGATGCCAAAGCTAGGCTAAAGGCCTCCCCGGACATCAGAGCTCGGCTCGCGGCCCGCCTCTGGTGACGGCGGAGGCCTTTAGCCTAGCTTCGGCGTCCAGGGTTAACGGCCTCCGCCGCCTGGAACCTCGGCTTCAAGCCACCGCCGGAGCTCGCTCGTCAGATTCCGCGTCATTCCCGTCCGAAGAACCATCCGGATAGTCAACATTAATTACAGCTCCGCTGCTCTGTATGGAATTATTCGTCCATCTTCCCGATCAACCGATACTGCTATTTCTTCATCAGATGAGGATAAATCTGAGAAATCAGTGCTGGGCATAATGGTGTCACATGTAATCCACCGTTTGGAATGGCACGGTACACGTTACATACGCCCACGTTGATCATGTGATTCGCGAAAATGGTAACGCCTCTAAAAATTCGTAATTGTCCACAAAAATCTTCTCAAAACACTATTAAATGAGAGACAATTTAACATCACATTGTCAAAATAGGGTACATATTACATGACCTATTGGATACACTTCATGGAAGCACTGGATTTCCCCTTTAAACAGGGATAACATTAACTCTCAATTTGAGTTCCGTTCTTTAACTTCACCATATAATATTGGAAGAGGTGGTGGTTTAAGCTGTTGCAAAGATAAGGACAAAGATAATTAGTTGTTGGAGGGATTCTCATTGGCCTCTTGACTAGTGTTGAGATGGGCCTGAGACAAGTTTTACACCCAGTTTTTTTGTCCAGAATCAAGCCCCACGGCATCATGAAGCTGACATAACAGAAAAGAAACGTAACATGAAGTTTAAATAAACACATCACAAAGAGCTTGAGTAATGGGCTTGATTTCAATGGAATCTTTCCCCTTGCATTCACTTCACTATAGGGCTCAACGATTATTGCCAAAATAATAATCGTAATTATTTTGATCAATGTTGTAACCATGATTATTATTACGATTATTCCGTGTTTGGGAAAAAATATATTTTTTTACTCTTCAAACAAAAATATCAGTTTTCTGTGCATAATGAATCTTTAAAGGTCCACTGACATGAAAAGCATGATTTTTAGTATGTTTTTAATAATAAAAAAAAAGGCAGCCGGAATATCAGTTTCTTTCCCCACAAAACATGATTAGGACGTATATGGCTTTTTGTAACTCCTGCCATGAAAATCCTCTCGAGGGATTTGTTTTGGAGAGGAAGCAGGAATTGACGTTATCAGCAGGAGCCCAGTCAGGCGGCCTTGTGTGTTTATACCAGTTTTACCTGCGGGTAGGTAGCTCTTTGTTCCTTTGTGTTAGCCAAAATGCTGGCTCGTTTTATTGCTCGATATTGTTCGAACACTCGGGAGGATTGATTTACTCTTCATATGTTTCCAAAAGACCCGGTTAGTTGTGAGAAATGGATTGCACAGGTGCAAAGGATGAGAGCTTTGTGGGTTCCAAATGACAGGTGGGTGTGTATAGAGCTGGTAAAAAAATAATAATTGGGGAGGGGGTGGCAGATGTAATCCTCTCAGAACGTAACAAAAGATCCGCATGCGTAGGTCAGGGGTGCTAAATGTGTCGATTTGCACATCAGCCGACGATCATTGCTTCGGCTGGGGTGCCTCATCGCGGCGCCGAGTTGGGGTGGCTCATTGCGGTGCTGAGCTGGGCCGCCTTACGGCCTTGTCGTCACTTGCGGCTGAGTACGCTACATACTATCATACTTACTGTCGGGAGTCTGTTTGTTAGAAATGATCTGCATATCATCTAAATATGGCTCGAAATGATAGGGTAATATTGCATATCATCTATGCATGGCTCGGAATGATAGGGTAATATTGCCCCGGTCTCTTCACTCGATTGTGAGATGTTCTCTTCTTCGAAAAGAGTTGCCATGTCAGAATGGGCGTCGGAAAAATCCGAAAATCTCTGTTGTTTGTCTCCCATAGCAGTTAGCACAGCGTCTTCTCAATTGCGACTGTCCCAGTGTGACAGCTGTAAATGACGTAGCAGGCAATATGGCCACCACTGGGATGTCGAGTGAGACTTCTGCAACTTTGCGCATAGATGACACGCTCGCCGCTCATATTTATTTTTTTCATAGAGACATTGAAGTGAATAACGTTATATGCATTTTTCATTACGATACCTATTTTAGAATGTTTATAGGCATGTCACTCGAGCTTTCAACAAAAATAAATTATACCTAATAAATTAAAAATTATACCCCCAAAGAAAAGGACTTTAGCAAGGACTAATTGAATCAGTATGCCTTTACAAAGGGGAATCATGAATAGCACTACCATAAAACGCAATAAAATTAGGCTGTAAGTACCGACATTTCATTTGGAAAATCCTCGTTGATCATGTGAATTCCATTGTTCTGGTTCCTCATTGTTCCGTTGTGCGTGACTACAAACTGCAAAGAACTCAACAGTGTCCTTCTCTATTTACTTCTGGCAGGGTTGTTCTTTTTTCATACATCGACCAGCCAAAAAGTTAAAATCAAGGCAGCTGGTACAACGATTGCTAATAGTCTTACTGTGACACTATGGCCTCCCCGTCAATGACAAAATGAGAGCTTCATATATTACTAAATTGGAGGTCAAAGTGATTTTAGATTTTGAAGTTGGCCACAGACCATGGTGCTGGCCCTTAATGAAGCCTTAACAACGATACGTTCAGTCCTCCGGTGACTAGTTGATTAGGTTGTGGCCACTGCTACAAATGAAGCACTTTTTATATGCCCACATTTTAAGTGTAGAAATTTGCCGACACTCAGGCTCATTTAATCATGGCAGCCAAAATCACGATCAGTATTAAAATTCAATTAACTGTGCAGCCTCTGCTTCCCTCAGTCCAAAATGGAATGGCTTGGTGATTTGCTTTCACTTGAGAGTTTAAAATGAGAGTAAATGTAAACATTTGAAAAATACTGTATAAATGTGTGGGATGTTCAATACTCCCCCCCCCCCAGACCATTACAGTATGTTTTTACTCTTACTCACTGTTACATAGTCCAGGTTGTACTTGTACTTTTGATACATGAAATTTTAGTTAACTCATTCACCGTTGATTATGGGAAAAAGGGATTCTTTCTTTCTTTCTGACGCACATGAGGACTTGCCTATATGTTAAAACACTCCAGATTCTAGTCTTGCCTTCATTATCAGTGACTGATATTGGCAGCATTCACAAGTACCCGATACCCTGAAATATAGGTGGTACTGATACCTGGTATCGGTGTTCTCCCATACTACCGGTATATGTCATACCTGTTGCCACCTTGTCATTATTTTAGCCTGCCTTTTGCCCCTAGTCAGCTGGGATGAACTCCAGTCCTTCAAGATCCTGCACAGGATAAAATGAAAAGTGGTATAGATTATGTATACAGTTTATGGAAAACGATGAATATAATACACAAGATTTTTTTAAAGCCTCTTAAATTGAACTTCCTTTCATCCTGCACTGAGTGTCTACAACTCTTTTGGGATTCAGTGCAGCATTTGTCTGTAACCACAAAGAGTTTTAGTAAAATGCTGTAGCATGGGTTTGATTTTTTTGGGGGGTTTGTTTGCTTGAGGTAATTTAAATTACGATACCTTCAAGCTAGGTGGAGCGGCTTAGCAAGTGCTTTTTATTTATCAAAGTCTGTACAAACAGTTTACATAATACATTCTTGTCACTTCTTCCAAAGACTTTGTCGCACACGTGTACACTCAGATCCTCAACAGTGGTTCTATACAATATTCACATGAACACACACTCAGGTTTGTTTGTCTGCACAGTCCTCAGGCACATGCAGAAGCCTGCAATTTTGGTGTAATTAGAATTCAACCAGCAAAGCCCCTCTGTCAGAGGCATATTTAATTCATTGTGTGTGTGTGTGTGTGTGTGTGTGTTTGCGTGTGTGTGTGTGTGTGTCCTGCTGTTTTAGTGTGCTCCAGTGCGAAAATGAAGACTAACAGGGCTTTTTGGGATTTTTAAAAAAAGAAACTGGGCGAATGGTAGAAGGCGTTGACTGAACACGCCTCTCACCCCTGATTGAACACATGTATCAATGACTTTGTTGATAATGAAATGGTCAAATCTTGGGATAAACTGATTCATCAGCAGTGAGGCGGATGAGCACCTCTTGCAATTTATGACAGCAAAACACTTTTGATTTGTATCTGGTCTGTCTGTCTTAATGCAAGTCACATGCTGAGACAAATCTGCCTGGATGTCTTCATCTTAGTCCAAAAATAAGGATTATATAAATTCGATCTCTGTTTTAGTTTCATGTGAAGCATTGAAATTCTTATTGTTTTCATGATGAGTGACCCTATTCTCCTCTCCGCACGATCTTCCTCCTAAGGGTCTGCCTCCTCTTCCACTCTGCCATTTCCCCCTTGTCATATAACCAAGGTGCCCGTCGCCACGACAACACAGGCTGTGGCCATTCTATCCTGTCATTAGCTTTCCTGTATAAAGGCGTGCACTCTCTCTGTCTGACTCACACCCGCCGTTACGTCAGTGTTGGCGTTGCAGTGTAAGAATAAGCTATCACGAATGGCAATTTCATGTGATGAAGACTCTCATAATAGTGAAATGTGAAGAAGATGCCTGAATTGGTTATCATGTTCATTAAGATTGTTTTATATTCAGTATCTCTGTGCCCCCAAGTTATCCTAGCAATGGTGCTTGGTGTGTGCACAGTTATATTCAAAGTGGAGGTCGGTTAAAGATATTGGCAAATGTATCACTTAGCCGCTAATAGTGTTGAAACTAGAGGTGGGAATCCGTGGCCACATCACGATTCAGTTTATTAATTCAAAGAGCTATCATTCAATTCATTTGCTGGTTATTGCATGCATACATATCAGAGAATCTGGAATTGTGCATATTTCTCTTCATGAAGAGAGATGGAAATGCTCCATTTTCATGTGAACCCCACTGATGAGTGGTGCAAAACAGCTTTCATTATAAGTCATTCAAGAATTTAAATTTATCATGATTCAGAATCGTTCATATTTTCACAATGCATTGTTTTTTTTACCCCCATCCCCAGGTTGCGGGACGCCCGTTTCACAACTAGTATAAGAATGTTTCAATAGCCATTCATGGAAAACATGAGGCGCTTATTTAGTGATGGTTGATTAATTGCGTAATGGAGCCACTGAGGCAAGATGGAAGCGCATTACTTGGCGTTGGCTCAGTTCAAATAGTTATCTTAACATGAAATAATCTTAATTTAAATATCCATCCATTTTCCTAGCCATTTATACTCATAAGGGTTGCGGGAGTGCTGTAGCCTATCCCAGCTGTCAACGGGCAGGAGGCGGGGTACACCCTGAACTGGTTGCCAGTCAATTGCCGGGCACATAGAGACAAACAGCCGCACTCACAATCACACCTAGGGGCAATTTAGAGTGTCCAATTAATGCCGCATGTTTTTGGGATGTGGGAGGTAAACCAGAGTGCTTGGAGAAAACCTACGCAGGCACGGGGAGAACATGTAAAGTCCACACAGGCGGGTCCGGGATTGAACCCGGGACGTCAGAACTGTGAGGCCAACGCTTTCCAGCTTATTCATCGTGCCGCCCTTAATTTAATTAATAAATGTTAATTTATGCAGACCAGCATTATGTCATAACTCTTCTGGAGCAAAATTATATTACTCCTGTACAAAAGTATTCTGGGTAGGTGAGTGTTGCACTACACCAGTAACGACAGAGTTTAGTTTGCAAGTTTTAATGATTTATGTTATACATCAAAGCACACATCATAAGGCAAAGCACTGCTGTGTGCTTTGTTTTTTTTTTCATCATCTTTACATAATGATGGCTCCTCCTCTTACTAAAAATTGTATTGGTATCCCCAGATTATGTACATCATATATGCTTTTTTACTCTGCAGCCTTTCTACTACGATAAGAATGCCATTGTGAATGCTAAGCAAATCGGATCGATATGTTTTGCAGTGCAAGTACAATGCTTGAGTTCTGGTCCATAAGTGAAAGTGTACCTTGAAGGAGTGGTACAACGTGATCTAATGTAAGTGAATAATGAGTTGGTATGAGTGATGAGCCTTGAGCTTTTTTGATGACAATGAAAGAAACCTTTTTAAACTGAGTCATCAAGCAGGATCTAGTATTTGTGGATAATTTTCTACAATGGTTCTGAAGAGATTATCAGAACGTCTTGTCTTCTCGTGGCACTGCCACTCTTAATGGAAAGGGTAACAGGCTCCTACTAATATTTTTATGTCAAAATTAAGCAATCAAATATATTTAATAAATGAAAGAAATTTGAAATAGTGAACAAATCTGGTGTAGAGAAGTGCAGGCGTGATAGAAGAACCTTTGTTAACTTTTCAGTCAAAGTAGCAGGCCAAAGAGGCATACAATAATTTCTAACTCCTTTCAGTTTCAACTCATGATGACTTGGATTTTTAACTAGCAGACCCTGTCCTTTTTGTGATTGTTAGATACCTGTGAACATGCATACTTGGACAAGTGCGATGTGGGACAACTTGACAGTCTAAATTTTTCACCTCGTCAAACACTTTTGGGATGAACTAAAAGAACGAATGAAAAGTCTCTTTCATATCAGTGCCCTCCTCACAAGTTCAGTTTCTGGAAGAATGGACAGAAATGTCAATTCTTGTTGAAGGTCTTCTCAAGAAAGGTAGAAGCTGTTTTAGTCGTAACTTGAAGATCAGCGATATATTTTCTTTAATTTTCAGTTTTGATTGAAGGCTCAAGTTGTCTGAGGCACCTTAAATTGAGGTTACAAACAATCCTCAGAATATAAATCAGTTAATCCAATCCAGATAAACACTCATCCATACTTGCACACATTTCCACAGAGAATACTACAAGAGCATCGTCTCACACTATCTTGAGACTTGACAGTGTAAACACAGATGCTCACTGCCTCCGCTGACTCCCAGATCTGCAAACATCAGACACCTACATACCCAAGTGAGCCTCCACACACTAAAATCACTGTTGTGATGCCTAATAAAGGCAAGACGAAGAGGTATAAATGTATCTGATCTAACCTTGTATTTACTCGGAAATCTGCCACCGCCTTCAAAACGTGCTTAGTTCTGAATGGTGATTGATGATTTTGCGAAAGGTGTTCATGTGTGTTTTAGCTTCATTGCTAAGGTTTTTTTTTTTTTATTAGCAGCTGGGTTTGTACACACACTACAAAATCATTTGCTTCAAGGCACAATCACTTTGTTGCGGCGACATGAAGAGAAGAAAAAAAAGATGTTTCATTCCATTCAGGCGTAACTGCATTCCTTCCAGGGTTTTCAGTGAGAGATTCATATAACCCAGTATCATCAAGGTTATTGGTTAACGTGGTGGTTGTCTTTCAGTGTAATTCCACATTTATAGCAACAGAGAATAATTAATTAAAAATATATACAGGATACTTTTTTTTTTTTTTTTAATCAACACATGCCTGGTTTACTATTGTTCACCTCACGCTCTAATGCAGCTCAGATGGTGTACTTGCTTTGCTCGTCTAATATTATCTACCAGGCAGGAGATTAGCTCTAATCACATTGATGGGGCTCTCCATCTCTTCTAAGCAGCTATACACCTTAATGTGCCTGTAATGATAGCAAGACATTTCAAAGTACTGTTGTCCATGTGCCAGAGCCACCTGGATGTTTTGCAAAACATCCTTACAATGGACGTTCAGCGTTTACATGAAGAGATATTCCACACCTAATGTCATCTTGAATTGAAATAATCTAAATACAGTAGCCAGTTGTCAACTCGAGCTGCTTTTGTGTTACACATTCTAACTCAGCAGTTTAACCCGATTAGCAAGGAATCCGAGGCAGCGTGCGTATGTGTGTACGTGCACTGAGAACCACCTTTCACTACACTGGTTGACTTGGAAGAAATTTCCTGCATGACATACATCTTGCCAAGCGTTAAAGCAGATGGAAGAAAAGATCCATTGGATTTCATGTCGATCACTTTTTCATTATTTGTTAAATTCATAAAAGGAATGCCAACTACAGAAATAGCACGTAATATCTGGCAGAGCTAAAAAAAAAAAAAGAATCCATCCATCCATTTTTTTTTTTTTGTGTGTATAGTGCTTGTCCTCGTTAGGGTCCGACGGGAATGGTAGATTATTATCCCAAACCTGAACCTGAAATGCATGTTTTTAAGATAGGGGACTGCAGGAAGAAGCAAGCAAAAAATCTTTACAAATGTTACCTAGTTTACTAGGAAGATTTATCATCAGATTTCCATGACTGAACAGTGAACCCCTGCTTTACCCCAAGGGTTAGGGACCAAATCCAGCCAAAAATAGTGAATATCCACAATTTGTGCCTTCCCTAAAAAGGTTTAATTGCCGCTAGATTCCACAAAATGGTGGCAAAGCACCACTTATGTCTAACTGAATCTCCTGATCTGACTGTATCTGGTTGCAGAGAGCCAATGTATCAAGGAGTCATGCATTTGCTTTACAATTCCAAACAAGCCCCCAATCTCTTTTGAATTTTCGTCTTTAATTAAGAGCATCCTGATTGCACCAACAGCAAAATACTGAAAGGCCTGATTTATTAAAGTGCCTGTAATCTATATAAACAAAAAACAATGAACAGGCCACAGAGAATTGTCAAATTTGAATGACTTTTAAAAAAAAAAAAAGTTATATGAAATCAAGGTTCAAAATGGTGAAAAAATTACAAATTGTCTAATTTTACATATGATGTGGGTGTGTCTACAAAACCACAGCCCATGAAATTTTCACCAGTCTCTCAAATGCGTGCCCTTCTCTCCCCGTTTTTTCCGAGTATTGCACAGGCTTTCACGGGCTGTAGAGAGATGCTCTGATTCCCCGCAACAATGACCGTCAACCACGTGTTTGACAATCATCCCCGCCTTTCTTTCCATTGAAATTCAGTGGGCCTTGAAGCACAATTGTGGCCAACCACGGTGCACAGCAGGGCAACACACTTGTTACCCGGGATGGTTTTTCTTTCTCGCAAACATTAATCGCTGTCCTGATATATGGCGCAGCTGGCAGCTACTATCTACTAGCACTGGAGGGCAAGCGTGTGGCGGCGAATGCGTCGGGTATGCCACTGCCTCGCTACCTGCTGTGCATGAGTGCACACGACAGAGAGACTGTAGCCCAAAAACACGAAACTCGCATGACTTCAGGAAAGATATATATTTGTTCTGGTTGTTGCCATAGTTTGATGGCCGATTGCACAATGGATCGGTAGAAATTGTATAGTGACAATTGCACAGAATAGTCACTGAAGGTGCTCAATATTATATACGTGGGACGGGCGATTCCCTGGTTGTGTTGGCATGTTCCTGTTTTAGCCCCGCCCCAAAAATCAAGACTACTTGAGAAGGTGAAAAGGTTTTGTGCTATATCTCAGCAATCCAATACTAAATTGTTCTTAGTCTTTGCACATTTTCAATACTTTCAACATATTTAATGTACAGTATTTACAAGAAAAATGTTAAAATGACCTCAGACGCTTTAATATTCCACCTAGTACATACTAAATTGCTAGTTCGCGATGTAAGATTTTGCATGCTGTTGGTGGGCGTTTTCCATGTGACTTACTGGGATTGTGATCTTTTTTTATAAAATCCTACATAGGAGTCAATCTGGTGAGGACATGTATCAGCTAACCATTAGGACAGGATGAGAGAGGATAGAAAAGGGCCACTCGTGAGTGGTCCCCCCAAAAGGAGTGGTCAAGGGAGTGTAATGGAAGAGGGAAACTAACATATCTCTGCATTATACCAAATAAATTGCTTATGGGAATAATTTTGGGGCAGCCAAGAAATGTATAAAATCAATGCTTTGTTTCAGTTAACTCACCCCGAGAGCGTGGTAACTGGATGTACCGCTACACTATGTACCTATTGTTGGAGGACGCTTTTTTCCTCCTCGTGTGTTCGTTTGATTTCGGGTAGTGAGAATGTTGGTTATCCAAATACAGGGTGGAGATGATGAACAGTTTCTTCGAAGCTTTTACTTACAGAATATTCTGGGCACAAATGAATGACAGGCAATGGCTGTAGCAGATCAGAAGTGCAAAGATACAGAGGACTTACAGTATTCCCCTACTATCACCAGGGTCCGCATAACAAACGTATGAAAGGAAAATAAAGAGCATCACTAGAGAACCACATCATAAAATAAGAGCATCACAAACTATCTTCATCACAATGACTAAGCTGGTAATAACTGGCACATTCCTATGCCCTGGTCTCTCCAGTAAGGTTAACTTATGATTTGGCATGTGTGAGTAAAAGATACGCATCAATAAAGAGATACACATCAATAATAAAAGAAATACACATCGATAATACACTTCAACCCCCCTTTTGGACTCAAAAGAGTCCGAAACCTGAAATAAACAGAATTAAAGGAAAGTTTCAGCCGCGTCATCGTCTGGAGCGTGTGGTACAATGGATGGCCTGAAGGAGGAAGCAATTCAGCCGTCATATAGGGTGGAGGAACATAAATGTCCTTTTTCTCAATGGCAGCAGTAATTAATCGCTGACACAAGGATCGAACACAAGGAATACATCAACCACACAAAGTCAAGAGAGCTGAAAAAACAGCAACGGAGATAATAACCGAAGTCACCAAGGCCTTGTACTTGCCGAAGACACTAAGAGCATTATCCCATAAAGAGGTGTCTACCCCTGAGTGGGATTTCATCTCACTCGACAAAGACCGCAATTTCTGCAAAGTGATGGTCAGGGAGCCACCGGGGGCTGTGTTAATCGGAATAACTGTACAACATTGATCTCCGAACATTTAACAAACACCTCCCTTCTCCGCGAGGATCATGTCCACCGCCATGTTGGTCTGGAGTGTCATCAAAGAGGTGGCAGCCAATTGACCCACCCGTACAGGGCACTTAACCACGCCTCCTGAAGTGACGTCACGCCACGTGCGCTGACGTCAGACAAACAATTAGCAAAAATATCGGCGCAGCAAGAAAAGAATAGAGCGAAACTGTCCGATTTACTGGCTGATTTCTCACTCGCATTCTTAGCTAACAGTGAAATATCGTTGAAAAGCAGACAGCAGGGCTTCAAGTATTTCACCGAGGGGTATATCAATGATATTTCCATGCATATCGACGGAGAAACCATTGATATCAGCGCGAGATCTTTCCGGAGTCAGAGGAAGACCAAGAAGCCACATAATATAATATATTATAACCAGACCAATTTGTCATTGACAGTTTCCTGTTTTTGTGTTACCTACCACACTTGTGTGCAGAATCTGGATATGTATCTGTATAGCCGTTTGTGAACCGCCGTATGAAGGAAAAGAAGGCGAGGCTTGATTTACGAGTTGTTTCTCTCATTTTCTTTGTGTAACGTCACGCGCTCCCCTCAATTATTCTTGAATTATTCCCGAACCTACGTAAGTCCCGACCGAGTACGACAATCACTACTTCATAGTGTCCTCAAACATCCTTCTTTCAGTCTTGGTGTCTCGGTGCGCGTCGAAGGCTTTTAGGACTGCTAGTCAGGTTTAGCTTAGCTCACCGCCGAACAGAGACATGTTTGTGCAGTCAGATCATCGCAAAATATCACTCAACACAGATCAAGTGTGACAATCATTCACACGTAGCTATATTATGCAAGCGAAGAACTGCTAATTCATTTATATAAGACATGTATTGAAAATCAAATACAGGGCTTGCCTTCGTACAAACATAACTGTTCCGGTTGATGGATTCAGTTGATCATACGGTCTTCCACAAAGTTTTATCCATCAAAGACATTTTTCGTACTCAGTCTTCTGTTCCGGTTGATTTTAGATTGATTCAGTTGATCATGCCGTCTTCCACAAAGTTTGATCCATCAAAGACATTTTTCGTACTGGGTCTTCGGTTTTGGAAAGGGTATGAATTGAACTCCACCAACTAGCCTTTCAGGATATCTGTCGTCACTATTATAAAGTCCGTGACTACACCTCTTAACTATATCTATTGTTAAAGAACCCAAATAAGCGATAAAACGCCAACAGAAGCTATACTGGACTATACCATCCAGCATTGTCTGGGAAAACTGCGGGTCCAAAAACGGGGCGTGTTTTATGCAGATCTCTGCCCTCTGATTGGTCAGTGACGCGGATTGCGCAATTTCTACGCAGGGGTCAATTGTTCATGGACAGCCTCGAAGCCGTCCATGGTGTAATTTGCCAGACGCTGTTGGTTGTAATATAAATAATTAATGCGGTCAACGTTCTTATTGGGGGTGACGGGAAAAATGTCAGAAAGCAAGGGAAGGCTTTCAAATCCTGCAGCTATCTGATTAATAAGTTTATATTCATTCGGAACACCACGGGGTACATCTATAGCGTCTATATAAACCGGGGAGTTAAAGAATGGGTGCTTCGGGTCATATATAGAACGGCGGTGATGTGTTGTAACAGCCTGGTTTGTTACTTCGAGGAGACTAGCACGAGCATCTAGTGGAGCGACAAAGGTTGAATAAATAGCAGACACCAGAGCGCATCGGCCTGTCCAACGAGAAGGGAGAACATTGAATAGGGTGACTCCACCACAGTACCACCACACGTCCGCCCATCCAGTCAAGGCTTCCGATCCATCAGACCTGTTGGTCACTTGAACAGTCCGGCAGTGTTGTTGGGGAATCATTCCTACTTTCGCTTCATGTGGGAGAGTGGACGAATTTTTAAAAAAGCAAGTAGAACTCAGGGAAACTTTACCGGCATAGAAAACTGGCAAAGGGGCAGTTGCCGGAGACAAGGGATGAATTGTATCCCACCCTTTACAAGGTTCTGGTGGAATGTCTTGAGACATGACTGGAAGAATACACGACGTGTTAGGTGGCGCATCTAAAGGTGGGGGATATGAGGAACATAACGGGATGTGCTAACATACACACTAAGCAGTTGGCTGCAGGGTACACTGCACTGGCTGCAGTATAGTACAACCAAGATACAGAAGACAGATAATACTGATAATTAGGAGCCCAAGAACAAGGGTAAAATTTGCATGCATTGAATTTGAACGTAACTCGAACATTTCCCGGAACCATTATGCATTCTCCTTTGCTGGTCACAGTGGTGGTGGACATTACATAGAACCCCCCTGTAATATGCTGCGTGCAAATTGGGATGATACATCCTGAGGTTGCTTCTGCAATGACCCCTGACTGCACCAGGATGGCAACGACCCAGATGATGGCCATCTCTGCCAATGTCTGTGTCGAAGAGGGACTCATGTTGAACATCACGGAGAGGGGACCTTTTCCTCTGGGATGAGTCGAGCTGGGGCGCAGTTGGCTTCTTGAGGACCTTGGGGTTAGACTACCTGGTCCCAGGTTGATTCACTGGGATTATTGTGCCCGTGTACCATGAAATCAACCCTTGTAGAATTATGTCATCAAAGGGTGCCAGCCGGCACTGGAGACGCGGTTTTCTGGTTGTCGTCAGGTGGAGGGATTGCTGAGCCTGAGGCGGACCTTGTGATGTGTGATGTGGAACCACGTGTCCCCCTTTCCTTCAAGACTTACAGCAGTGGCTGTCCACTCAGTAACTTGAAAGGGACCTGTCCACCTAGGTTCAGACCATTGTCGTTTAATCACTTCTAACCACACAGATTCGCAAATGTTCATTTCGAGGGAACCGTCTGGTAGTCTTTCTGTTAAATGTGAGAAATTAATGGTTAGTTGCCTGAGCCCAGGTGTGCCTGGAACGTCACCCACAGCCAGTGGAGTTGTGGGTGCAGGAAACGGTCCGTTAGTATGACACTCGAATGGAGTCCACCCTTTAGAAGAATTTAATGACATACGAATGTTCATCAATGCCAATGGAAGAGCTTGCAACTAATTGAGTGTGGATGAAGATAAAGCCTTAGCTATCTTTTCCTTAATGTTCCTGTTCATGCGCTCAACCTGACCTTGCGATTGTGGACGATACACAAAACCAAAATGTTTCAAACCTAACGTTTTTTCTACAGCCTGGAGATGTTTGTTTTTGAAATGAGTTCCATTGTCTGATCTAATTTTCCTAGGGAACCCGTGCATTGGAATGTAATGATTAACCAAATGTTTTACCACTACGCTCGCTGTTTCAGATTTGCAGGGATATGCTTCTGGCCATCCTGAAAAGGAATCTACTATAACTGGCAAATACCGGTAACCTGACACTGTTTTAATCATGTCAGTAAAATCCATTGAAATCACCTGACCAGGAGCGCCCACGTCCGGATCGTGTACTCCCTGCGGTGGTTTTGTTGTAGGCATACTGTTATACCTACTGAAAACGCTGCAGTCCTGCAGTTCACCTTTAACAATTTGTCTTATAAAAGGATGCCACCAGGAGTGGAGTCGTCTCAATGTTTCATCCACACCTACATGGCATGTTCCATGTTCTTCAGAAATTAGATTTTTCAATTGTGTCTGAGATGGAATGCATTTTCGCCATATGCCATCCTCATCTTTGGCACCCCCTTTCGACTTCCACACACTCTTTTCTTCTGGACTTGCCTTTTCCTGCCACACCTTAACTGTTTCTACTGTCACCTTCTGTTGATTTTCACATTCAGACTCACTTACAATTCGTTGGAGTGTTGGTCGGTACCCTGCAGCCTTTTTTGCTGCTTGAGCTGCTGATTCGTTACCTGCTGATACAAAATCATTAGTTTGAGAGTGACCTTTGCATTTTATGACTGCTACCGCTGTTGGGAGCAGTAAAGCATCTCGCAATTTGAGAATGTCGTCCTGATGTTTAATGGGTGTACCGGTTGCGGTTTGGAAATTGTTTCGCTGCCATTCTTTTAATGCAACATGAACTGTCATGTGTGCATACGCTGAATCTGTGTAAATGTTTACTGAGTGGTTTTCTGCTAACCTCAGAGCTGCTGTCAATGCCAAAATTTCTGCTCTTTGTGCTGACTGTGAGCCTAAAATTCTTACAGCTTGGACTTCTTCAAAACCTGTTTCTGTGGGTTGGGTTACTGCAAATCCAGATTGTAGGCCGTCGTTGCCCTTGAAGCAACATCCATCTGTGAAAAGAATGAAGTCTGGGTTCTCAAGCGGTGTCTCATTGAGTTCAGTCTGAAGTGAGTCTTCTTCCTTAGTTCTTCGTACACAACAATGTGGTTCTCCTTCGAGCCGACCTTCAGCCATGTTCGCTCCTTCATGAATAAAGAGAATATGTTGTTGTGTTAAAATTGCCTCAATTTTCCTCTGTCTTCCTCCGGTCATGGTAAAAGCTTGACTTGTGACGTACTGGACTGTACTGTGTGATGTTCGCACAGTCAGTGGGTGATGGAGAACAATGTGAGATGTTTTCTGAATCACTCTGGCTAGAGCAGATGCAAAAGCAGCACATATTGGATGTCTTTGCTCGTATTTTTCCAATAGAGTAGATGCATACATACAGACTTGTCGACTTCCTCCTTCCCCCTTCTGATAAAGGGCAGCAGACAAACTGCTGACCTTTTCAGATGCGTCTAGATAAAACATGCAGTTGTAATCGGGAATCGCAAGAGCCGCAGCAGAGGAAAGATGCTGTTTCAAAAGGAAGTTTCTGCTTCCGTGGTCCAACAAAGAATATTAGAAAGGTTCCGCATACCCTGGTCATTTACCATTTGTCGGAGCGGGTAAGTAAGTCCAGCAAAGTCTGGAACATGATGTCTGGAGTAGTTGCAAAGACTAAGAAAGGCCAGTATGGTTTTGACATTCATTGGTTTTGGGTGATGAAGGATGTCGTGTTTGTGAGAGGGAGACATTCCTGTGCCGTGTCGTGAGATCAGTCGTCCGAGAAAGGAAACCTGTGGTCGGGCAATCTGAAGTTTGGACTTGGAACACTTCAGGCCAACAGAGGCCAAATGAGAGAGCAAAGACTTGGTGGCCTCAAGACAAGAAGTTTCAGATGGAGCTGCCAGCAAGAGGTCATCCACATACTGCACCAGGAGAACTCCATTAGGCAATTCAAGCAGAGACAGCAACTGACGAAGACAGTTGTTGAAGAGTCCGGGGGAAAACGACAAAACCTTGAGGCAGGCGAATGTAGGAGTAACAAAAAGGGAAAGCAAAAAATTGCCTCATTGAAGGATGGAGAGGAATGCAAAAGAAAGCATTAGCCAAGTCAATGCAAGTGAAATTAGTGTGGGCTGATGTAATTTGGAACTGTGTCGAGTGAGGGTTCGGGACTGGCAAAGTGGGAGTTAATACTGCCGCATTAATTGCTCGCAGGTCATGGACCATGCGAAACTTTCCAGTGTCTTTCTTTTCAACAGGTAAAATTGGTGTGTTATAATCAGATTCAGGAATTTCACCCCTGCTTTGAGCAGGCCATCAATCGTGTCCGAAATGCCAACCATCCCAGCCTCTTTTACAGAGTATTGGGGAACATATATTCGTCCTGGTTTCATCAGAAACTCAACAGGTGAGACATTGCAGAGACCAACATCAGTGGGAGAGAAAGGTTTGTAAAACATAGCAGAGTTACCAGTAGCCGGACCAACTTTGGCCAACAGGGGAGCCTGTAAGATTTGGGAACGAGTCACAGGCCGATGAGGAGAAGCTGGACCTTCGGAAGATTTCTCGGGGTCTTCAGGACCTCTGGTTTGATCCAGAACAGAGTCGTGGTGGGCACGTAAAATATTCTGGACATGACAGTTTAATTATGTTATTTGGTTCTTTAACTGATCAATGTACAACCTGCCCCACTTGAAGGGCCTCTACCGGCATGGATGGCAAATTCCTGTTCTCTCTTCAGTCGGGCTGCTTCTTGTTCTGCACAGAGGGCACGTTTCTGCTCCTCAACTTCAGCGTTTGCTCTGTCTTCATGTTCAGTGGTGATTCTCTCAAGTTGATCTCTAATATTTTGTGGAACCTCTTGGTGTCTATTTAATTCCGCCTTGTACATTCCTAGCCAATTCAAACGTGTAAATGGGCCGGCTCTCAAATCTACAACTTTGTCCAATTTTCCTTCTAATTCTTTAATGGCGGCGGTCACTCCAGCAGCCAGAGTTACTGTAACCGTATTCATGTTTGATTTTTGTTATGAGTAAGTGAGAGACGTTTGATCATCTACATCTACTTCAAGTCGACCGGCAGTTACATTCAACACTGGAGCCTGAAATTTCCTGGCTTCATGGTAAGGTGGTACCCATGGGTCATTTGGAGACAACGCCAAAAGATGTTTCTCCTCCAAGTAAGGAGGCGGCGCGGAGGGCACTTTGGGAGTTGAAGGTACCAGACCAACACTCTCTTCCTTGACAGCCAAATGGGACAACTTTAACGCACATCCCATCGCCATCATCCTTGCTCTCGCTTTCATTTCCACAGAACTCTCTAAGCATTCTCTCTCACCTTTCTACCTTTTGGAGATAACCTGTTAGTTTTTTCTACTTCCAATTTGAGAGCTGCCGCTCTTTTAGCACAAGCTTTTTCCATTTCCCTTATTAATGTCACCAAACGCGCAGTTGAAGACATTGGAGGAAACCATCCATTCTCACAACATTTCCTCATCCATTCTTCCAACTGTTCTTTCTCATTCTCAACACCAGTTAACAAACAGAAGATCACTTTTGGAGGATAAATGTCCTTGCACCTTTGTTTTATTATTGATGTGTATCTTTTTATTGATGCGTATCTTTTGCTCACACATGCCAAATCATCAGTTAACCTTACTGGAGAGACCAGGGCATAGGAATGTGCCAGTTATTACCAGCTTCAGTCAGTCATTGTGATGAAGATAGTTTGTGATGCTCTTATTTTATGATGCGGTTCTCTTGTGATGCTCTTTATTTGTGATGGTCTTTATTTTCCTTTCATACGTTTGTGATGCGGACCCTGCTGATAGTAGGGGAATGCTGTAACTCCTCTGTATCTTTGCACTTCTGATCTGCTACAGCCATTGTCTCACTCATTTGTGCCCAGAATATACTGTAAGTAAAAGCTTCGAAGAGACTGTTCATCATCTCCAGCCTGTATTTGGATAACCAACATTCTCACTACCCGAAATTAAACGAACACGTGGGGAGGAAAAAAGCGTCCTCCAACACTATCCAGCGTAAAAATGCATTTACCTGGGATAGCACACCTGGAAAACTGCTCTGGGAGATCCCTTACTGCTTTGTGCTGAGTGCAATTCAGCTTTCTTCACATTTTTTCTTCTATTCTTGTTTTTAAACCCTTGTCCACCATTTTGGATTTCATCCTTTCACATGTACTGAAGTGAGGTACACTAATGTCATGCCATGGTGATAGTGGTTTCGTGACATGACTTGCATGTGGTTCAACCTCCCCCATTTAATGCAGTTTTAGAGGGAATTTTTTTGAAATTTCTATGTTTAAGGGGCATTTAGTTTTAGAGCTTTCTTTGTTGTATTACTTTAGTGGGACATTTCAATTTTAGTTTGCAAGGCAATTGTTCTTTTGTTTGAATTAAGATAGATGAGGGGTGGCACAGTGTATCAGCTGTAAAGTGTTGGCCTCATAGTTCCAAGGCCAAGGGTTCAATCCCGGCCCTCCCTGTGTAGAATTTGCATGTTCTCCTCATGCCTGCATAGGTTTTCTCCGGGCACTCCGGTTTCCTCCCACATCCCAAAAACATGCATTAATTGGAGACTCTAAATTGCCCCTAGGTTGGATTGTGAGTGTGACTGTTGTCTGTCTCCATGTGCCCTCCAATTGGCTGATGATCAGTTCAAGGTGTACCCTGCCTCCTGCCCGATGGCAGGTGGGAGAGGCTCCAGCACTCCTGTTAACTTCGTGAGGTTAAGCGGCTCAGAAAATGTTGGATGGATGGGTGAATGAGGCTTTCTGTACCATTCTTGAACTTGGTTCAAAAAGGGAAGACGTTGAGCTGACGACACATTAGCTTCCACTTACCACTCTTGCTCATTCTGAGGCAGACAGTCTTTGATAAATATGAAACAAAGCAACACAATGAAAGAGTTGTTAGTCTGCCCATGTCCCAGCTCACTGACTGAGCACACTGTGCTGCATGAGGAGTCTTTCAGAATTGGGGCCCCCACTTGATGTGTCCCGCAGCCTGAGGGTGGGAGGAAAAAAACAAAAATTACTTCTGCCTGCGTGAGGTAATTTTGTCACAAAAAAAACACACAACAACACTCAGCAATATTACTTTTCATTTCCCCAACATGGTCTCACGGGTAAACTATAATGCGAGAAGTGAGAGTCTCTTGCGAGAGAAGTGCAAGCAAACCAGATAAAAGGAAATGTGCAAGAGGAAGTGGTCTCAGCAGAGAGCCTGATTTATTCGTAGACGATCTGTTTGCTTGAGAGTTCCTCTAAGACAGGATGCCAGGTTTTGCTATGATGCTAGAAAACAGTCACAGTGTCACAATCGAGGCACCAACTATTTCAAGGCTTTGTTTTAAATAATAGGCAGGATTTAATATCTAACATTTGATTTAGTTTTGGGTTTAGATGTCTTTAAATTGAGTTTCATAAAACCTTACATTGGTGGAACAACTATCACAAGACTTTATCAGTAGCTAACGACACATAGTAACTCTACGATCTACCAGAAATAACAACAAACAGCAACTTTTTAAATGCTTTAAAATCATTTCGTTCTATCCCTGTGTCACCTGAAGGACAAATCAATTTATTTAAACCACACAACTGTAAGGGTCACAAAATAATGCCTTACAGTATTTAAAAAAAAAAAAAAAATCTCACGTAATAAGTACATTTGATAATTCAGTGAAAAGTTAGCAAATCCCCTTTATCAGACTGAATATTAACTTTTACATTGCGCAAAAACAGGAATGTGGAAGCAAAATGACATACCCTCTTGACTATTATCTCAATAGAAGTCTTTATTGGTATGGGTGTTCTATCAGCCCAAGTAACATATTAGCAGTTTATTAACTTATTTAACAATGTTCAAGGAAGGTAGATACCTGCTCTAGTGGAAAGTTGTTTATCTTTAAGTGGCACAGTTTTTCCTGGTCCTGATTCTTTGGTGGTTCACATCATTGCATTATTCAGCAACTTTGTACAGATGTCGATTGTCTTCAGGAAGCCCCGCCTCTCTGACATTACAGGCATTTTACTAAATTTGGGGGCTTTACGTGATTTTTGACATTCTGCCTATATTGTGTGGTACTACATGTTTCAGCTGAATTCTAAAACCCGAAGAGCGTCAAATCTGAAGGACCATTGTTGGCTTGTGGCCTTGTGATGGAGATTAGCACAGATTTAGGTCTTGGTCATAGAATAAAGTATGGTACTATAACAGTAGTCATCTTATGCTGGCTGTCAATGCAGACAAGCGAAGACAAGAGAAAAGCTGATGATGGCTACAGGAACAAAAAATGTCGAGCTTGGCAAAGTGCTGTTGTGTAACACGTGAAAACTTGAGTAAAATTAAAAAATAAAAACTTATCATATTGCAACATACTTATACGAGATGAACCAACCTTAAATCAACCGTGTGAATAATAATCACAAATATTACTACATACTGTTAGGATGTGTGTGTGTGTGTGTGTGTGTGTGTGCACGTGTGCGTGTGCGTGTGCACGCACCCATGCTCATGTGTTGAATTAGAAATCCCTATGGATGTGAAGAAGGCTGAGTGATAATCACTGTCATAGTAGCTCATAATAAGATACTTCCATGACACCCTGCTCAAGGTCATAAGATTACATTAGGTAAAACTTTATTCTCGTTATGCTTAATACACGTACACGTGCGCATGCCGCACTTCCCAGTGGGATTAAACAAACTCTTTTTGTGATGTAATTACTTCCATGTCCCTTATTGTTCTTTTGTCGTTGCTTCTTCTTCAAGGGCCCCTTATTTTGGCTATTTAGACTTTAGAGTGACTCTAACAGTGCCCTGCGCTTTGCTGCCTACAAGTTCAGGGTGTACCCTGCCTCCTGCCCAATGACAGCTGGGATTGGCTCCAGCAGTCCCGCAACCCTCGTGAGGATAAGCAGTTCAGAAAATGGATGGATGGACTCTCTGACATGGACACAGGATAGAAGTGTCAATCTCACTTTATAAAAGACGTGGGTTGTGGCGGCATGGTGGCGCAGCTGTAAAGCGTTGGCCTCACAGTTCTGAGGACTAGGGTTCGATCCCAATCCTCACTGTGTTGAATTTGCATGTTCTCCCTGTGCCTGCGTGGGTTTTCTCCGGTCACTCCAGTTTCTTCCCGCATTCACCAAAACGTGCCTTAATTAGACACTAAATTTCCCCTAGGTGTGATTGTGTGACTATTGTCTGTCTCCATGTCCCCTGTGATTGCCTGGCAACCAGTTCAGGGTGTACCCCTCTTCCTGCATGATGACAGCTGGGATAGGCTCCAGAACTCCTGCGACTCTTGTGAGGATAAGCAGCTCAGAAAATGGATGGATAGACGTTGGTTGTGTCATACGAGTGTCCAGAAAGGGCCCATCTGACAGCTATTTCTGTTTGACCCAGTTTTGTATCTGCTTTGTCCACATTTGGGGAAGACCGCCTCCTTTCCTCTGATTGGTTGCCTCCGTGTGTATAGTGAACCTACATCATAAAATGACGTAATTTTTGTTTACGTCGCCATATTGCAATGAAAATCATTGTTGAAAGTTAATTGCGACGAAAACGAAATATGTCTTATAGCACAACATCCAGAGTTTTGTCCGATACCGTTAAACATTTAGAAGGTGACAACAAACAAAGGTACATGGAAAAATTAGACACTTGGCATAGAGGATACATATTTAATGCTGAAGTTGATGTTTTCGCCAATAAGAAATTTGACTGTTAATTCGCTTCCGCTTGTCTTGAACAACTGAATATACACATGTATCTGGTGAGTAAGCCGACGAGATTTACACGGAAGAGTTTGAAAGCATATAAAAGTCTGAACGCATACAAATACTGCACAACAGGTCTCGGGCAATTTGAAAAATTTGAAAAAATTAACGACTCCCAGACTGCCGAGCAGCTTTGCTTAATCGGCAATATGGCGCCGTGAAAACGGTGACGTCACGTGCACGATCTCTATAGAAGACCCATTTGTGAGAGCACACGTTTGTCATGTTGACACCGCTGGCTCTGAACTGGAGAGGTAGCTCTTCGTTAGTGATGTAATAACCTCAAATAATTCTAATAACCTAATTTTAGGCCTCTTGGCCAAAAAATGTCTGGAACTCAAGAATGCGTGGATGATTTTAATTCATATTTTTGCTGATTTACTGGCAATAGCCAGTAGAGCCATGAAGAGCTAATATTATATACAGAATTCTAAAAAAGTTGCTTTGGTAAAATTTGAGACCTTTAAGTCATATAATTATTATACAAAAACACAAATTCACAACCAGATTTAGAACATTTTCCAGTAAGCCTCCTATTTTTCATTTTCAATGTCCCTGCTCACCCCTTATCGTCAGTCCAGTGCCTCCTGGTCTGGACCATTAATGGCGGCTTTACAGCAGCTATCCCAGTGTTTGGAAGTGTTTTTGTGAAGTTTGAGTCCAGTTTAAATATTCATCACTAAAATGTAAAAATATAATTTAGCAGTTTTTTACCCCAATTGTTTTTGTGTTTTTATGCGATACCATCTTTAATATGTTCAGTTTCTGACTTATGAAAAAGTTAGTAAATTCGGTCAAACCATTTTAAAAATTGGGATTGAATTCATGAGAAACTGTTTTGATACATTTGAACTTTATACCAAAACCTATAGTAGACTGTCACCGTGCTGAGGCAGCTTTTAATGCTTGGGTTCAAGAAGCAGTTACACCCTGCAGAGCCTTTTGCAGCCCACTTAATCGGTGCTCATCAGCCATGCCCGATAGAGCACACCATTGCTGAGCCAAGATTGCTCCGACTAGACAACCACCTGTCCCACCTTCTGTATATAATTCAGTGGAGCTAGCCACAACGGGGTCTGAACAAAGTACACACTAGTTGCCCGTTTCAAAAAGCGCCATCAAAACGTCTGACATGTTACTGCTGTTAGCTAAGGGCTGTGTCTTGTGATAAGACTGTGCTGTAAGGAAGTAATAAACTGTTGTTCTTGTGTTCTGTAATGAAAGCCAAGAGATGAATGCATGTCGGCGAAACAATCAAATATGGGCTTTAAATGAGAAGACATTTGACACCTTTTAGTCCTGATTTACCGGCCAGACGACCCAGCAGGTGAACAGTCAGCAGCTGCAGGAGGAGCTTTGCTTTCCGCAGGCAATGTGGCTTCTGAAAAGATCCATGTTTGAGAATTAATATATTATGGTTTATGGTTTCCAGGCTAATACAGTAAGCAAAATTCAATTTACACCAATTGCATTGTGGAATGGATAGCATGGTGGGTTCAAACCTTGGCTCCCACCTTCCAGTGTGAAGTCTGTGTGCTATGAAATAAAGACGAAAGAGCTGAAAGACTAGCCTGGTTTACATGGAGCCTTCAATTCTGAATATATTGGATTTAGTAGCACAAAATAAATGAAAATGCTCCATACAAACACCTCAGTCAGAATAAATGGCCCTAATTTGAATGGAATATCATTTAGTTTCACACTGGTTGAATTTTCCTTTTGCCACATTGATCAGAAGTAAATCTTCGCCATGTATAACGTCATTCACAATGCACCCAGGAAAAACTGTCTGCCCATGCTTCTTCTCAACATGAATGGGCACAGCATAAACGTGGCGGCTCCTGACAGAGCTCTTATGCAAGGGAGATCTTGTTTTTATGTTTTTTTTCTAACCTATAAGTTGTTTTTCTCAAGTGTTTTTTTTTCTTAAATAAACATGGAAAAGCAAACCGACCACTGTGCTAAATAGATGAAACCTTTTTAATAAATGTGACGTTCACGACAATGTGCCCGTCTCATGCCTGTTCCGATTAAATTCAGTGCACATCATATGTACACCTGATCAGATTACATCACGTCACATGCAAACCGTTGATCTGGTTTCTTAAACTGGAACTGTTTCAATCGGAATGACAAAGATATTGAGTTGTTGGTCCACTGAAAACGATTCCTTCACATGTCCATCAAATATATGTTGATGTTGTCTGTAGTGCACTATTGGCTTAATAACATGCCACAAAGGTTATGCTTGAAATTTATTCACTGCCGAGCTTCCTAGTTAACATGGATCCTTGACTTCTAAAGCTGTCAATGCCAGCTCTAGAGGTTTGTGTTCATTTGGGACTAACGCACACAAAAATTTAAAGAGGCGCTAACATTTTTAATTACTGTGCCACGATTGCCCGCAGGCTAACGCGTTAGCTCGCGGTTGAGCAGGAGAGCACAACCACTTAAGGGAACATTTAACGTTCCCCTAAGTGTGTCTGGTGTGTGAATCAATGGTGGTCCACGCTGAGCAGGGCTGTGGATCACAGTCCTGGACGGATCCAACACCAGCATTCCATGAGCCCACTAGCAGCCAGTGATACACCCGTCCAGGTCTGTCAGCTGACTGTGATCCGCACACCGGAATCACCACAACAATAACCCTTTTATCATGTCAAGAAAAACTATCCTGACCGTTTTATTTGTCAAACAATAAGTCGATCGTGATTGTTGTGACAGGCCTAACTTGAACCTCAATTATGTAAATGGAACTTGATTTTGGAAGTAAAGTCACGCATCGTCAGTGTTGTTGGAAGTCCCGTACTTCTGATACAACGTTTTATTGAACTCTGTAAATATATTATATTGTCCCTGCAGCTTGATTCACTTCGATTTACAGGCCCCAAAATATCCCTTCTTGGCCTACGCTACAGCTCTCAAACAAAAATCTCATCCATGACAATTACTACTGTACACTGTTACTTTCCCCCCCCCCCCCCCCCCCCCGGCCTGTCACTTCCAAGCAGGCTTTCATGCTGAATATTGATTCAACAACTTTAGGGACCCATCTCTGAATCACATGCTCTTCTTCAACTGTCTCCTCCAGCTCAAGATCTCGTTCAACGAGTCGAGTCTCTACAGCACATATGAATATCCATCAGAAAACAGCGTGTGGGACAGCGGCCAGGAGGCAGACGAGGATAAACGGGAAGGGAAGGTGACGGAAGAACCGCCCAGCATGGTGGGACGTATCCACATCCCTCAACCCAGTTTCACTAGCTCGTCCACACATACCAACAGCAGCAATGGTGAGAGACAAATGAATTATAATTCAGCATGGATCTGTTGTTGGATTGTAAAGGAGTGCCGGTTTGGTAGATTTTGAACCTGTGAACTATGTGGACAGTGAGGGCCTCTGCATCCTTAAAAAGTGTTGAATTTAAATTTCCATAATAAATTTTCTGAGCTGCTTATCCTCATAAGAGTCACAGGAGTGCTATAGCCTATCCCAGCTATCTTCAGGCAGGAGGCGGGGGGGTACACCCTGAACTGGTCGCAAATCAGTCGCAGGGCACATATCTACATCACTGAGCAGGAATCGATCCCACACTGCCCGCACCAAAGTCAGGCGTATTTATCCTCTAATCACAATAAAAATACATTTATTTTATATAGTGTGTGGAGAACAGTTGGCATTCAACTATTCTGGTTGATTGGACGGCACAGTGGTAATCTGGTCTCTTTCTTCCAATCTGGTGAGCTCAGTTTTTCTCTGTTTTGAGCATCTTTGCACTGGTGTGCTTGTTCTCCTGGTACTCAAGCTTCCTCCTTACTTAGGTTAAATGCCATATACAGCTGCCCATGTACAGGACACCACTGTAGTGGATGTTTACCCTTTGTAAAACAATCATTAAAAACATAAAATGGGGCCACAGAGGGATGATCTTTCAAAAGATCATTTTAATATTGTACTCTCAGGTCACGCACAGAGGCACCATAACTCAGTGGTTAGATCAGTGGTTTGATAAAACCAGGGGTCATGAGCTCATATCTCACTGGGGCTGAGGAGTTGCGTCAGGAAGGGCATCTGGGATAAAAACTGGGCCCAATAAATATGAGCGTTCATCTGAGATGTCACGCTGTGGCGAGCCCTAATCGGACAAGCTGAAAGAAACTTACTTACTCTCAGGTCACGCACAGCTTTGACACAATTGAAAAGTTTTTGTCTGGTTTTTGGAATCTTCAAACTTTACCTTTACCCAAAGAGTTAATTAATTTTTTGACCTGAAATCCTGGTTGTTGTCGAAACATTGTTTCCAAACACTGAGCAGTTTTTGGAAGGCCCTTCTCTGTTCCTGCATGGCTGTGTTCTGTTGCACAAAACAAGATCCACAAAGGTATGGCTGGGTGGGACCTAGAATAGAAATTCTGAGCCAGGCCCTCTGGTCCGATTCTGTGATCTTGGACCTCACGTGTGTTCTTGCGGGCAGGTAGACCAAAATTCTTAGCTAGACACACTCCCAACATCTGACTGAAAGTCTTTCCAGATCAGTGGAAGATGTTATTATAGTGAGATAGGGACCAGCTATATTTGGCTACATCATCTTTTAGATTTTATTTTGTTTGAGCTGAAAGGCTATCAGCGGGAGGACAGTGCCCCCTAATGGATTAATTATAAACTACATTTGTGAATATGTGAGTTCCGGCAATCGCACATGAGTCATCTCACCTACGAGTAGTGATGAAGTGTTCTGCCAAAAGAAACTTTTTCTATTTTATGAATTCCTTGTAGTCTTGCCACTGAAAGTCTTAGTTTTTTTTCAAGTGTATTTTCAGGGTTCTAAAAAAAAAAGCTAAGGGTCACACCTTTAAATCTATTTTGAAAAACAATTAAAACATGCACAGAGAATTCTATCTACAAAGGGAGCCCTATCGTCATTAATAATGTTTATTTTCTCACGTGCAGACCTCTCGAACTACATTCCCAAGCACTCAATGGACTTCAGCGCCTGGCAGGAATACAAACAAGAGGACAGTGCTAACAAGGAGGAGGCCACTTCTCAGCAGAATCAGATGACAGACGAGGTCATGGTGAGAGGATCACAACTATATTTTTGTTTCAGCTGTCAGTTTATGTTCCAGTTTTGGATTTGCAGAGCCAATGAGCAATGGAGTAAAACTGAAAACCAGATACATTAAGAAATTAACCTCAAAGATAACCCAATTAGCCCAACTAATTGCAGGAGTTTGGAGGTTTTTGTCTGAATTGTTAGTGTTTAGTTCATTTGCATATGGAGGTTCATGTCTTTGATCCAAAGCATTCTCAGCTTGTTTTGGTCCTCTTAATTGGTCTCAGTATGGTTCAAACAGACATACTGGAGCATTTCTAAAATACTGCAGTTGAAGAGTGATTCTATTGGAAAATTGCATCTCTCACATGGATTACAGAAATGTTTGGTCAGCAAGAAAAGTGTAGTTAGTGCCAAAAGTACAGCCATTTGGATGAGTTTGGAAAAAACAAACCAAAACTAAGCTGCTGCCTCTACTTCCTTAAATTAATTACCCTAGTCTTCCAAAGTAAACAACAACAATAGAAATACGATTCCTACATCATATTGTCACAAATGGGCCTACAAGTTGAAAGATTCTGCCATTATAAATGCATTGTTATTTTTTGTTTTTCTGTCTGTCCTCAGCTGACACCAGCAGACAGTTCTTCCCTGTCAGACTACAGTAGCGAGCCCGCGCTCTATTTCTGAGTCGAATGAGCACTGAAGTAGCACCTCACCCATGGGACCAATGGGACCAACACCCCACACCTGGACCTGAACCACTTCTAACTTTGCCGGGCCTACGCACACGTTCCCTGACGCCTTCAGGGGACACAAGCCACGGTACATTTGCCACTCGCTACGTGATCCCCCAAGTCGGACAGTTGGCCAGTTTCTCCAAACCCAAGCTTCATTTTGGTTGACAAGCCTAAAAAGCAGCTGGACTGTCTTTTCCCAAGAAGATTCTGCACAGTTGATCTGTGGAAACATCTTGAACCAATTATATAGCTTGTCAGCATCAGTACAGACGTCCTCTGTCCAAGCCCGCCCTTTGATTTTCGTCCATTCTAGTTTACACTTGCAACTGGGCAAAATGGGCTTAAAGTCCAAGTTTCCACCAGGAGCAAAACGTTGCCAATGCCCATGCAGAGGTGGCGGCACGGTGACAGTGTTAAACAACTCTATAAAAGAATCTCGGACCTTAACGTTCCATCGCTTCGCTTGCAGTAAAACACAAAAGAAAAATCTGAAAGGGTGCCACGTAGTTTTGTTTTTGTACATGTATGGTTTCTGTTGAACCAGCAGTTTAAGTTGTTTCTCTTACTGTAAAACTGCCTTTTTTTTTAGGGGGGTGGGCAAACCTTATTGAAGCTGCTGGACGGTTGGTAGAAAAGCAGGTGAACTTCGACACCATTCTTCACAATGAGGAGGCCAAGTAGAAACTATTTCATCATGCACCCTGGAGGAAGTTTTTGTCAATCCGTAGCAACGCTCATTTTTTTGATAAATGCTTGAAAAAGTGACCTTTGCCAAAAAATGTCTGTATTGCTGGTGAGTGTCATACAGTATATCACCTGGCCGAATGTTTCTACAGCCTCCTGCCGCGCTTCTTGTGTATTTATTGCTTCCCAATGTTGAAGTTGCATGTCTTAGACCTGCTTATGTACAATTTTGTTTGGTGGTTTCGTGTGTAAAGGTTGAAAGACGCAAAGAGGGCGAGTTCAGACGGATCCACCAAGTTGGTCTTCTTGCACTCTTACATTCCACAGAGAGAGAGAGCAGATCCACTAAAAAGTAAATGAAGGTGATGTTTTGATCTTTTGTGAAAACTTTTAACGATGATTTGTTTTGTACTGACAGGAATGCACCACCTCTTTCACATTTGAAAACTCATATTGCCAAGTGATTAAAGTGTTGTTGTAATGGCTTCAGTCCTTCTTTGGACTCAACCCTGGCCAGTATTGTTGTACAGTTACATTGTAAAACCAAATTATGATCAGATTCATTTTCTGCTCGTCATCATTCAATGATCTTTTCTCATGCTGTTCCAAGACTCTGTGGTAGTCCAATGACGTCGAATTGCTAGTTCAGTCTTGGATTCGACATACGTATGCACTGTCATTCTTCTTTTCGCTTTGTTTTGCACTTCATGTGAAAGAACAGCCAGTGACAGATTATGTGCACTTTTAATGAGGCATTTTCTTTTCTCTATTGAATTTGTTTATTTGACAGCTGATTGTACATTTACTGTATGTCACACACAGTAGCCGGCTATAAACAAGGATTCCCTGTTTTACCATTTTTCCAGACCGGAATGTAAGAAGTTCATGTTTTGAGTTTGTTTGGTTTTGTTTAAAAAGCAAATGGAAGGAAAAACATCATGAAACTGTACACGACGAACGCAACTGCCGATGGATGCAATGTCCACTTTTGTACACTTGCCGCAGCATTGACTCTTGACTCCGAAGATTATCGGCCTCGCACTGTAGCTGCCGCCACATCTCCTCATCTTCATCTTCGAACATGCCAGGATTTTAGAGCATGTTGTCATGTACAATGAAAGTCACATACAGCCAACACAACACTTGACTTTAAAGGCAATTTTTTTGTTTAAAAAAGAAATTGTATCGTGACGAATCGTATTACTATTGTCCCATGTTTCAAATTTAGGGTTGAACTCCAAATCACAGACATCTGTGGCATTGGACTGGAGGTTACACTGTACTTAGCATTGCAGTTGACACACCATGAGTATTCACATGGTTGAATGTATTTTTTTTTTTTTTTTTATTCTGACTGGATGGACTTTGCCAACCTTTCTATTATCTTACACAGCTATACACAAGGATTGTCATGAGCAAAATCAACTCGCAACTCTTTTCACCCTAAATTGTCATGAGCAAAATCAACTCTCAACTCTTTTTACCCTAAATGCTATGAACTACAAGCTGCACAATTAGAAAATTGCCAAATGAAATTTGCATTTGTTTTGTTCAGTTCTCAACCCAACCCCAAAAAAAGTCTTTTTAGTCTGATAAGCAAGAAACCTTTCAGAACTCAACAAAGTTGTGAAAGTGTTTGTAAATCAACATTGACCTAATACCAACTGTGAGGACGTGCACGGTGTAGATGAGGTTAGAAAAGTACTTATGAACCGGCTCATGCTCACCGTTTCCTTCAACAAATACATTCTTAGAAGTAATGTTTCTTTTTGTCTTTGAACCAATGGTGAAATAAAGGACCAAAGAGGTAGAGTTCCCAGCAGCTTGACACTGTTGTGTTTAAACACCAGCAATTACCTAAAAAAAAAAAAAAATGTTACCAAGAAAAACAACACACGACTTGTGTACACTCATCCAGCAATGTTTTCCTGGCTTTTTCTTGCATAATGAACAGTTTGCGGTGGTCACCCCATTGAAGCTCCGTGATGAAACACTCCATTTTATCCACCCTCTTGTGCTTTCTTCTGGATGTCTGCATTTCCCAGCTGTGTAAAATTATTACTGATGATTTGAGCAAAAAAAAAAAAGAAAAATAAGTGATGTCATACCTGTACAGATGTACACTAAATAAATATCAAATGAACAAATATAAATATATGTGGATGTTTGCAGTCATTGGTCAACTGAAAATGTGGGTAGGTTTTTTTTTTTTTTTTTTTTTTTAAATCCCTGGAGGGTGCGAGCACATGCACCAAATCACAACCTCGGGCCTTGTACACACATAAAGATAATTGGTTGTTTTTGTAACTTTTTTTCTCCCCTTCCTAACCGAAAATGACAAAACACCAGACAAAGACTATTTTATGTCTTCTATGATATGCTTGTAAAATTGTCATGTGATATGAGGTGTGTTAATCACGACGATTGGATCTAAAATGGTTTGGGACTGACAATCTCAACATTAAAATTGTGCAATATTTATGTCCAAAAATCTTTTGTGAGGAAAGCTGAGCCATGATAGTGTGGGAGTATTGACATGGAACGGAATGTAGCTAAAGAAAAATGTGCCCTCACTGCGGAAGAGCTGACTCTGGCCCACTCATTATCCTCTTCTGCTGACTGCAGTTTTTAAAACAATTTCTCACACAATCATTTTCAACAGAGTCTAGCACAGTGTCATCACACACACACCTACAGTGGTTGAATTTTTACCTCTCCGGCTATACTGGACCATTTTGTTCAAATCCTCGTTTCTCTCTCTTGTCCATCCCTCACACCAGACTGATGCCGTCCTTGTTCATTCTGTCACTTCCCGCCTGGATTATTGCAATATTCTCCTGTTGGTCTCCCTGCATGTCACTACAAAAACGACAGCTTTTCCAGGATTTGACCACCGATATTGTCACAAAGACAAACCTTGACTTACCACATCACTCCAGCCCTGCAATAACATCCGTCTTCCTGTCCAATACAGGATCTGACATAAAATCCCGCTCTTCACATTCACAGCCGTCTATGTCACCTCACCCAATTTTGCTAACCTTCATGTTGCCATACCCTCAGGCACTCTTAAATCTTCATCTTCAATCCACCTCACCATGGCTTCTGCCCATCTGTCCACTGTGGGAGAAAGTGCTGACACACTGCCCTCCATCTTTGGAACTCGCTACCACCTGCTCTCCATCTTCAAACCCCAACTCAAGACATAGCTAGTCTGGACTGCTTACACATATTTTAACGTTTCCTACATCATTTGACATTTTTGACGTGTTTTTGTTATTCTTTTTTTTTTTAATTTTATTTTATTGCTTGATTTCTTTTAACTATATTTGTACTGTGACCATCAGTGGTGAAGGCATCAGTGAAAGGTACGTATTAAAAAATCTATTATCAAAGCGTTCATAGAGAAAAAAACAAGCATGTCATACTGTTTGTTTATGGGGTGGGGTGGGGGGTGTTTAAAAGTTGACTTCTCCATACTGCAAGAAGTATTTCCCAAAGCAAGTCCTCAATCATAACTTCATCAATGTACTACACTTCCACCTCTGGTCTCTTCAGAAACACTTAAGATTCCTCCACTGGAGGACTTTTTTTCTATGTTTGCGGCAAAACAGAATCTGTGCGGGGTGTTCAAACTGCATTATGTCTTATAACAGGATCTAATATCACATGGTTCTTGGAGAGGGAAATACTTCCTACATGGTACTTGGCGTAAAAAGTTTGAGAACTAGTGCTGAACTGAAACTTGTGACTAGCTGTCTAAAATAAAAATAAAAATGTAGAGTAACAGAAGGTAGCAATAACTTTATCTATCATGGAAAATGCTCAGTTTGGATTTATGCTGTCAAAGATGTATTTATTTAACAGTATGACTGATTGCGGTCATAATTTTCAGTGGTATCAAACTGTATTGTATGATATTGAGACTTGCTACTAATACTTCATTATCCATCACAGTCACAGAAAACAATACCAAATGTTCTGATTCGTCACTTTTAAAGATACAACTCGTTAAATATTACAAGTGCCCTTCGTTTAAGATCCACTTCTGGTGCGTTAGTGTTCTTTCTTGCGAGGCTCTGAGGCTTTGCTGAGGTTTCCGGCCTCAGACTTCAGGACACTCAGCAAAGACTGGGAACTCTCTAAAATCTGTGGGTGAAGAGCAGGAAATCACATAAGCATACTGTACATCAAATCCAGTGCCTTATTGATCTAAAAAGTGTTGCTGGAGAAGTTGGACAAGAATTTAAGGTGGAGGTGGGACTGCATCAGGAATCAGCTTGAGCCCCTTTTTGCTGTGGTAATGGATAGGCTGACAGATGAGGTTAGAATGGAATCCACTCAGACTATGATGTTCGCAGATGATATTGTGATCTGCAGTGAAAGCGGGGAGCAGGTGGAGGAACAATTAGAAAGATGGAGGATTTGCCCTGGAAAGGAGAGAAATGAAGATTAACTGAAGTGAAAGAGAATATTTGTGTGAATGAGAGGGGTGGAGGGGGAAGAGTGAGGCTACAGGGAGAAGAGATAGCGTGGGTGGAGGACTTCAAATATTTCGGGTCAACAATCCAGAGCAATGGTGAGTGTGGTAAGGAAGTGAAGAAACGGGTCCAAGCAGGTTGGAACAGCTGGCGGAAGGTGTCTGGTGTGTTATGTGACAGAAGAGTCTCTGCTAGGCTGAAGGATAAAGTTTACAAAACAGTGGTGAGGTCGGCCATGATGTATGGATTCGAGACGGTGGCACTGAAGAAACAACAGGAAGCAGAAATGAAGATGTTGAGGTTCTCGCTCGGCGTGAGCAGGTTGGATAGGATTAGAAATGAGCTCATTAGAGGGACAGCCAAAGTTGGATGTTTTGGAGATAAAATTCGAGAGAGCAGACTTCGATGGTTTGGACATGTTCGGAGGCGAGAGAGTGAGTATATTGGTGGAAGGGTGCTGAGGATGGAGCTGCCAGGCAAAAGAGCGAGAGGAAGCCCAAAGAGAAGGTTAATGGATGTTGTGAGAAAAGACATGAGGGCAGTTGGTGTTAGAGAGGATGATGCAGGAGATGGGCTTAGATGGAAAAAGATGCAACGCTGTGGCGACCCCTAACGGGACAAGCCGAAAGGAAAAGAAGAAGAAGAAGATTATATGCACTATTTATAAAAGCGAGAACAGCCCTAAGTGAAGGGTCCAAATGGGGCCAACTTAGCCATTTTCCTCTCAGTGTCATATGACTCATTTACTGTCTTAAAAGGTTTCAGGTGATAATGACTTGGACATTATCTTTTAGGGGTGTGTTTACTTTTGTTGCCAGCGGCTGTAAACATAAATAGCTGTGTTTACAAAAATGTAAGTAGTGTTCTCAGTTTTGTGAGAAAATGTATAATGTGGCTGTGGTCTTTTCAAACGTGGTTAATGGGTGAGTTAATCTAGTCCAGTAGTTCTTTAACCTATTAACGTCAGAAACGGATGCACACCTTGGTGTAAGCAGCCTCTGTCTCTGCAATAGTGCGGTCGAAGGTGGCGCGTGCAGCCATTCTTTGTGCCAGACTTTCATTGACCTTACTCAGCTTTCCAGAGAAGACACGGATGTCATGCTGCAGTCGTTCCTTCTCCTCTTCCTCCAGCTTGATCTGACGGTTTAACTCTTCCCGCTTGGAGCACAGGTCTTCAATACCTGGAGGGGAACAGAAAACAATTATGGATGTCTTAACTCTACTGCACATGGATGCTCTTCCACTGATTTGATCTACCCTGCAGGAAAGGTGTTGTGCATGAGCATTTGAAAGAATGAGTGCCCCCAAAGAAAAGGAAAAAGTCTAGAAGTCTAAAGATGAATTCTGCATTCGCCCCTTGATTTGCTCCAACTTCCACGACTTGAATCTCACAGTCCAGCTGAGTGGTTAACTCCCACTAGACCTGTTCCCATTGCCTAGCTCTGGGGGAGTCCAACTCACTGTTCCTTCGCGACACATTGGTCTCATTCTAGCGGGACCTAGTGAGGGGGGGGTGACATTATCAGAGTGGACCAGGCTATAGACCAGCACCTGGTCATCCATACGCTCAATATAATCGCAGCTGCACCCAAAAGGTCTACCTCCTATGACTTCAACCACTCCTCCAAAATGCTTGTGATCCAACTCGCCGACACCGGTGACACGATGAGGCAGTCGTCTGTTCCCATATTCTAACTTCGATAACTAGCGCAGCAAGCCCAAGCGGAAGCTAACACACTCGAATTGGATGACAAATGAAAATGTCTGCAGGTAGCACTAATCAAACAGGCTGCGTCATTTGCTAATGAGTTACTAGACTACATTCTAAATGACCTACACATGGCCTGCACGCCAAGGTCTCACAAACAACTGCAGCCAGTTGACAAAATTAAAAATTTCAAGTTTTATGTGGATTTGTTATCCAAAATGTAATAGTTGCACTCTATCATGTGGCCGAATGGCTACGGAATCTGACTTCGGATCAGAAGATTGAGGGTTCAAGTCCCTTCATGGTCAAAAATTGTTAACTTTTGAATTGTAAATGGCAATTTTCGACCAGAGTTCCGTGGCCACTTCCACCCACATTGACATGGCATGTTACCATGTTACAGCGAAGACCCCAAAAAACACACCCTTGTTGAGTTTCTCAGGCAATCGCTGAGGATTGTTTCCCATCAAAATATTCAGTCATTTCACGGTCCAGCATAAATTCAAGGAACCACCATTATCCAAACTTAATGTAACAATCACCAGTTAAGCTAGTCATCACGACCAAGTCAACAAACACGGACTGCAAACCACAGTAACTCGCACCAATAGATTAAAACGATGTGCAGTATGATCCTATGTGGCATAATGGATAAGGGGCCTGACTTTGGCTCTGAAGCTTGATGGTTCGAGTCCCTTCGTGGTCAACAACAGGAAGTTTCTTCGCATCTTGTATTAAAAGTTAAAACTTAGCATATATTGTAAAGTTTGACCCACCCAAGTACTTTAATAATAGACTAAATAGAATGCAGTATTCTGCATGAAAATAAATGGCTCTCAGAAAATGAGTGGTTTGAGCTCGGGTGCGAAAACACCTATTTGTCCCTTCTCCGGGGATGGAGAAATGCCAACACACAAGACTCTTGATCCGCCTGCCTCAACCTTGGTCAATGCTGGTAAGTGCAACCTTGCAGCGCACTTAAAGTACAGATTGTTGCACATTTGGGTTGAATTAACGAGAACAGCAAATCCAGCTACCCATCTGGGCTATCTGGGTAGCTGGATTTGGACTAGGAAGAACCTGTGGCAGGCGTTACAGGACCCACAAAAGGCAGACTCAAAGACAGCTTTTTCCCTAGATTGATGGAAAACTTGCATTTTGAAATCGGAAGCCAGTTTAACATTGCTTTTTTTTAAACCATCAATCAATTTACATTAAAAGGGGGGAGTAAGAAAAAGTACATAAAATACCAACATGTTATGAAAAGTACATTTCCAGTTTTGGTATTTTAGCAAGAAACATGAAGTCGACATGCATGATTTTCGTTGGCGGACCACATCAAATAATGAGGCGAGAGATATTTCCAAATATGAAAAAATAAAACATAATTATCGTGAGGTGGTATACAACTGCTCCTTTTTATCCAGATGAAAAGCCAACTTCACTTAAGGAGAAAAGAAAAAGAGCACAGATTGCTGAGGTCAAAGCACAATTCTAATTTATATGAAGTTAATATAGTCAAAACGAAGTTTTTTTTCCCCTACAAAGGTAGAACCGCAGATGGCAGAAAATTACAAGTTAACATGTATCATGCAGTTAAACGGCAAATAATTGTTGTCTCACTTGAATAATCATCACATTAAACAGTACATCCAGAGAGAGTAAAGTAAGTAATTGCGTGTGGGTGGTAAGTGTATAAAAAAATATGCTGAAGGTAGCTGCCATTGAATGACTTTGTTGGAGAGACTCCAACAAAATTATACTGTACACATAAAATTGAAACAGTGGCATGAGGAAAAAAACAAACATCACTCACAATTGACGAGCTCATTATTGTAATTTTGCAAAGCGATAGCTTGTTGGCTCATGGTGGGGAAGTCACGTCCATGAACTGCGAGGGAACGAAACGCACATCATGCATGACATTTATGTTGCACACGTAAATAAAGTTCTTTGTTGTGACGTTTCAAAGGGTTACGAATCTGCACGTTTCTAATGTGCTGGTAACTAAATATTTTAGCTCAGGGAGAATGTCGATACGTGCCATACGACTGACTGGCCACTGCTTCAGGGTGTATTCCGCCTTACGCCCGAAGTCCAGCGACCCTTGTGAGGATAAGGGAGTTGAGAAATGGATAATGCATAAAACTGCTGTGGCTGAAGAATGCTATATGTTAAATGACGTCAATATTGCGTCAATGTCATTTGTTAATTACGTACAAGTGTTTTTCAAATCTTTTACAAAAGTATCGTGTCTAAAAATGGTTGCCTCTCTTAATAATCCATTCACATCATGGGAAAATTTGTGTTCCTGCCATACTTGGCGAAATAAAGATGATTTTGATTCTGATTAGTGGGTCATTTTTTAAAAAGTTGCTCAACATTTCCACATGAGTCTTTAAAGTGGCAAGATTTATCGTATTTTTTTTAATTGCTTGTTTTATTATATTATTTTTTAAATGGAAGGTTACCACAACTTTGCCTGTGCCTTACGTGTGGAGGAAATAGTTTATAATTAGTAATAGTAATTCGACTTCAACTTCCGGTCAGGACAAAACATTGCTTTGGGTACTATTTCACGTGAAAGTTTGCATCCTTTGATATCCTTACAATTGTACATTGTGAAACATAATATCTGAATACGTCAGCTTCAGTATTTTTGGTGTCGATATGGTTAATTCTTGTCGTAGTGTTAGCTGTCAAAACCGAAACCGTGCATGCGGTAGCGAAGAAGTAACTTTTTACCAGTATTATGTATTTATAACAATATCGTGAAGGTCTGTACCTCCTATTACATATGTAGGTGTCAATGTATCTTTTGAACCTTCCTGAGCATGCTGCAAATGTTTAGATTATATTCATGTCGCTCAGAATCCAAAACATGCCGAGTATATAGATTTATTGCATCGTTTTCCATAACAACGTGTGCATTATTTACAACGCTTTTTACCCTGACCGGAAACCACAGCCTGTTGACCATGGCGGAACCAACGTTGGATGGAGAGTGCGCAGTCGAGTCTACGTCATTGGTGAAATCAGTTTTCCAGTATTGCGTGATTTTAGCTTGGGGTCTTCTTATAGGAGTGTCAGACTTAAAGCCTCGGGTCAGTGAGATTGTGGACAAAAAGGAAAAAAAAAACAACAACACAAGAACACATTAAGTGCAATTTTTGAATAAAGAGTTGTCAATTTTGTCCATTTTTGTGGGGGTGAGGGGGTCACACTAACACCAGTGAAATGACGAAAGTGGCACATAAGTGCAATAGATCTAAAATAATTTTTATTGGACCATGATGGATTTTTCATTCTATGAATTTCAACTTGAGGCACTGGGGCTGTTTTGTTTTTAACTTGTTTTAATTGATTTGTATCTGTGTGCAGCAGTTTATTCCAGCTGTGGTCGATTTTTTTTTTTTTTTTTTTTTAGTTAACTGCACTACAAAGTCAAATTGTGAACAGGATCACACCTGAACCCTTGCTGAGAGTGAGAACCACACCACTGGTGTGATGCAACACATCAAAATGAAAAACGTGATGTCAACCATTGGGTGCTAATCATGATTTATTGCTGCAAAATCTAAAACAAAATCCAAATGGTCAAAATCTTGGAAGAGTTCCTTCCTTGTAGTCTTTCCACATATTAGTGCTCTTTCCTCCGGGGCGCTGAGGTTTTACTGAAGTTTACTGCCTGCTGCTTCAGAACACTCAGTAAGGACTGTGAACTCTCCAAGATCTGTGTGAGAAGAGCAAGAAATAATAGGAATCATAATAATTGATCAAAGATTGTGTTTGCACACCTAAGTGCGCAGTTTTTCTTGAAAAAGAGTGGCTTCTATGATAAGTGATGCCAGTTGAGGAGATGCCCCATCTATTTCCTGATGGACTAAAACAGTAATGAAGCAGAGTTCCTTTTCATAAAATATGCACAATGTTGAGTATCATGTGTTTTATGGAAAATTGTTGGGGTTTTTTTTTTATGATAAATATTGATGTTAACTGCTACAGATGTGTCACCATTGCATGCCGTTACACAGAGAATTGTCACGGAAACATTGAAAACTAACAAAATAGATAAATGAATACTGACCACCAATGAAAATCAGAAATTGCTTTTGAATTATCATTCAAGAGAATCATTAAAAATGAAAAAAAATGAAAAAGGCCTGGACAAAAATCATGGTAGCCTACACTAATTTTTTTTTTTTTACCGTCAATGAAATTAATCCACCTCTCAGCTAGTATTTTGTGTTTTTGCACAGTGTATATAAACTACTGGCTTCAACTGCGGATGTTTAAAGGCATGAGGTGTCTCTTTATCCTCAGGTTTGTTAGTATACTATATGACTGTAATTATGGGCTTCAGAACATGTTTGTATTCTGGGCTTTTCCCTCCATTTTCAACCACACCCGAATCGTAGGGGAAACTCCTGGTTAATTTTAAATGGTGCCAGCCATGACACAATGATATGGGTCAACTGAAATGAACTTGTAAATAGTAAAAAGGCATAGTGTGAATGAAGAGTATAAAATCTGAAAACAACGATATTCAACTGATGAGGTGTAACACCTTGCTGTACGCAGCCTCGGTCTCGGCGATGGTGCGGTTGATGGTGTCATGTGCAGCCATTTTTTGTGCCAGACTTTCATTAACTCGGCTCAGCTTCTCCGAGAGGCTGCGGATGTCGTGCTGGAGTCGTTCCTTCTCCTCTTCCTCCAACTTGATCTGACTGCTCAACTCTTCCCGTTTGGAACAAAGGTCATCATAACCTGTTATTAAGTTATTTAAAAAAAATATACAATATATAATTAAAAAAAATATATATTTTTTTTTTTGTCTGTGTCTAGACAACATCGAACAAAGCTTAAATGCTTGTTAACATCAAACCAGCAACATTTGGTGTGTTCCAGTCTGGATGAGAACATAAAGTAACTTTACCTCAATTAGGCCAATTAGACAAAACATTTTATAATTTTAAATGATGCAATTTTAAAAATACGTCCATCTTAACATTAAAGGGGAAATCCAGTGTTTTGCATTAATATTGTATCCAATCGTAGAGATGAAAGTGGACTTTGGTGAAAATTGCCGAAAATACAAATGCGAGCACTAGGAGGGTACGGGGGCATGCCTCCCTGTAAATGTTTGAAAAAACGGATGGCTGTGGTGAATTCTGGTGATATCTGTGAACAAAATTCAGACCAAAATTGAAAGTAAAATTTCCAAGTCCTGACCCAAAAAAAAAAAAAAAAAAATTGGGCAGAAGTTCCCAAAAGGCCAAGCATCACGGGACTGCCGTAAATCCGAGGCCGGCTTGCTAGAACATGCCTTTATGTGCACGCGCTCAACGTATTGACCACACCTGAATCAAGCGACGAGGTGGATCATAGTCTAATGTTTTTTTGTTTAGTTGTTTTTACGCCGTCACACTGCCTCGCGATCGACGCAATGAGCACCCCTGGTGTAACTGAATTTCCTTTGACATAGCTCATGATGATGATGACTTTCGACGTAAATGCGCTCGCATTACGTGAAGCAATTCTGAACACGCACTTTCGTACATGCTCCGTACATCCTCAGTACGGTTAACTTGCATTTCCTGTTTCCAGGTGAATAACTGTTGTTTTGGCGCATGCTCGTGTTAGTGCCTCAACATGGCTACGCTCGTGAAAGCAAAACAACGAATTCAAACGCATGTTAGTTCAATGTAGTCAACTAATATCCGGATTAATTTTAGGCAATTTTTCCTCAATTTTCCGGAGCAATTTTCATGAAAATTTAAAAATCCGGAATTCCGGGAAAATCTGGAGGACTTTCATCACTGCAATAGGTCAAGTAATATGTACTCTATCTGGACAATGTGACGTTAAATCCTCAGTATCGGTTGATCGGGTAGACTGACGAATACTTCCATACACATCCGTGAGCGCCACGGCCATGAGCGGCTCGGCCGCTAGGTAATACTGAGGAATACTTCCATACAGATTTGATCCTGTGGCTGTAAATAATGCCGCCGAGCAAGTGAAGAAAAAGCAGTATTGGTTGATCGGAAGACGGAGGAATACTTTCGTACAAGGCGGCGGAGCCGTGAGCTTGCTCCCCGCTGACCCAGGAGCTCACTCCGCCGGAGAGTGAGCTCACGACTCCGCCGCTCGGCGCAGAGCGAGCTTCTGGCACGGCGCAGAGAGAGCTCGTCAGACTCCGCGTCATTCCGCCCGAAGAACCATCTGAATATTCAACATTACTGACCGCCGAGCGAGCTCGCGGCTCCACTGCTCTGTATGGAAGTATTCCTCCGTCTTCCTAAACAACCGACACAATTTCTTCATCAGATGAGGATAAATCTCACAAATCAGCGCTGGGCATAATGGTGTCCCATGTAATCGGCACGTTACACCTCACATATGCCCACGTAGGCCCTGTGACTTGCGAAAATGGCAGCGCCCATGAAAATTCATAATCGTCGATACAAATCTTCTCAAAACACCATTAAATGAGAGAGGATATAACATGACATTGTCAAGATAGAGTACATATTACATGACCTATTGGATACATTGTTAATGCAAACCACTGGATTTCCCCTTTATTAAATACAGTAATCGATATTGAACTTAGATTCATGTCAATCGTAACATTAAAAAGGCATTTAGTAACCCTCTTTGACAAAACCGAGATTATACTCAAAGCAAAAATGCCATATACAGGGATGAGAATGACCAATTTGGAAAAACAGTGAAAATGTCTGTCGAAGGGGGTAATTGAGTTTCCTCCTGGATATTTTTTGCTCCTATCGGAACATAGAGTGCACATCACTTTGCCAGGAACGTCCACTTTTTGTACGTGTTTGGTTAGACATTGTTGATACCGTTTTCGGTCCTATCTGCACGGTTACACTTTTTTTAAGGCAATCCCGTCTGAAACAGTTTTTGATTCCAGCATCTTTGTCACTTGCCCTTGCTCGATCTTCATCCTTTTTTTCTAACACTTTCGCCATCATAAAACTTTGAACACACGGTCGCTCAGTTTGCGCTATCTAAGTCACACGCGCCATTACTTGGCTAACTAACAAGTTACACTGCGATTTCTGAGAACCGAGAACACATGTACATGGCAATGGTGAAACTCGATTAACCACTAAGATGATTGGATCGTTATACTGTATAACTCTGTTGTCCAATCGAGTAATCTGCCGCAAACAAGTTTTAATGTTTATGTCGCAAAATGCAAATATTTACACTACCGAGCAAGTTAGAACGGCATATGATAGTCGTGCTTGTCCGAGCACTAAGCTGAACTTGCAGCTCGGAGCCCACCACCGAGAGGCAGGCGCACGATACCCTACCGAAGGATTTGCGCTTATCTCGAGAATGGTCATTTTGGTCTGAAAAAGTCGGAAATCCACCGATCGGCGGAAAATTCTCATCCCTATGACATTTTTGCAAAAGTGCATTATAAAATTTTTGGCATTATCACAAACAATATAAAATATTTTTAAGAAGGTACGAAACATGCCTGAATAATATCATGCAGCGTGTTTAAAGTGAACAAGGAAGTCGAACAAGAAACTTTCCACTTGATCCAATCAAGGGTGGGCTTTGTTTATTTACCAGCTCGTAAAAGCCTAACATCGTAAAACAAGAGGAGAGGCAGGCGCACAATACCCTACCCCTACCCCCCCGAAATTTTCTCAACTGATTTGCGCTTATCTCAAGAATGGTTATTTTGGTCTGAAAAAGTCAGAATTCCGCCAACGGCGGAAAATTCTCATCCCTGCATATAAGACTACTACAAAAATATAGGGATTGGAGAAGTGATGTATTTAAGGATTTCCAATACAGTAAGCATGTCAAAGCGGCCCTTGCATGCTTTAATGTTTTTCTGTATGCAGCCCCAACAAAAAGTTTGGACAATGCTGCTTTAGATCTTAAGAGCAGTGTTTGGTGTGCCGTGGGAAATAATTCAATTTCACCTATTTGGTGTAGCTGCCGTGGCTGTTTTTTTTTTTTTTTTTTTTTTTTTTTTTTTTTAAACCAGCCCTGTTTGTGCTACCATGTTGTTGCTATGTTAAACTAAACTAAGGTATTAAAACCTCTGTGTACAGTCTTTCTTTGTAAATATCTCGTGTTTCAATCTGGGCACTTGCGCCTTTTACACAGGTGCGGCTTATGTATGTACCAAAATGGTATTTCCTTTACAAATGTACTGGGTGAGGTTTATAATCCAGTGCACTGTGCAGGCCGGAATTTACAGTAATTACTTTGATTTGCGATGCGTCAGGTGGTGGTGACAGTTGGATTGTTCCTAAAGAAGCTTTACGGTGTCAATGATGGAGAAGTTTTTGAAAAAGAAAGATTTTAACTCAGAATTGACCCCTCCGTAGAAATTGCATCATCCGCGTCGCTGACCAATCAGAGGCCAGATATCTGCATAAACCACGCCCCCTTTTTTGCACCCGTTGTTCCCTCAGACAACGTTGCATGGTCCAGTATAGCTAGTTGGGGGAGTTCAATTCGTACCCTTTCCAAAACCGAAGACCCAGTACAAAAAATGTCTTCGATGGATCAAACTTTGTGGAAGACGGCATGATCAACTGAATCCATCTAAAATCAACCGGAACAGAAGACCGAGTACGAAAAATGTCTTCGATGGAAGACCGCATGATCAACTGAATCAATCAACCGGAACAGATATGTTTGCATGAAGGTAAGCCCTATATTTGATTTTCAATACATGTCTCATATAAATTAATTAGCAGTTCTTCGCTTGCATAACATAGCTACATGTGAATAATTGACACACTTGATCTGTGTTGAGCGATATTTTGCGATGATCTGACTACACAAACGTGTCGCTTTGTTGCCGGCTACGGTAAACCGGACTGTGTTTGCACGAAGGTATGCCCTATATTTGATTTTGAATACATTTCTCATGTAAATGAATTAGCAGTTCTACGCTTGCATAGCATAGCTACGTGTGAATGATTGACACACTTGATCTGTGTTGAGCGATATTTTGCGATGATCTGACTGCACAAACGTGTCTCTGTTTGGCGGCTCCCGAGCTAAGCTAAAACGGACTAGCGAGTCCTAAAAGCCTTCGACGTGCACCGAGACACCAAGACTGAAGGAAGGATATTTGAGGACACTCTAAAGTAGTGATTGTCGTACTCGGTCGGGACTTACGTAGGTTCGGCACTAATTCAAGAATAATTATTGAGGGGAGCGCTGTGTGACGTTACACAAAGAAAACGAGAGAAACAACTCGTAAATCAAGCCTCGCCTTCTTCTTTTCCTTCATACGGCGGTTCACAAACGGCTATACAGATACATATACAGATTCTGCACACAAGTGTGATATGTAACACGAAAATAGGAAACTGTCAATGACGAATTCGTCTTTGGGTTATAATATATTATATTATGTGGGTTCTCGGTCTTCCTCTGACTCCGGAAAGATCTCGCGCTAATATCAATGGTTTCTCCGTCGATATGCATGGAAATACCATTGAAATACCCCTCGCTGAAATACCTGAAGACCCGCTGTCTGCTTTTCAACGATATTTCACTATTCGGTAAGAATGCGAGTGAAAACTCAGCTGGTAAATCGGACAATTTTGCTCTAGTCTTTTCTTCCTGCGACGCCATTTTTGCTAATTGTTTGTCTGAGGTTAGCACACGTGGGGTGACGTAACTTCAGGAGGCGTGGTTAAGTGCCCTGTACGGAGGGGTCAATAGGACTCTGGACGAAATTCTGACTCAGATGAATGCCCAAGTATGAGGTGAGGTTAAAAGAAACCAAAGACGGTTTGCTCGCGGAAAGTCTCTGATGTGAGGCAATACAGGGAAAGCTATCTTTCATTTGGAATCAGTCTCACGGGTTTGGTAAAAACGACTGCATATTCTTCATATAGGCAACAAAAACTCATTTTTACACTGGAGGTGGTGCGCCGTGAGATTTTTTGAATGAAAAAAAGTGTACCTTGGCTCAAAAAAAAAAAAAGTCGAAAAACAATGCTTTAAGACTTGTAAATGAATAATATATTGACCACATTACTCATGTTTGTTAAGACACTTTGGACTTTCCAGTATTAACTTTAAACAGTTGTGGTCTACTTCTGAAGAAATAAACGGCAACATATGTATATTTATCACCGTATTTCCATCATGACATTCCAAATAAATAAACTACTTACACTTGACAAATTCATTATTGTAGGTCTGCAGAGCTGCAGCTTGTTGGCTCATGTTGGAGTCAGCAGATAACCGATGTTAACAGTTCTCAATCTGCAAACTTCAAAATTAAAGTGCGGGGCGGAGTTCCGCCAAACCTATGACTTACAATGAGACGAGAGTTTAGTTAAATAAAAACAAAAAAGTTTACTCTGCCTCAGATGCTTTTCTGATGAAAAATTGACATTACAGGAACACACTTAAATTTGCGTTTACTTCTCCTCCTTCTTCTTCTTCTTTCTTCTTCTTCTTCTTCTTCTTCTTCTTCTCCTCCTCCTCCTCCTCCTTCTTCGCCTCCTCCTCCTCCTCCTCCTCCTCCTCCTCCTCCTCCTTCTTCTTCTTCTTCTTCTTCTTCTTCTTCTTCTTCTTCTCTTCTTCTTCTTCTTCTTCTTCTTCTTCTTCTTCTTCTTCTTCTTCTTCTCCGTGGTTAAACTGGTGGTGCAAACTGTTTAAATACTTTTCCGCCACACATTGGTTTGAAATGATAACTAATATGGTTTATTGGCTATATACCGGTAAATATAATTTTACCCCGTAAATAGGATTTTACCATATATTTTATCATTTGCGTGTTTTCTCAAAATTATTCTATTATTAAATACATCTCCAACCATTCAAAAGTAATCAACAAACAGCACCTGGATGTACTTTAAAAATATGGAACGTCCAAATGGAGTGCAAGTTATCTTGTCTAAGCGAAAATTTTTGTTGAACTGTACCATAAAATACACAGCTTGTTCGATGTTTTTGCCAAAAAATAAAACAAAAACAAGTATTTATCAATAAAAAAAAAAATACCTGAACATTGAGTAATGTTTTTTTTTAACAATTGTGTTGACATTGATGCACTTAAAATCCTAAAGGCATATGGCACTAGATACACACATATCTTAAAGGCTTCGCCCAAAATATCTATGTACAATAAACCCTTCAATCTGAAGTAATATTACATATATTTTGTACATTAATTGAAAAAAAAAGTGGGTACAAGATAAGTAGTTGAAAATAAAGAACAGATTTGAAATCCAAACTATCTTGATATCTGTCAGCTTTCACAGCCAGAGCCCTTGATCCTGCCCCATGACGTCACTTGTGCTTAGCATTCCTGACAAATCTTTCTCGCTATGCCAAGATCCCGACGTGTTGTGGACCAATCTGCAACAAAACTGAGAAATCGCACCTGAATTTGTCGTTCTTTAACCTCCCGTGGGGTAAACCGAACAGAATAAAGCTGTGGCTGTCACAGTTGAGGCTCATTCATCAGCCAGGGAGATATGCAGATCTGCAATGATCACTTCGAAGAACGGTTTCTGGAACAAGACCCTAAATTTTCCATCGCACCACATCTTTACACCAAACAAAAGAAAACATTAACAGTAGACACCTATCCTACTATTTTTGAACCTACAAAAACGGTTAGCTGTGAGAGAAATATCGATAAACAGACAAAAGAAACACCGAACAATAGAGGTAAGTTCTTTTTGTGCACTATTTGTATGGGTGATAATAGAAGCTATCATCACCATTACTGGTTATTAACCACCTAGCTATAGCCCCAAGTGTGCGCTAGGAGCAACAAGATACTTTATGATGCGTTATACCACTGGGGCCTCCACTCCCTGAAAAGGGTTGCGTCAGGAAGGGCATCCGGCGTAAAAATTGTGCCAAACATATGTGCGTTCATCTGAGATGACACGCTGTGGCGACCCCGAAAGGGACAAGCCGAAAGAAACTTACTATACCAACACTGTTGATTGTTTCTGTCTGCCTTCCAAATAAATTCTTAGTCTTAGATGATTATCTTTATAATAGAAATGATTCCCCAAATAATTAGAATCCCAAAAGAATGGACTGAATTAACTTGTCAAGACAGTAAGATCAGCTTGGGGTGCTAATTTTATTATTTTTAAATAATTTTATTATCTTTATTATTTTATTGTTTGAAAGACAGCCAGTGTACGACTTAGTGTATTAATTCACCCAATGTGTTGGCTTGATGCAGCTTGTTACTGTTCATGATACAATCTTGTAAAAGTTGTAAAAATATGTTTGTAAAAGTTGGTTCATTCTAAATAAACTTCAGTCATGCGTGAATGACTGTAGCTCTGCTTGCTCATGCACATAGTTTACATTTACACATTACACATTTATCACAGATCAAAGCTAAAACAAACAAACAGATCTACCAGCTTATTTGTCGTCATGTTAATACATTATCAATACATAGCTTTGTGATATCCTTTGTGAACACCATCTTCTTCAGGGAACCTTTTTTGAATGCTATTCACCTCACAAGATGGGATTGGGATCCTATTTTTTGGTCCAAGCTTTCCATGTACCCAATAAGTAAACTGATGATATGCTCCCAGTCTCCAAGACCTGTCAAAGATGTAAATAAAAATTTTTAGCTACCGACAGAAATCTTTAACACATACATGCTATGTGTACATTTAATTACAAAATGAGTTAGCAGTTTAACCCCCCATGGATCTAGATTAATCTAAAATCTTCCATAAATAGGGTACAAATTAATTTAAAATAGAGCTTGGTACTATAATTACATTTGAAGCTGTCAAGTAATGATTAATATTTGTAGATATTCCTTTAGGTGTAAATACAAGCATAATATAAAATAACGTAAGGAGAAGACCAGTCACTGTAATTTGCTGGGCGCGTATGCGCCTGTGCGCCATTGCACCTGCAAATCTGAACAGTCAAGCACAAAAAATCAGGTGCGTAAAATTTGTTATGAGTAAAAATATATAGATATTGAAAGACATCGCTTAGTCTTGACCAATGTATCCTCTAAGCTGTGCCACTGCGCAATTGCGCACTTGTCGCACACTCTCAGCGCACATAAAAACCGATCCAGCGCAGTGAACCACAGCCTGATGTCTTATTTTTTTTTTATTTTTTAACAAGGATGCACATGGTCTCTAACAACAAGCTGCTTCTTAGCTTACTTCTACTTCCTAGTTTACCTGACACTGCCCCTCTCTGCTCTTAAAGGGGTACACTCATAATTACAAAAAGAACACCCACCCACAACTTTATTTCTGCGGGCATGACTGCTGGACCACACCCTTAACTTTATATTTGCGTGCATTGCTGACCACATCAGTACATTTTTCAAATGTGAGTGACTAGAACACAAACACCAGTCTTTCGAAACGAACCTGTCTGGAAAATCTTCGAGTTCCATATTTTGGGACTGTTGTTGTGCTTCGTCATCAGTGTCATTTCCCCTGTCCAACATGTCAAATTCCGACTGTATGCATTCTGGCTCAAATCCATAGGCTTGAACATCCATCCATCCATTTTCTTCACCGCTTATCCTCACATGGGTGATGGGGAGTCTGGAGCCTATCCCAGCTGTCAACGGGCAGGAGGCAGGTTCCACCCTGAACTGGTCGCCAGGCAATCGCAGGGCATATCAAGACAAACAGCCGCACTCACAATCACACCTAGGGGCAATTTAGAGTGTCCAATTAATGTTGCATGTTTTTGAGATGTGGGAGGAAACCGGAGTTCCCGGAGAAAACCCACGCAGGCACAGGGAGAACATGCAAACTCCACAGAGGCGGGGCCAGGATTGAACCCGGGTCCTCAGAATTGTGAGGCCAACGCTTTACCAACTGATCCACTGTGCCGTCCAGTCTTGAACATTGTACATCATATTATTTTTGTTTTGTTTGATGTGTTTGTCAATACAATTTTCACAAAAACTGGCCACAAAATGCCAGATGGTGGACGTTGTTTGTTCAGTGAAACCGGATCCACAAGGAATAAGGTCAGATCAGCAAGCATTGGTGACGTGGCAAACGCTGATTGGCTGTCAATTTTGCAGCTAGGATAATCTGAATCTCCGATCGGGAGAAGAATTGTGCGGCATTTTTGAAAATAGTTTACAATTTAGGCGGCACGGTGTCTCAGATGGTAAAGTGTTGGCCTTACAGTTCTGAGGTCCCCGGTTCAATTCCGGACCCAGCTGTGTGGAGTTTACATGTTCTCCCCGTTCCTGCATGGGTTTCCTCCGGGCACTATGGTTTCCTACCACATTCCAAAAACATGCAACATTAATTGGACACTCTAAATTGCCCCTAGGTGTGATTGTGAGTGCGGCTCTTTGTCTCAATGTGCCCTGCGATTGCCTGGTAACCAGTTCAGGGTGTACCCTGCCTCCTGCTCGTTGACAGCTGGGATAGGCTGCAGCACTCCCCGCGAACCTGGTGAGGATAAGCGGTGAAGAAAATGGATGGATGGACAGAGTTTACAATTTACAGATGATTCAATGTAAAATCTGTGGATAATTTCGGTTCTCAAAGAAACACCGAATCCTCATCTACTAACTTTGAATGTGTTCTCCCATGCCCATTTTTATCGACAAAGTCGTCCTTTAATTGATGGTTCAGCCTTGTAACAATGCGTATTGAACTGGTGGCCAGGGCAGTGTCCATCTTGCATGAAAGACGCCCCACCAAGAAAAAGGTCTGGGTCCAAGGTTATCGAGAAGTGAGAGAAATTATGAGAAAGCTGTCAAATACCTGTAGTATGTTTTCATCACATGGTTTACATTCAGACTAAAGTTCAAATCCTCCATTGTGTTCATTTCAAGGTTTTAGCGGAAGCACTGGGCAGTGACTCTGTCACCACACCTCCCACCGAGGCAGAGGCTTCGTTCCCTGATCAAGATGTAATTACAAAATTGCCATTTGTTATAAATAGATGATTTGATTGGCAGTAGTGCTATCACGATCTTCATTTGTTGGAAAGGGAAATCAAACAATTATGGGCCAGTCATTTAGAATATAGCCGGTGAATTTTAAGAGTGGATAAAATCATCGTGTTGTGGTATGGTCACTAATAAAATTATATCCTCTGTGAAGGTTCAGTCTCAGAAGGGGTGTCAGAAAAATCTGAAAATCGCTTGCATTCATCTGCCATTGCATTTTCAATGGCGAGGGATCCAGTGTGATGTCTGCACATGACGTCACAGACAAATGTAGCCGCCACTGTTATCCGCATTGTATCGAGTCAGACTGAATCACGTCTGTCTAAAGATTGCTAATAAACACCTGAATGAATGGGACAAGGTGATGTGATCAGGTAAGACAAAAATTGAGCTGTTTGGATTCAGTTCTAATCACCATGTTTGGAGGAAAAGGAATTCAGACTATCCCTCCCAAAAGAGGTGGAGTCATTATATTTTAGGGGTGAAATCATCAGTGAAAACTTACCTCTCTTAGCCAGAAACTGTTAAATGCATGGTGGATGAAGGTTCCAGTATGATAATGACTCAAAGTACACAGCCAAGGAAACAGTATCTGAAGAAGAAGCATATTAAATTCATGGAGTGGTCTAGCCACTCCCCAGACCTAAATCCCATGGATAATCTGTGGAGTGATCTGAAGTTTCAAGTTGTCAAGGCAGAGCCTCGAAACGTTGAGGAGTTGAAGAGGACCTGCAGAGAGACGAGTGGTCCAAAATTCCTTTTGAGACTTGTGCGAACCTGATGATCAACTACAAGAAACAAAAATCAAATTATTATTTCCTCTGCAGTATTATAAAGAAATAGCCTCCTAAATACATTTTGAAACAATCATTAAACTGACACAAAAAGCAGGATTTTGATGTCAGTGGGGCTTTTCGTTTCGACATCCCAGTATAAAATAAATACAGTAATGTATCTGGCGGTCACTGATGGTGTATTTTCTATTCTTGGCATGCTGTACAATAGACACATTCAATCCTGACTTGAAACCAATTTTAGAAACAACATTCTACAATATATTTAAAGTGCACTGTTTTTGTATTTGCACTGTCAACTATGTACTACGGGTACTTTTTGTCTGGTTCAACTTGTTTCTGCATGACGACATAAAAATATGTTGTCATGTTGGTTGAGAACTAACCAACCGTTGCATTTCTACTGTTAACCATTGAAAAAAAAAAAAGAAAACTTTTGTCGGAGGCTCAGAGAAAAACTAAAGTACTGTAGTTCAAAAGGATCGTAGAGGAGGTTGGATTTTAGGTACACTTATTGCAACAGCAAGTTTCACATATACTGCAGCTTCTGACTCAACTTATACATGTATTGTACCACTAATATTGTGTGCGTGTGTGTATGTAATTATGCGTGTGTGTGTATTATGATAGATAGATAGATAGATAGATAGATAGATAGATAGATAGATAGATAGATAGATAGATAGATAGATAGATAGATAGATAGATAGATAGATAGATAGATAGATAGATAGATAGATAGATACTCAGGTGTGATGCAGCTCTTAAAGGGAAGAAGAAGGGCAAAAAAAAACCCCATCTAGCTAAGTGACGTCAGGGTTCATGGGCGGAGTTTAGGTCCAGGCACCATGGCTTCGGTAGAGACCGAGGTGAGTGAGCGAACCTATCTCCTCCAAGCTCGTTTCACTTTTCGCTCCTTTCCCGGTTTCCAGCAATGTGTTACTGCGCCGTCCGTGGAGCCTGTGTGGCAAAGCGAGATTATTGTCTTAATGTAGGCTTCGGTTTGTTGTCCATTTCCCGCTGCCAGCTTCTGCTCTCTCCTGCTTTTGTGCTTACCGGAGGGCAGCTGAACGTGTAGGAAGATGCTGCGCCCCGGAACCTGAATGCTGTGTGCAGGCGCCTTTTATGCTAAGCTCCCTGTCTTTTTCATTCATGGTCCATGTCCCAGTCAGTATCTTGCTCTGTTTGCGTTAAGCCTTCAAAATAAACCCAAATTGGATTGCTACTCGCCCGCTCGTCGTTCATGTTTAGGCAATGTTGAATTTTGCCGGTGTGTGGCAGCTAATTGCATACTGCTGTTTAGCCTTTTGCTAGTTAGCAGACTGAGCTTAAATGCCAGCAAAGCGACGTATATAGTGACTCTGTTGGTTATCATTCTCGTCAAATGAAAGTGAAGTATAATTACGTTTTAATATATGTAAGAATGTAATGCAGTGTTTGGCTCCGTTAGTCTAGTTGTCATGTACATTATGATGCTAGCTACATAAACAAGGCAACGTTGGCTCAGCAGCTTCCACTGTAAACACATGGCAATAGCTAATACCGCTTGTTCTTTTCTACATATTAAATGAGGATCACCACATTTTTTCATCTTGAAGTACAGTATGCTCCTGCTTTACGTCGGACTTTGCTCGGCGTGTTATTGTTATTGCTTTATGCCTGTGCTAAGCACTCAGTTAACTCCAATACAACAAAACACGCTGATTCTATTATGACATGGTTAGAAAAATGTCCATTGTCGCGTGTGAGTACGCCACAATAAGTACATTCATCCTCATCAGCGTTCGTGTATACAGTATTGCTTTTCTTTTGGGCCTTGAGGCGCTACTGTGTACGGCAGGAGTCGCACAAAATGCGTTGTTATTTCATCGCCTGACTGAAGGTGAAAGACTGAGGTGTGCACCCTCCATCTGTTGATGTTCATGTTTTTTTCTTGTTGAACACACTGATTATAATTGTTAGCTTTATATGAACGACAAGCATCATCATCAACTCGAAACTTTTGTTGTTGTTTTTTTTTTTCTAAATACAGTGTACCTGTTCCTCGTGGTGGGCTGTGCATTTTGTACCTGTGGTTAAAACTACAGAAACCATAAATACTTAACAAAAATACAATATAAAAACAAACAACTGCCTGTTCCTCGTGGTGGGCTGTGCATTTTGTACCTGTGGTTAAAACTACAGAAACCATAAATACTTAACAAAAATACAATATAAAAACAAACAACTGTGCCATATATGTCATCTCGAGCAATTCAGAATCAATATTTTTCTTGTAACTTGAAGAAAACATATTGATACTGATCGTTAAATGGATGAATGCGTGCAGAAGCTTCAGATGTGTTTTGGTAGTCAAACTTGTCTTACTCAGACCAACCACTCAAAAGATGGTCGGAAGTCTTACTCAGACTACAAGAATTCCACATTGGAATAATATAGTTAATAAACTTGCCATCGGGACTTTATCATCTGCACTTTTCGAGAAAACAAAATACTTCACCCCTCTTACCCAATTCACTTTATCAGTAAAAACGATTTTGGGCATCACGTGTGCTGCCTTCCGCCATGTTCCATAACACTGAAGTTTCCGTGAACGTCTCATGTGTTTGTTCTTGTGCTTCTTTCCCATCACTTGCATCCCCCATAGTTTATATTCTTTTTTGTTTGCAGTTTTGACGGAGACCGTAAGTGAGAAACTGGAAAACAACTTCTAATCTCAGAAATGTCAAAAACAGTAGTAACATTAAGTACAATATGTAACTAATACCAGAACTGCAAAATGTCCCAGGACATCCGTATACTGTTACAGAAATCACTGCATACTAACAAAAGTTAAAGTTCTCTTTGCGTCAAGTGTCACGTAACGTCACATACTAAGAAAACATAACTGGATTGGCTGGCTGTTTGGTTCTGATCTGAAGTAACCCTGCCTGGACGCACAGATGGTGAATTTTAGACAACGATTTGTAACCAGTAGAGTTTCAGACACCGAATTGTAGCCAGTTGAATTTCAGGCCGCGAATCTTAGCCAGTTGAAATTCAGACAGCGAATTGTAGCCAGTTGAAGTGTTAACATTGAAAAGTTACACTGAAATACAATGAGTGAAAATGTGATCTTTACATTTCAAATTCAAATCCTTTTTACACTCATATTATTGGACACTACCTATTTATTTTTTTTTCATGGTGTAAAACACCCAATGAAGAACAAAAATATTGTAAATAAATATTAAAAAGCTTGAACATGTTTTATCCAAGCTGGTGTGCTCAATGGTGACATTGATGTTCTCATAGGTGAGTTAAGGCAGGTCACTTTCATGGGCCGTGAGGAATTTCTTCCCATTTCCAAATCATTTGCCATGGATAAATGGACTAAAAGGAAAAAGAAAAACTCTTACTGTCCCAAAAACAGCATGTTCCACACTCCAGATACACATGTGTGGTATTCCTCTTTAGGTTAACACTGCAGTCATACAGTGGGGTCAACAAATATTAGTCAGCTACCAATTGTGCAAGTTCTCCTGATCTCGATCTGGGGCAGAAAGAAGCAAGATTTCACCCTGTGGGGTCAAAAGGATATCGAGAACGGTGAGCAAAAATCTCGGAACCACATGTGAGGACCCACTAAGCGAACTACAGAGAAGTGGGACCAAAATAACAAAGCCGACCGTCAGTAACACACTGCGGGGCCAAGGACTCAAATCAAGATTTACACAAAAGCGTTTCAAATCGTATAAATGTCTGGACACGTAAAAATACTTCGTTGCTGGATCTATTCTCAAGAATAAATCCCATGTAGTGATGGACCCACACAGATTTTTTTTCAATACAAATACCAATATTTAAATAAATGACCCCTGGTTTTTCCACAAACTTGCATTCATTTACTATGAGTGGAAAAAAAATTAGGACAGGGAGTCATCTCCGTACACACATGCGTATTGCTGCCACGTGCTTACCTCCGTAAACCTCTTGGTGACAGACGCTCAATCAATTTTCCGTAAAAAGACAGACATCTACTGTTTTTTTTAGTTGCTTAAAAAATAGTGATCCTGTAAAACTATAGTGTTGAATGCAATGCCGTCGGTAATTTTCATGAGTGCACCGGCACAAAAGTTAGCTATGCCCAAGAAAAATTTTTTGGGTGGGTTTTCTTCACATCTTACCATTGGTGTCTTCCCTCATAAAAAGCTGTTTTTCTTCTTTTAATTTTGTGTGTCCTGTTCAGCTGTTAGGTCAAGGAGAAGGGGGATTGGTATTCCTTTCATGCTGGGACAATTTGTAAGTCACAATGGAGTTGTTAAGATGCCGCTGTGGTTCCTTAGTGTTCTAATGGCTATTTATTCAGAATCAAGACTCTTAACAGTCGAACAGAACAAGAGGGGAGTGAGAAAAGATGACAACAAAATACAAAGCACTAACCGTGAACAAGATGAGGAAAGTAAATCATTATATAACTAGAACAATGACACATAAGATATGAGTGTTGCATGGTCCAGTAGTGCTACACCCTGTGAGGGAAAGCTATGACAAGATAAGACGGGAAAAGGACAGGAAATGAAGTATCCAGGACAAGGATAGTGGACCCAGCTGAAGTTTGGTGGAAGTAAATTATAAACATCTACAGGACCAGAGTAAGGGTATACCCAAGCAATTTGCATATTTTTGAGTTATTTGTCGCAACAAGTTTGTCAATTCACGTGGAAGTGAATTGAAAAAATGACTGACGGAAGTGGCCTTTAGTTGCTATCGCTGCACGATCAGGCTCAGGACCCCACCCAATCAATTGAGAGGCAGCGCTGGTTTTAGGAGTCCACCTGAGACCAGCTCGGCAGATGGGATATGTACCACACAGGAACCCAGGGCGGTTTACCGGGCCTACCGAGGGGCCCCAAAACTGGCCCTTGAGAGTAGGCCACAGGGACCCAAAGCCATCACCAACTACCATCCCCCACCGCAGATCCCTTACTGGGAGTCGACTATTCTGTGTACCAGAACCCCCTCGAGTAGTGCCATGCATAAAAATCTGGAGAGGCCATGGTAGGGTGGTGGGAGCTCAGGTAGTGCTGCCTAACAGACACCCCGCCATGATCACTAATGTGGTCCTTTGCGAAGGATGGTCAGACAGACGCTCCAGTTTGGTCTAACTGTACAACCACGTGGTTCCCATAATTCATTGCGACATATAAATCATAATTATTACAGTAATAATGACTATCTCTGTTGTTAATGTGTGCTTATGGTATCAATAGGTTGTTGAATATGTGCCTTATTTTACTCTCATGCAAATTGACTTATTTACAGCACTATGTAATTTTTAAACCATGAGTTGTGTGTGTTTGATGAAATGACTTCACAGTCAATTTACCTGTATATTAAGCAATGCTTTAGGAGACATTGCTTGCTAATACTAAATAATTCCTTATTCGGGTGCATACACATTTGCATGGATTGGTCGTCAGTGTTTAATATGTGGTAATGTATACACGTAATGGGAGTTACTGATGGTGTAGCGGTACACACGGCTGATTTTGGTGCAGGCAGCGTGGGATCGGTTCCCGCTCAGTGATGGTGTAAATCTGCCCTACGACTGACTGGCGACCAGTTCAGTGTGTAGTCCGCCTTTCGCCTCAAGATAGCCGGGATAGGCTCCAGCTTTCCCGTGACCCTTGTGAGAATGAGTGGCCTGGATAACAGAACGGAACGGATGCATGTCATATGTTATTTTGGCATTTTTTTTTCAATTGGAAAAAAAAATCTTACCATCCATAACTGAAAATATGTCTTGGTCACTGTAATTCCGGTGCATCACTAGTCTCTAGTATGTACGTTTGAGTGTAGGCAAAGGTCTACATCACCAATAACGTGCTCCTGTTCGAAAGTTGTCTGCTTTGCAACTTCATTTCAGCTGTATGGTTTCGTGCTTGCTGTTTTCAATTGACTTATGCATAGTATGAATTGAAGACTGTCCTTGAACGTTCTGGTGTCTATTCAGTGATCTTTTGTGACCTTTGAGATTTTTTTCCCTCTCTGAAGTAAGCTATTTTTACTGTAACACATCATAACGAATAGATTTTAGGATTAAATTGTTGGTTATATATGATACAGCCACAGGATAATAAAAAACCCCACATTATTTTAGAAAGATTAGCGAGTTCCTGTGTCTCATCCTCAGATGGACGTCTATCCTGATTAGTGTTTTCATGTAGCTCTTTTGGTGTAAAAGAAATGTTTAATTAACTGAGCATTTTCTGTGGCGACCTCTGAAGACAAGGACCAACAGAGGGAGCCACCATGTCCTATTACCGCGGAGGTGAATGTGCATGTGGAGAAAGAAAGGAGGAAGAGCAACAATATCTTCCGCTGCTGACACTTTCTCTCTCTTTCTCGCTTTCTTGGTATCCCTCAACCTCTCTCTGTCTTCCCTTCTTGGCTCCCTGTTCTCAGTGGAGGCCATGAAAAGAAAGCAGGTATGATGCTTCATGGAGGCACACAAAAGCAAGACATGGTTGCTAGCCTTCTGTTCTTTGTACTTAGTTGCTTGTGAATAGTCTAAGGAGATTCATAGTTTTGCTTCATTATTCCTTTGAACCACTTACTGTTCAATCCAGAATCCATTGGTTTGAAGTTTGAACTACTGCATTTTTTCTGTTGAGATGGTCTCTGTAATGTGTTAAGATATTTATTGCTGTTATTTCATAAAATCTTTGACATGACCTCATCTTTGAGTCTTACGGAGAAGTCGTTATTATGGCAGTAGGGCTGCTGTTTCTAAGTCTGATGTGAGGCTGCAGCTTTTGGGTCCTGTTATTAGGAAGTAGCAGTTTGTGGCTTCAAGCCCCACCTCTTTGCTCTCAGCGCAATCACTGCATTGAAAATGTGATGTAATATCTGTATTGTGTCATTTTTGTCTTCCCTTATCCCAAGGGTTGATGGATATTCACAATCAAGTAACCTCATGGAACATATTGGAGCAGAGAGATTCATCCTCAATCTGCCATGTTAGGTTCAGATTTAAGAGGGTCTTCCATTTTCAACAGCTGCATTTCCATCTGTCCAAATAAATCCTACAGATAATTACCATCTCTGTGGAAAAAGACCACTGTCAAGCAAATTTATATTTGAATCTTGACAAAGAAGGATGCACCTAACTGGAATCCTTACAAAGTAACTCGTCATTTTAAGACCAGGATGGCACAGAACTCTTTATGTAATGTAATTTATTAGGATTCTAAAGCTTTGGAGAATAGTAATGCACTGAAATGTGCAAATAACATAATTGGCAGTGCTTTTCCTTGCATTGTTTTCATTGTGTTATACTGGACAGTTTAATCTCATAATCCCCTCAAAACAATTGTAACAAAGCAATCTTACAAAATATATATTAGCCTTTGACTTTGTATTGTATTCAGTGGTTCGTAGTTGTTGCTGTTTTGGATGGTCAGGAATGCAACTTTGATTTGTTTGGCTGAATACAATGCAAGTGTTTTCCTCATTGTTTCACCTCAATGTGATAGTGACATGTCACTGTTATCACTGGCTGTCAAGCTATTGAGGTAGTTCTATTTGCTATAGGGAGCCTCTACTGTGTGAGCAATAAATTCAACATAAATTATTATCAGTGCTTTATTCTGTTTCCTTTTGCCAAGAAAATCTCCAGTTAGAAACTCAAAACTTTGGAAACATTTACTCTGGTGTATCAGAAACTGTATAATTCATAAATATTTGTCTTTTTCATGTAATCCTGAAAAACATGTATTTTTGGTCTTTGGCTGGTGTTTGAAACTTCATGAGAGAGCCCCGATAAAGGAGGGTGTTAGCTTCCAGACCCTGATGTTCCCCATGTAATGAAAAACTACTGCAATGGCTGCATTGTGTCTGTAAACAATCCAGTTGCGAAATGGCGGAGATCTGCAGGCAGCCTTCTCTGCCTCCCTTCCCCCTTCATCCCTCGTGATCGAGCAGATCTTCAACTGTCCACCACTAGGGGGAGGGAAGAGCACAAAGTCTGGTTGTCCTCCATCTATGGAAATAATGAAGTGATGGATTCTTTCTTCATTTACCAACATAATGTGAATGGATTCTTTCAAAGCCTTGACTTTAGAGGATTGTCTCAGACTAGATCTTGTTTTGGAGACGAGGTCTAGCTCCCAGGTCAGACACTGTTGCTGTCTGACATTGTGCTTTCTCATCCTTGGCTCAGAGACTCATTGGAATATGGTTTTGTAAATCTTTGCTGAAGTGTTATTTTAATTGGTTTATAGTTTTATGCAGTTTTTAAGAAAATTGTGTACCTTTCAGAATGCACTATATGTGTCTGACACCTTGGAGGTATTATTTTACTAGAGCAGTCATCAAAAATAGAGCTTTCAGTTCTAACTCCTGAATTTTCCATTGATTTCCACTATTCATTTATTTTTAATTCTATTTATTTATTTTTGGGACTTTGGTAGATTATTAACAGAAAACATGCAAGAGCAATATTTTTTATTGTCTCAGTCAGTAGATTTTTTGGATGTCTGTTTCTTTGTAACAGCTGGTTTACTTAGATTTTCTTGGAAATTGTATGTCAGTTTTTAGATAAAAACATTCCTTTTAAAATTACATTCCCTATGAAAAGGGCTTCGAACAAAGAATAAAGGCATATAATGTAAAATTTGATGACAACTGCATGGCTTCCATCTCAGTTGTCAGGTTTGATCTCATGCTTGATGGTCTGTTCCTGGGGAGGTGACATAATTAGAAAATATATAATGCTTGAGGAGTAAATCTTGTCTGTGTATGGTTGGTATTTCTGTTGAAGACGTCAGACCTTGACCAGTATGATAAAATTTTTTTTAATCGTAGATTTGGATAAGACAGCCTAACAATTAGTACATTCTCACGCGTTCTCTGTATTGTTGGTCCTAAACCTTTTATGACAAGGGACATTTCTGAAGTTTAAAGATAGGTCTTTCACCTGCCTTCTATTCATCAAATGAAGATGGGCCTTATGATGCTATTCTATGTAGGACATTTGTAGACCTAGACTCAAATCTTTTGTGCCTCCTACAAATATCAGGACTAATTATTTTTAAGGTTAGTATTACTGTTAGATTCACTGTATATTTATCTAAAATCTATTTATAGAATGTCTGTTCTTCTTCCATTAGCCCACTGGTCTTGGCAAAGGAAGCATCTACAAAGGTGAAGAACCATCTAATAAAGCACTTGACCTGCCTAACAATGGAGATACAGGTATTATTTGTATATTTTCAAGCTTTTTTTATTTGTTTTTTAATATTTTTCTCTGTCAACACAGTTTGAAAAATGTTACTCTCCAAGGATATTTATCTTTATCATTGTTTTTATCCCTCCTTCCATCCATCCATAATCTAAGCTATTTATTCTCACAAGGATCGCGGGTGTGCTGTAGCCTATCCCAGCTATCTTCGGGGAGGAGGTGGGGTACACCCTTAAATGGTTGCCAGCCAATCGAAGAGCACATATAAACAAAACCGTTCGCACTCACAATCACACCTTCTGATAATTCGGAGTCTTCAAATACCCTACCATGCATCTTTTTAGGATGTTGGAGGAAACCAGAGTGCCCGGAGAAAATTCACGCAGGCACAAGGAGAACATGCAAAGTCCACACAGGCGGGGCCGGCATTTGACCCACAGTCCTCAGAACTGTGAGGCAGACACTCCAACCAGCCCTACACTGTTCCACCTGTTATTACCTGACTTGATAAAATTGTAATTATGTTACTCTTGCACCGAACAGTTTCAGCACAACCAAAATTGCATTGGCATTCTCAGGGCATTGAATCAATTGGAACTGCACGGCTGTTGTTTTCTTAGAAGACATCTCTCATCAGCGCAGGCTTATCAGTTCATGCAATAAGACTTAGTGCGGACAAAGTAGATGTGGAGAAAGTCAACTATTTTTACTTCAAGTTGTACACACAAACCCCGGAACCATGGACGGTATCATTCTTCTAAAAAGCGTAAAAGGAAAGCTGTTGCATTGTCCTAACGACTGTCCTTTTTTTGCATTTCAAAAGAATGATACCATCCAAACAGAATAGTCCAGTTGTGATTGATTCAGTTCTTTGAGAATCAAATGACCTGGGTGAATGAGAATATTCAGAGGCATATGCTGTATTGACATTAAGGTGGTGATCAGCAAAAGACTGTGAAGGCGTCTTTATATTCCAGCGCTTGTGCGAGCATCAACGCCCGCATTGTGTCATGTGACCGATGCTTTGGGGTGTGGAGCTCCTACGCGTCACTTGATGCACAAATTGTCGCTTCATGAAGAATGTCACGGTGATTATCTCTTGTGATTGGTCCTTTAGTCACCTGCTGTTGTTGACATACTCAGGATTCCCCTTGTTCCTCAATACCACCATCTTTAAAATTTAAAACACATATGATGCCGCCTTCTTGATTGATTTTGGAACATAAGTCTAGCTCCATTTGTCCGGGCAGGCACTGTTAGATGGTCACAATTGTTGTTGCTTTGTTATTTGTTCTGGAAAGTAATAATGGCTACTGGAATTGGCCATGTAATGCACTCTATAAATCCACTCTGTGGTGTCCTAGCCAATACCAGCGGTAGTGACACCTCCGACTTGGACGACAACTGCAGCAAATTTTCAAAACACCACACGTGGATTGCGCTGAAGTATAAATGCAAACTCGGCACGGGAAAGCCTCAGTGACATCAGTGTGGTCACGCAAGTATAAAGAAGGCTTGATTCTACTTCATGTGACTATTTGGATACAGAATCTGCTCAGATATATGTGGTCTGGAAGCAATTATAACAATAGCCTTGCTAAGGGTCACACATTTCTTTTGACAACACAATCTTTTTCTTTCTTGAGGTAAGCATACTGCATATTACCTCACCAATGACTGCCTGTGGCTACTGTGAGTAAGGAAATAATCCATCCATTTTGTGAGCCGCTTATCCTCACAAATGTTGCGCAAGTGCTGGAGCCTTATCCCAGCTATCATCAGGCATGAGGCAGGGTACACCCTGAACTTGTTACCAGCCACTCGAAGGGCACATAGAGACAAATAACCATTCGCACTCACAATCACATCCAATGGCAATTTAGAATCTCAAATTAATCAGTTAAGTAAAAATATTAATCCATGTATATGGTGTTTTTTTTCTGACAGTGAAGAAAATAAGTAATTGAACACCCTGCTATATTACAAATTCTTCCTTTTTGAAATCATGGAGGGGTCTGAAATTTTCATCGTAGGTGCATGTCCACTGTGAGAGAGATAATCTAAAAAGAAAAATCCAGAAATTACAATGTATGATTTTTTTTTTTTAATGATTTGTCATACAGCTGAAAATAAGTATTTGAACACCTGTCTATCAGCTAGAATTCTGACCCTCAAAGACATGTTGGTCTGCCTTTTAAAGTCCACCTCCACTCCATGTATTATCCTGAATGAGATGCACCTGTGTGAGGTCGTTAGCTGCATAAAGACACCTGTCCACCCCATCCTATCAGTAAGACTCAAACTTGTAACATGGCCAAGACCAAAGAGCTGTCCAAAGACACCAGAGACAAAATTGTACAACTTCACACAGCTGGAAAGGGCTACGGAGAAATTGCCAAGCAGCTTGGTGAAAAAAGGTCCTCTGTTGGAGTAATCATTAGAAATTACACTAACCGTGTTTGGAGCAAGACGAATGATGAGTTCAATCCCAATGACACCAGGAGAGGAGAGGATGACCGTGGCCATGTATTGTGAGATTTTGGGGAACAACCTCTTTCCCTCAGTCAGAGCATTGAAGATGGGTCGTGGCTGATCTTTTCTGTGGGCCACACGACACGCAGCACCTGATCAACTGCCAGCGCGCCTTAATACGCTCACGGCAGAAGATCTATGGCGGCGACCGACCGAGACGGCCGCTTTCCTCCAGCTATGACGCTTTCGCACGATTGTCTACGTCGACGCAGCAACACGCTGGCTATCACAACAACAACACAGCCTGGGAAATCAAGGAGTGGCTCCCTAAGAAGCATATCAGTGTTCTGGCATGGCCTAGCCAGTCTCCAGACCTAAAACCAATAGAAAATATTTGGAGGTAGCTGAAACTCCATGTTTCTCAGCAGCAGCCCGTAAACCTGTTTGATCTCGAGAAGATCTGTGTGGAGGAGTGAGCCAAAATCCCTCCTGCAGTGTCTGCAAACCTGGTGAATAACTACAGGAAACGTTTAACCTCTGTAATTGCAAACAAAGGCTACTGTACCAAATATTAACATTAGTTTTCTCAGGTGTTCAAATACTTATATGCAGCTGGATCACTCAAATAAATCGTTAAAAATTTTACATTGTGATTTCTGGATTTCTCTTTTTAGATTATCTCTCTCTCAGTGGAATTGCACCTACGATGAAAATTTCAGACCCTTCCATGATTCTAAGTGGGAGAACTTGTAATATAGCAGGGTTTTCAGGTACTTATTTTCTTCACTGTACCTGCTCACCAAGAGTCCCCCAGGAAAAAAAAACTGTTTTAGGTCAATTTAACTATTCTTTCAAGGAATCTATTAATTGCTATTATGACAATGCTGTTTTGTTCGCAATCAGAATCAGCTTTATTGGCCATGTGTGCAAAAACACAAGGAATTTTTTTGGCATCATAATATTTTAAATGTATTATTATTAATATTCAAATTATTTAATTAGATTTCTCCACAGGTCTTGAATGCTATTGTCTGCAGTATAGGATATGAAAAAATATATAGCTTAGGAATGTTATTAGTTCAATCATTTAACCTTGATGTTATAACGACTGTTCTATTGCTCTTTTGTCACTCAAGCTTTCTTTATTTTCATAGTCCAGTTGGTGTTTGTCTTGGTTGTAGAAATTGTGAAGCTGACCTCCCTATTGGAAAGGCTGTTAAAATTGTATGAATTGAATTTAGTCCAACAATTTAGGGTGTCCGGGCACTCCCTTAGAGATAGAGTGAGAAGCTCGGTCATCCGGGTGGTGCTCAGTGTCAAGCCGCTGCTCCTCCGCATTGAGAGGAGCCAGATGAGGTAGCTGGTAAGGTGTTCTGGGCATGTCCCATCGTAAAGGGACCATGGGGACGACCCAGGACACGCTGGTGAGACTGTCTCTCGGCTGGGATGAGAATGCCTCAAGATCCCTCCATAAGAGCTGCAAGAAGTGGCTGGGGAAAGGGAAGTCTGGCTATCTTTGCTGAAACTACTTTCCCTGTGACCCGACTGGATTGGTGAGTTGTGGTGAAGAAAGTCGCAGGGCGAAGTTGTCAATTAACCGGTGAATCTATATTCCACGAGCTGTGGGTCATGACTGAAAGAACAAGATCCAAGATACAAGCAGCCGAAATTAATTTCCTCTGCAGGGAGTTTGGGCTGTCCTTTAGAGATGGGGTGAGAAGCTCAGTTATCCGGGAAGAGCTCAGAGTCAAGCCGCTGCTCCTCCGGATTGAGAAGAACCAGATGAGATGGCTTGGTCATTTGATTCAAATGTCTCCCAAGCGCCTCCCTGGTGAGATGTTCCGGGCAGGTCCTACCGCAAAGAGACCCCGGAGACGGCCCACGCTGGAGAGACTACTTCTATCTACGACCTGGGAACTCCTCGGGGTCCTTCCGGGAAGAGCTGGAAGATGTTGCTGGGGAAGGGGAAGTCTGGGCATCTAAAGCTATGGCCCCAGCAACCTGTCTTGGGTAAGTGGTAGAAGATGGATGGATGGCATTAGAACAACTCCGTGAATGTTCTTGAAGAGCCCAGCCAGAGCCCCGACTTAAACCAATTTGAGCATCTGTGGCAAGACTGTCCACCAATGTCCACTGTCCAATCTGACACAAATCCTGCTTTGAAAAGCTTGTTGCATCCTTCCCAAAAAGACTCATCGATATGTTAGCTCAACAAGGTGCTTCTACTAATATTGAGCAAAGGGTCTGAATACTTATGGCTGTGTGATATTTCAGTTTTTCTTTTTAATAAATCTGCAAAAAAGTCAAGAATTATTTTTTTTTCTGAATAATTTCTGTATTCACTGTATATATTCATAAATGTTAATGGTTGATCAATAAAAGTAATAAAACAAAATACATCTTTAATATTATATAGATATTAATGGCACTTTATGGCGGGTTTATGAAAATAAATTGTTGCAGTATTGAAAATGGAATAGAGACAAAAGGGGTAGGAACAGATAAGTTACACTTTTTCCAACCCCCTTTCAAACATGTAGTAATTGGGTTACATAATATTTACAGGTTTTTTATGTCCTTTTGTTTTCACCCGTGAAGTTTGCATATTATTAAATTGTTTTCACGTGTACTTGTTGTAATAACTGTTCTTTTATTTTATTCATTTGAAATGAACAGAATAAAAATAATGTGGCACTGCAGTATTTTAGTTCATGATCAAAAATATAATGTATCTATGCAACCAATATAGCCAAACCACGCTATCATAAGTTATTTTCCATAAAGTCCATTAAGCATCAGCGATGAGGGGGAAAAATTATTTTAAAAATACTTTTTATTAAAACTGTAAAAAGTAGTTATTTTATTGCTTCCATCCCTTTATTAAAAAGAACGTGTCAAATTGGCAGTGCAGAAAACTGGTTGCTGCTAAGCATCCTACAGCTAATTAATTATTTCAAAAGCTCAAAAATGAAGTTATAGTCACAGTAGGCCATGGACCAACCACACAAAAACATACATATTTATGCAATAGAATATTGGCCAAAAAATATTGTTGGCCTCTGTCCTCTGTCACTCTGTCAGTCTTAACTGCCACAAGATTTTCAAGCATGCCTTTATCCTCACTATCATCTCTCTCTGAATCTAGCAACAAGTCCCATTCTCACTCTTGGCCGTTTATGAATTCGGTACCGATCTCGGAATTAAAAAACAATTTCAACACATAACTCTTGTAATGCTACTTATTTTCTGAATTCAAGGAGACATTATGTACGCCACATAACTATCCATTTTACCAGCTCTTTGAATTTCTTACACTACAAGGACATTAAGTACAAAATTTATATCATCCATCCATTTTCTTAGCCTCTTATCCTCACAAGGGTCATGGGGAGTGCTAGAGTCTATCCCAGCTGTCAATGGGCAGGAAGAGGGGTACACCCTGAAGTGGTTGCCAGCCAATTGCAGGGCACATTGATACAAACAGCTGCACTCACAATCACACCTAGGGGCAATTTAGAGTGTCCAATTAATGTTGCATGTTTTCGGGATGTGGGAGGAAACCGGAGTGCCTGGAGAAAACCCTCACAGGCATGGGGAGAACATGCAACCTCTACATAGGTGGGTCCGGGATTGAACCCGGGACCTCAGAATTGTGAGACCAACGCTTTCCAGCTGAACCACTGTGCTGTCCTACAAAATGTATAATTAAATAAAAATTACAATCATGAATAAATTAAGTGTGACGTCATGTTATACAGATGAAAAGCATGCAGGTTATTATAATATGCTCATAATAAAGTGAATAAACAGATAAGCGCTACTCACTGCCATTCCGCATGTGTCCACTGAGTGGCACATGCAACTTTGAAAAGAAAAATCCGCTAAGGTAATTATGTGATGCATTTTCCACATCCATCCATCCATCTATTTTCTTAGCTGCTTATCCACACGAGGGTCACACGTTATTTTCCAAATAACTTCCAATATTGGAACTTCAGCATATTAATTGGTTTAGAAATACTAATACTGTCATGTTAATGACTCAGCAGGCTCTGGGTCCCCTGCTTTGGGCAACAGAGTGGGCCACTGACGTCATAATTGTACAACACCATAAAGGATTTTTATTTATTTAATCAATCATTGCACCCCTACAATATGATACATTTAGCTATTTCAAATCTATTTTACTCTTTTGGTTGTGACCCACAGATGGAGAGAAAGTGGTAATGGACAGGCTGGTCTCTTCTGTTGCAGAACCAAAGCTGAATGGCACTGAATGCGACAACACAAGGCACAAAAGCCCGACATACAGTCCTACGTCAGGCCACACCAAAGGATTATCATTGGTAAATGAGAATGGTATGTTGGACATGGAGACACCACACGGGTCTGTTACCGGGAGCAATGGATTTATTCTCATTCAGCCGCAACAGGAGGACAGCTCTGAAACCATGCCTAGTTTGGCATTGTCCCCTCACAGGACTAACAGGCCACATTCAAATGCCACCACTGGGGTCCATTTGCCGAAACCTCCACCTCCCTCAGTCTCTGGGTCTCCTCAGAGGCAAGGTGACCTAAGGACTGACCCTGTTCCCGGAATTACATCAGGGGAGGATACAATAGACTTTAAAAATGACACAGCGCCAGCCAGCACAGCTTCAGCCACCATCATGATACACAGAGCTCGCAAAACCATGTCCAGGCCTGCTGTCACTCTGGAACAAAAGGTAAATAATTCCAGGAATGTTTTTTTCCCCCGAAACATTTTCTTGTATATTACCCTAGTGCAGTGATTTTCAAATGTGGGTCTGGGGATACCATGAACACTTTTCATTAAGTTACGCCAAATTGTCCTTCATGTTCTTGTTGATTCCTAAGTAAAAATGTTTGTGTGTGTGTGCGCGTGTTTGGGGGGGCTGAAAATTTAATCTCCAAAAAGGGGGCCTCTGCAAAAAAAAAAAAAAAAAAACACTGCCGTGGTGAATGAATGGTAATTTTGCATTTTTGTTCCATTTTTTTCTTTTCTAATTTACAGTTTACTTCAACTATAGATTTCTCAAACTTGTGGTCAGAAGGTGATGAACACTCACAGTGGTGATACAATAGTTTTCATGGCAGTATTGGGCTGTTGATGAAAACAAAACAAAATATGAAGAGCAAAAATGAGGTGCATATCTTTTTCTTTTCTGGAGTCAACATTTTGAAATATTAAGTATTAGAACCTAACTGACAAGAAAAACAAAAATTGTGAACGCATCCTCAATTAAAGTCCCTGTAAAGTGAAAATACTATACGTCTTTGACACGTAACAGAAAAGTGTCTCAAACACTGTCCAAATTTGAATGTTTTTAAAAAATATATATAAAATCATGCTGTTCTCTCCACTCCCAGACAATGCAGGCATGTACACTAAATGCACTGAAATCACCTGTCAATCCATCCCTTTTCTAAGCCGCATATCCTCACAACGATCATGGGAGTGCTGGAGCCTATCCCAGTTATCTTCGGGCAGGAGGCGGGGTACACCCTGAACAGGTTACCAGCCAATCGCAGGTCATATGAACAGTCATTCACACTCGCAATTTAGAATCTCCACTTCACCTACCATGCATGTTTTTGGGATGTGGAAGGAAATTTGAGTGCTCAGAGAAAACAAACGCAGGCACGGGGAGAACATGCAAAAACCACGCAGGTGGGGCCAGGTTTTGAACCTCAGTTCTCAGAACTGTGAGGCAGATGCACTAACCAGTCATCCACTGTGCCGCCCAACTCTCAATCAGATTTCACAAATCTTTCTCATGCCTACTCATTTCTACATTTGAGACACAAAAATATACCTTAGTTTTTCATGTATAATGCACATTTTTTTCCCCTAAATAATAGTGCACATTACACAGTTCATAGCGATTGGGGAAAATGGTAAAAAAAACATTCACATTTTATAAACGTATGTCACTATCTCGAGGTGATGGCAAAACTGTACACTTTAATTCCAATATGCCACGGAGAGGGTATGAAAGCTGTGCATTTTCATTCTAGTCTGTCCACCCCCAAATAGAGATTATGAAAAATGTGCTGCCTACACTGTCATTCCAATATAAGAGTGGTACATTTGACTACATATTAGTCTTTACGCCGATTTGATCGGTGCTGTTGGTATCGGCTGATGATAAGGTTTTTATGCTTATCAGTTGATCGGCTTTCGTGTCATAATTTGCCGATCGCAAGCAGTTAACAAAACGTTACACAAGTGCAGTATACATGGTAAAATAATAGGTCATTTAAACAGACTCATTGCTCCATCGTGTGATCGGTGATTGGTTATTATTTTTTTAAAATCCCTTATCGGTGATGGGCCCCAAAAATCCTAATCGTGTAAAGCCTACTCTATATATGTACAGTTTTGCTCATAAGGTATTATAACCAGGCAGAATTTGTGAACTTTTATTTTTTAAAGGCAGATGACTGAACAACAACCATCATTAATTTCTTTATGGTTGTTTTGTTTAATTGTAATGTTTTTTTTAAGTGCTTGACAGATTAATTTTAATCCCATTAAAATAACATTGAAAGTGTTTCACCTGGTCCTAATTTTTTTTTTTTTTAAAGAAATGTACCAATTTTACAAATGCTGCCTCGGTAATCAAACATGAGCACAATTGTGAATTTTCTCATTTACTAAGTAAAAGAAGGGCTGGGAATGTCAAAGAGCAATTAAATAAAAAGTAATTGTGATGAAATTAAGTTCTTAACTTCATATCTTTGTATCTATTTTCTGTACTGCTTTATCCCACAAGGGTTGTGGGCATGCTGGCGCCTATCGCAGCTATCTTTTGGTCAAAGGTGGGGTATACCCTGAACTATTTGTCAGCCAATTGCACAACTTCAGAATAATTATTTGAAAAAAAGAACAAAATATAGATAATACTTTTTTTTTAAAACTTGACACTTATCTGCGTGATTGATATATGAGGATAATTTTATGTTTTAGTATTTTGACATCCAAACTGATCCATGATATGCGATAAATGGGCCCAACACTATAGTCGGAGAAAAGATGTCTTCACTGTGTACTGTGGTTTAAATGTAGAGTTTGGGGGGGTCGTCTCACAAACTGTCAGCAGCCCCTGGACCCGAAAAGAACAATTTTGCTCTCATTAGTCCACAAAATGTTCCTCCATTTTTCTTTAGGCCAGTTGATGTGCTCTCTGGCAAATTGAAGCCTCTTCTGCACGTGCCTTTGTTTTAACAGAGGGACTTTGCAAGGGTTTTTTTGTCAATAGATTAGCTTTTATGAACCTGCATTTATCTCAATTACGTATTAGATCTTAGCACCATATTCTACATACATTGTTCCCTCACTACAACGCATACATTTTACACAGCTTCGATGTTGCACATATTTTTTTTTTTGCGTTTTTTTTTTTTTTTTTTGCAGTGTCGGCAGGCTTTGTGCATCGTGCTCTGTATCCTTAGTCGCTAAGGGTAGACCCGCATTGTGTTCTTCATCCCGAATGGCTAAGGGACTGTAGACTATTTTCTATCAGTCTCCTCCATGCCATGTGTCCTGTAAAGTGCAGAATGTGTTCAGCTTGCCTAATTTACATAACTCTTCGATGCTAGCAGTGTGGCTCTTTTATGCTGAAGAGGAAAAAGAGGACACAAATGTTGAGAAAGACAAGGGGGATGGACGAACTCTTGATGGCTTGACTAACAATGGCCAATGAACTTCAGCGAACTGCACAAAAATGGGACCCTTTGATGTTTCGTTCATTACATTTCTCAAACATAATTGAAGGTGACATGTCTGTTTCTAAGAATATACTCCCCCAGAATAAAAAAAAAAAAAGCACCAACTACCCGTAACTAGTTTCTTCACTCGCGAAAAGACATGCACGAAGGGCTTCAGCGGAAATAGGTGCTACAGCTTGATGTGCCAGGAGGAAGAGGCTTCGCGAGAGCAACTGTAAAATACGTGAGTCGCTATTAATAATTGCTTGTGACAACCTCATAGAATGATCATTAAAATTAAATGTATTTCTAAAAGCTTTAATATTTTTCTTTGTATAGGAAAACGCTTATACCCAGTCCTGGATAAAGCGGAAGGAAAGGGTTGAAGGGACATTTGTATATTTATTTCTCAAATAAATATTTTGGCCTCAAACAGGTTTTGATCTTTGGTTTCATTCTCGAAGACAATTGTATATTTTTTTTATTTTTAATCTACAAAGGTTTGAATTTTGAGTGTTTAAATGAGAGAAATGTGAAAAAAATGTTAATGCATGTCTGTGAAAAGTTTATAAAGTATTTGGTTAGGGGTTTGAGAGCCTGAAAACATATACAGTGCCTGGTGAAAGTATTCTTCCCCCTTGAACATTTCAACCTTTCGCCACGTTTCAGGCTTCAAACTTAAAGATATAAAATAAAAATGTTTTTGTCAAGAATCAACAATACTCGGGACACAATCGTGAAGTGAAACGATATTTATTGGATATTTTAAACTTTTTTTTAGGAAATAAAAACCTGAAAAGTGGGGCATGCAATATTATTTGGCCCCTTTACTTTCAATGCAGCAAACTCACTCCAGAAGTTCAGTGAGACTCTCTGAATGATCCAATGTTGACTGATGATGATAAATAGAATCCACCTGCGTGTAATCAAGTCTCTGTATAAATGCATCTGCTCTGTGATAGTATCAGGGTTCTGTTTAAAGTCCAGAGAGCATCATGAAGACCAAGGAACACACCAGACAATTCCGAGATACTGTTGTGGAGAGGTTTAAAGACAAATTTGGATACAAAAAGATTTTCCAACCTTTAAACATCTCAAGGAGCACTGTTCACGCAATCATATTGAAATAGAAGGAGTATCAGACCTCTGTGAATATACCAAGACCTGGCCGTCCCTCTAAACTTTCACGTCAAACAAGGAGAAGACTGATCAGAGATGCAGCCAAGAGGGCCATGATCACTCTGAATGAACTGCCGAGATCTACAGCTAAGGTGGGAGAGTCTGTCCATAGGACAACAATCAGTCTTACACTGCATCTGGCCTCTATGGAAGAGTGGCAAGAAGAAAGCCATTTCTCAAAGATATCCATAAAAAGTCTCATTTAAAGTTTGCCACAAGCCACCTGGGATACACACCAAACATGTGGAAAAAGGTGCTCTGGTCAGATAAAACAAACATTGAACTTTTCGTGGCCACAATGCAAAATGATATATTTGGCGTAAAAGCACCACAGCTCATCACCCTGAACACACCATGCCCACTATCAAACATGGTGGTGGCAGCCTCATGATTTCTGCCTTTTCTTCAGCAGGGACAGGGAAGATGGTTCAAATTGATGGGAAGATGAATGGAGCCACACATAGGACCATTCTGGAAAAAATCCTGTTGGAGTCTGCAAAAGACCCGAAATTAGGATGGAGATTTATCTTCCAACAGGACAATGATCCAAAACATAAAGCCAGATCTACAATAAAATGGTTCACAAATAAATGTATCCAGGTGTTAGAATCGCCAAGTCAAAGTCCAGACCTGAATCCAATCGAGAATCTGTGGGCAGAGCTGAAGACTGCTGTTCACAAATGCTCTCCATCCAACCTCGCTGAGCTCGAGCTGTTTTGCAAGGAAGAATTGGCAAGAATTTCAGTCTCTTGATGTGCAAAACTGATGCATACCCCAAGCGACTTGCAGCTGTAATTGCACCAAAAGGTGGCACTACAAAGTATTAATGCAAGGGGGGCCGAATAATATTGCACTCCCCACTTTTCAGGTTTTTATTTGTTAAAGTTCAAAATTTCCAACAAATTTCATTCCAGTTCAGAATTGTGTCCCACTTGTCGTTGATTCTTGACAAAAATTTTTCATTTAATATTTTTATGTTTGAAGCCTGAAATGTGGCGAAAGATTGAAAAGTTCAAGGGGGCTATATACTTTCACAAGGCACTCTATGTGAAACGTAATAAAACAACCTGTAAACGGAAAAAAACATCCTGTTAACGAAAAATATGTAATGAAGGAAAAAAACAAAAAATAAAAAAATCTCCACCGATTTCACTTAAGGCGGGTATTTTTGGAATGCAACCCTCGTGTCAAACGAGGGAACCCTATGCTAAAAATTGGACATTACTGGGAAAAACAATGTCTATGTTTTACCCAGAACAGCTTCCACTTTTCACGTCACATCTTTTTTTTCCTCTCTACTAGTCAAGCACTCACATATTTTTTGTCATCAACAGCTTCTCAAGAAGGAATTAAGAGAAGCAAATAATACCAAAATGGAGACTTTGGTTTCATCTGACACACTGAAACCTTCACAGCAGTGCTCAACAGAGAACCATCTACCTCAGAATCCTTCGGATTTGCAAGCTTCAGCACAAACTGCTTCATCTGCTTCACCAGCAACTCCTGTAGTTTCTTCTTCTCCAATCACATCTACGCCAGCCAAGCTCCAACACGGTCACACAGGTCCCAAATCACACACATTGATACACCACCGAATAATTTTTGGTGGGTCTTGTATTTTATTAATTGGCCCATGTATAAATTTGTGTTTTTATTGTAGGCTTCTTTACAGGAGGGTTGACTATGCGTAAGAAGAAGAGAAGAATGGGAACTTATAGCCTAGTACCTAAGAAGAAACCTAAAATTCTTCGTCAGACAACAATGCTGGAAATGTTTCAAAGTGTACACCAGAATTCCAAGAGTCCTGAGGTCTGTGCTCTTCACACGTATCAAAACAAAGAGTGCACAGTAAACAAACAACTGATTGTGTGAATGACTTGACTACGAGTCCCACACCCGCCGTATACCGAGTGATGTGACCAAACACCACTGAACTGTCGCGTTGTATGTAGGGTTTTCCAACTAGTTTTCCATTAGTTTGACTGCAATTAAAGTTTTGAAGTGAATGGCGTTGCCAATCAAAAATGCAATGCTGTATCACATGAGCTCTCATGAGCATTTCCTTGTCCAGAACATAAATGAACGCACTTGGTCCTTTGTGAAAAAGTAATGCCCCCTTTCATCTAATAAAAGTTTGCGCCGTCCTCAGCAGCAGCTACTGAAATCAAGCGTTTTTGATCACTGGTAACGATTCTTTCACATCTCTGTGGAGATATTTTGGCATTCCTTGCAAAATTGTTTGGATTCAGCAAAAATTGAAGGTTTTCCAGCATGAATGGCCTTAGAAAGGTCATGGCACTGCATTTCAGTCAGATTCAAGTCAAGACTTTGACAAGGCCCCTCCAGACCGTCTTTTTTCTTTAGGCATTCAGAAGTTGACTTGCTATTCTGTTTTGTTTTATATATACTGTATGTGTGTGTGTGTGTGTGTGTGTATATATATATATATATGGTGAATTACCTGTTAAGTCACGTAGTTCCACATTGGTGTGTGTGCAGAAAGGGAAAAAAACAACTGATATGGTCCCTTTTATGACAACATTACAAACTTTTTTCATTACATTGTTCTAACCTTTTTAAATACAACATTTTTTTGTAAATAAAATGGTTGCCCCTGTTTTTGTATGAATCCAGTCTCTCATATATTTCGGCTGTTTCATCTTATATTTGCTATGTTCTACATTTTGTTCTATCTTACCTCTCAGACAAATATAAACGTTAATGGAGAAAAGATTGTTCATGCATCGGAGGAAGAGTCGGATGAGGTGCATTCTGAGGAAGAGCAGTTCCCAGGAGAGGAACTTGGCATTGATGTCCAACAAGCAAGTCCAATGTTTGAGTCCATTTCTCAGGTTTGACTTAACAAGGAAATGCTGAATCTCAATGTATAGAACTTGCAAAAGAGCTCTATTTAGTCATAGTACAGTGGATCCCAGCTACTCACAGGGATAGGGGACTGGGCCCAACCGTGAATAGTAAAAAATTGCAAATATTTGAAGACCATTATACAGTGAAGAAAACAAGTATTTGTTGTATAAACAAGTTCTCCCACTTAGCATTTATGGAGGGGTCTGAAATTATCATTGTAGGTGCATGTCCACTGTGAGAGAGATAATCTTAAAAAGAAAAATCCAGAAATCACAATAAATGATTTTTTTTAATGATTTATTTGTGTGACACAGCTGCAAATAAGTATTTGAACATCTGAGAAAAACAATGTTAATATTTGGTACTGTAGCCTTTGTTTTTTGATATTACGGAGGTCAAACGTTTCGTGTAGTTGTTCACCAGTTTTGCACACACTGCAGGAGGGATTAGGGCCCACTTCTCCGCCCAGATCTTCTCTAGATCGGACAGGTTTCTGGGCTGTTGCTGAGAAACAAGGAGTTTCAGTGGTGTCTTTGGATACCTCTTTGGTCTTGGCCATGTTACAACTTTGAGTCTTACTGATTGTATGGGGTGGACAGGTGTCTTAATGCAGCGAACGACCTCACATAGGTGCATCTGATTCAGGATAATACATGGAGTGGAGGTGGAGTTTTAGAGGCGGACTAACAGATCTTTGAGGGTCAGAATTCTAGCTGATAGGTGTTCAAATACTTATTTCGTTAAAATTGTTAAAAAAATCCCAGGAGACATGCACCTACGATGAAAATTTCAGACCCCTCCATGATTTCTAAGAGGGAGAACTAGCAATATACCAGGGTGTAGAAATACTTATTTTCTTCACTGTAACTGACTGAGGGTGTGCGGGGGACAGCTGGTTAGCGCATCAGCCACAAAGTTCTCAGACTTTGGGTTCAAATCAGGTCCCGCCCGTGTGGATTTTTGCATGTTCTCCCTGAATGCGTGGGTTTTCTTTGGGTACGGCTGTTTCCTCCCACATCCCAAATGAATGCATGTTTAGTTAATTGAAAACTTTAGTGTAGGTTTGGATCTGAGTGTGAATGATTGTTTGTGTTCTGTGATTGGCTGGGAACCAGTTCAGGGTGTACCCTGCCTCTCGCCTGCATCTAGCTAGTATAGGGTTCTTCATATCATCGACCCAAGTAAGGATAAATGTTGGAGAAAATGAATGGATTGATTGATACACGTATCCTCCACAGTATAGGGCACACTTAAAAACCTTTAATCTTCTCTAGAATTGACAGTGTGCTTTATAATCCAGTGGGCTTTATATATGCAATGACTTGCAAAATCTGTAAAAATGTGCGACTTTTTTCAGGGCTCTGCTAGATTTCTGTCGGACTATTTTCTGATGACACAGAGGCAATACGTACTCTACGTGCGCTGGTAGTGATAATCCAATCAGACATTAGGTAAAACATAATCTGGATACTCTGGCAGCGACAAACCAATCAGAATACATTAAGTAGTACATACAGTATGCCTGCGGTATGTATACTACTTGCAAAATAACATCTATGGCCATCAGTTACGCAGTTTTAATGGTAATCGATCAGCTGTCAAAGAATTAAACGGCTATGAATCTGTGATACGGAAGTGGAAGAGTCAAGAAAATGAACTGCGGCAAGTTACGAAGACGAAAAAGAGTTTCCTTGGGAAGAAAGCGAGGTGGCCACAGTTAGACCAATTTGAACAATGGATTATTTAACAAAGAACAGCCAAGAGAAGTGTTTCTCCAGTCACCATTCGACTGAAGCAATAATGATAGCACAACTGAAGGGAATAATGATAGCACAAGACATGAAGATTGAAGACTTTGTAGGTGGTCCGTCTTGGTGCTTTTGTTTTATGAAAAAGCATCTTCTCTCCATCGATGCAAGGATTACTGTTTTTCAGCAATTACCAGAGGATAACAAAGAATTGAGCATCAACTGCAGTAACAAGATTACTGACAAAAAGATCCAGTCCATCGCCATCACCAACATGGATGAAGTCTCTATGTTTTAGCGTGCGCCTTATAATACATTGCACCTTATATATGGGTTAATTACAGAAATAGATCTCGTAATTGAGACTGCGCCTTATAATCTGGTGCGTTTTGCGGTGCTCAATTGAAAACGACCACAAACTTTTAACCACCAAAATTCCTGAATTAAGTGGCCATCTATGTCAATGAGAGTTTTCCACAATAAAGTGGGTTCACCCTCCACCAAAAAAAAAAAAAAAAAAATCTGTGAATAGGTGTTTCCGTGGGTGCCAAAACATGAGTATACAGGCGTCCACTGTATAATAATCGATATTGTGGTTGTGTGCTTAATGGTGGTTAAAACTTGTCCTTAGCTGGAGAATGAGCAGGAATCAGAGGGATCTGGAGAAGATGTAGAGGGTGAAGGCACAGAGTCAGACCTGGTAAGACCAATTGGAAGGCAACAAAATGCCTTTTATCTACTGGCCTCAATTGATTTTCTTTTTCTGGTACCGTATATCTCATCATTTAACTTTTGTTTGCCTCAGAGCACAGAGTCTAGTCTAAAGAAGAAGTTAAAGAAGAAAGCAAAAGGAGACAATGCTTGGCTCAGGCCATCCAAGAAGCACAGAAAGAATGTAAAGGTCAAAGGTAAGAACTCCCACTGCGTTCACACCTGTAATTTGTCACACAGTTTAATATATACAGTAAAGCCTCGGTTCTCGAACGTCCCCGTTTTCGAAAAAATCGGTTTTCGAACAAAAATTTTGAGATTTTTTTTTGCTTCTGTTTTCGAGTGAAAATTGGTACTTGAACGCCACTGACTCTTCTTTTTTCTTTTCGGCTATATTGTGCGCGGCCAGACCAGCTGACCCTCGACGTGCTTTGTGGTGAATTCCCACGCCCCCGACAAAACACGGAAATAACATAATGCGCGCGGCGCAAGCAGCTGACCCACCCACGATGCCCTTTGTTATTGTCAATACGAATGCCCCCCGAAAATCCTGGAAATAACCTAACGCGCGCGGCGCAACCAGCAGACTTTTGTTATTCTGTATAACGGAGCCTCTATACACAGACTTGTCCCGGTAGTGACAGCTGTTTTTCTTCTTATCCAGACCGACCATATTAACCCCCAATCATGGCTCCAAAGAAGGCAAGTTGCTTGTTTAAAGTTATTCTGCACTTTTGTTAATAAAAAAAGTTTACAAGGCTGGGGGCCGAGTCGCTACAGGTACGGCAATGCACTCCCAGCCTAGCGTACTCTACTACTAAAGCATACTTTTTAAGCAAAAAATAATGTAAAATTATAGTTCTAAAGTTCTGAAATTGTTTTACTATATTATATAAACTATACATGTATTTCTACGATGCAGTTTATGATCAGGAAAAGCTAAAAAAAAATGCTTTAAAAAGCCCAATTTTTTAGGCTTTGAATGCATTATTTCTTTTTCCATTCATTGTAATAGGAAACATCGATTCGGTTTTTGAACAAATCACTTCTTGAACCACTTTCTAGAGTGGATTTTGGTTGAAAACAGAGGCATCATTGTACATACAGTGAAGAAAATACGTATCAGAACACTGCTATATTGAGAGTTCTCTCACTTAGAAACCATGCGGGTCTGAAATTTTCATCGTAGGTGCATGTCCACTGTAAGAGAGATAATCTAAAAAGAAAAATCCAGAAATCACAATGTATGATTTGTGTAATGATTTATTTGTGTGATACAGCTGCAAATAAATATTTGAACACCTGAAAAAACCAATGTTAATATTTGGTACTGTAGCCTTTGTTTGCAATTACAGAGGTCTAACGTTTCCTGTAGTTGTTCACCAGGTTTGCACACACTGCAGGAGGGATTTTGGCCCAGTCCTCCACACAGATCTTCTCTAGATCAGACAGGTTTTTCAAGCACGGGAATCTTCCATCCCATGCATTTCACACCATGACATCGAAGTGTATTACCAACAGTCACCTTGGAAATGGTGGTCCCAGCTCTTTTCAGGTCATTGACCAAGTCCTGTTGTGTAGTCCTGGGCTGATTTCTCACCTTTCTATGGATCATTGTTGTTACAAGTTTGAGTCTTACTGATTGTATGGGGTGGACAGATGTCTTTATGCAGCTAATGACTTCCCACAGGTGCATCTGATTCAGGATAATACATGGAGTGGGAGGTAGACTTTTAAAGGCGGTCCAACAGGTCTTTGAAGGTCAGAATTCTAGCTGATAGGCAGGTGTTTTAATACTTATTTGCAGCTGTATCACACAAATAAATTGTTAAAAAAAGTCATACATTGTGATTTCTGGATTTTTCCTTTTAGATTATCTCTCTCACAGTGGACATGCACCTACGTTGACAATTTTAGATCCCTCCATGATTTTTATGTGGGAGAACTTGCAATATAGCAGGGTGTTCAAATACTTATTTTCTTCACTTTATCATATACATCCATCCATTTTCTGAGCTGGTTATTCTTACGAGAGTCGTGGGAAGTGCTTGAGCCAATCCCAGATGTCATTGGGCAGGAGGCAGGGTACACCCTGAGATGGTTGGCAGCCAATCACAGGACACATGTAGACAAACAACAGTCACAGTCACAATCATACCTTGGGCCAATTTAGAGTTTCCAGTTAATGCGTGTTTTTGGGATGTGGGAGGAAACCGGAGTGCCCGGAGAAAACCCATGCAGGCACAGGGAGAACATACAAACTCCACACAGGCGAGGGCGGGATTTTAACCTAGGCTTCAGAATTGTAAGGCCAACGCTCTACAGCTGCGACACCGTGCTGTCCAGTATAGTATCGTTTATTATATTGGATGGCTAGTTGTTGTCATCAGTTTTCAAAGTACTTTTGTGTTTCCTCTGGCTTCTTTGTGTGTGTGTAGTACGCTTGTGTACACTTGTTTATGCCCAGATTTATGCCTTGATACAATCTGATCTCAAAGGTCTGCAGACAATTCATAGACTTAATTGCTCAGTTCCTGGTCGGATATGCACTCCCAACTAAGAGACCTTATATAGACAGGTGTGTGCCATTCCAAATGATGTTCAATTGACTGAATTTACCACAGGTTTACTAAATTCAAGTTTTAAAAGCTACTCAAGGGTGATCTGTGGAAATCAGGTCTTAAGTTTGAGTATCACAGCCACTGGTCGGAATACTTAAGTACTGTACCTGTTGTTTGAATATTACATTTTTTTAAATTAATTTGAAATAAATCTGAAAATGTTTTTACATTTTCATAAGATCTTTTATATAGATGTTTTTATAAAAACATTCAAATCAGCTTTAGAATAAAGCAAAGTAAGCAATGCAAATTTGTATCTCACATTTGATACCAAAGGTAACTCAACCTGCTTTACATGATTAAACACATTCAGAAACAAAGAACTAAAAACATTTGAAAATAAAAAGTACAATTACAACAACATACAGTGCAAGAAATATAATGTCTAATACTGTACTCTAAAATGCATTTTGAAAAAAAAAAAAAAAATTAACCTCGATTTGAAAACATTAACACTTGGGTCTATCACGTCTGTTGGCAACATATTCCATTTTTTTGCAGCTTTATAGCTACATGCAGCTTCACCATGTTTGCTTTGGACTCTGCACTCCAATATTTGACCTGGGTCAGTCAATCTCAGAGCCCTACTAGATTTGTATTCAAGTATTCAGAACCTAAATCATTTAATCATTTATAGACCAGTCGCAGACCTTTAAAATCTATTCTAAAGCTAATTGGAAGCGAGTGAAAAAACTTTAGAAATTGGAGTTATATGCTCTGACCTCTTTATTCTGGTCAGAACCTGAGCCGCAGCATTCTGAACGAGCTGCAGCTATTTCATGTTCTTTGTGGAGAGTCAAAGAAGACCATTACAATAGTCAAGTTTATTTGAAATTAAAGCATGGATGACCTTCTCCTGGTCTGCTTGACACATGTAAGCCTTCACCAAGTGTAAAATTGGTAAATGTGGAAAACATGAAGGGGTGTGACTACTTTCTGGTGGCACGCTTGACATCACGTCATAACGGTCTGATGCCCCCTCACCACACATAATAAATGGTAAAGTTGAGGGTGTCAAATGCATTGCCAAGTGCACTGTTAAAAGGCCTTAATACTGCTGGATTTAAAACATAACTTTGCTTCACAAAAATTATTCAACATAACCACTGATAGCCTAACCGGATTTTTTTCCCAAGTCATCCTATATGCATTTTAGGAGTCTGAGCTTTTTCATGGATCAGATTGCGAGTTGGACCCAAATGAAGAGTCAAGAGAGTGCAGCAGGTGAACGAATGCTTATTTTTACAAGGCTTGTTCAAAGCAAACAAAGATACTCTGAGGGCTTGATCCAGGGTTAGCAGAGTTCCAAGGGCGATCAGACTGACATAGTGGGTGTCCGGGTTGTCAGAAGGCAGCGAGAGATTAGCACAGGTTTGCAGGGAACACAAGTGGATGGCAGACTGGGGATTAAAAGCAAGAATGGGTTAGAGACAAAAATCATAAGATCTTCAGGAAACAAACGTGGATACTGTGGCCTGGCTACAAACTCGGCAAAGGACGTGGACAGTCTGACGACGTGTTGGAGTCCTACTGTGGCTTAAATGCAGTCAGGCTGATCGGGTGCAGCTGCTGGACTCTAGTACGTCAAAACTGCGACACACTACACACACATGCAGGGCTTCAGGGTGCTGAAACGGCAGCCATGAAATCTACATTTTTTTTTAGAGCTTTACAGTGTCTTCTCTTCCCACGTGGCATAGAAAATACATTTGCTCATGTTACGTGGTTTTTTGGGTTTTATGGTGGCGCACTCTGTTAGTCACAGTTAAACTTGTTTGCAGCCTCAGTATTAGCGTTAGATTTATTTTTGTCATTTCACTTACCTGATTTACTTTAGAAAAATTTAGGGGAGGACGGTCAATTCTTGTCACCCAAGTCCCTGCTGTTTCATATTTTCTCAACTTGAAGATGATTGTCATTCCATAATATTCAGTGTTTTGGAAATTATTTTGTTCCTTTGTCCTGACTGATACCTTTGAAGACTTAAGATTCCTCTTTTGTAGTATAGGCTGTTCTTTGGACCATTTTTTTTAAATCACAAAAAATGGCGTTTTAACAGGTGTGTAGACTTTATAGCCACTGTATCTTTTATTAAATAAATGGCATAAAATCTGTTAAATATGAACAGGCCTCCTTGTAGGTGTCCTCATTTGGCATATTTTGGAATCCTGATGTGTCATTCCAGTATCAGCAGGGTTTACATTTGTATCGCTGATTTGTCTCTTGGGGCCCACTACTAGCGACCATCAACACTTAAGTAAGGAGCCCTCTTTCACCACAGATGGCTCCTGTAGTGTCATTCATATGCCATGTCTTGGGGCCCTAGACAATTAACTGTTCCCTGACCTGTTCTGGCTGCTCAGTTAATAACAACATTTAGAATGTATATCACTCGTCAAAGACTTATTCTTTTCTGAGAATACCATCATATATTACAATAAATCTTAATTAGACTGTTTTTACAGTGACTGTATAGTCTTCAATAACTGGCCAGCAGCAAGACAATACTGTGCAAAAAACAAAAAACAAAGAATGGCCTTTAAGTCATCCTGTTCTTACAATTAGACAATCTAGTTTTCACCACTTCAGTACGTGACTTAATGTAAATTATTGATTCTTGAGGTTGTATTTTGTTAAACTGACTTTTATTTTAAACACATTTTACTACCCAGAATCAGAGTCCTTGGCTGAGCCTCAAGCTTCATTTCTGATGCACACAGAAGACAGGAATGAAAACTCCCAGATAACACCACCTGACAAGTGCTGCAATCTCAATGAGCCTGACGCTACTTTAAATAGCAAAGGTGAGCTCGTAAGACAGGAGGAGCTCATGAAACCTGCTTTATTCTATCAATTTTCCATGTATATCATATATACAATATTTTATATCCGTATAATCACATTGATCGGCAGCATGGTCAATAACTGGTTAGCACATCTGCCTCACCGTTCTGAGGACTTGGGTTCATATCCAGCCTTGCCTGTGTGGAGTTTTGGTAATTCCCCACATGGGTATGTTATAGTCAGCCTTGGGTATGTGGATATAACATACCCAAGTATAAACACATTTTATGTATTTTTTTTTTTAAACTATACTAAATCATCTTTAGAATAAGTCTGTAGACGGAAAATGAAAAGAGTGAAGGGATGTGATAACTTCATGCTTATACTGTAACTTCACAGTTATAGCCGTATTCCGAAATGGAATAGTATAAATACATTTTCCCTCAAAGTTCTCCACATAATATACCCCATCATGACATTTTAATAGATGTATTAAAATTTGAAATTCTCAAGTATTCAAAGCCTTTGCGCAATGCTTTATGCACCCTGGGCAGCAATTGCAGCTTTATGTCTTTTTTAATATAATGCCATTTTCTTGGGACACCAATCTGTGGACAATTTTGTCCAATCTTCTTTGCAGCACATCCCAAGTTTTGTCCGGTTGGATTGGTAAGAACAGTCAGTGCCCACCTGTTTTCAAATCTCTCCAGTGGTCGGATTTAATTCTGGGGTTGGTCCCTCAAGGATATTCACAGAGTTATCCTGAAGCCATTTTTGCCCAAATAAAATTTACCCATCTTCCAATAAGGTTTTTAATACTTAAATGTGTTTTTGTTTCTTGAAACTCTGAACCTAGGTTTTGAAGTTGAATAGAAGTTGTTTTTATGTGTGCATGCATGTGTGTGTGTGTGGTAAGGGGTGACTGTAAACTACTGTACTGACAATGAGTTTTGATCTTTGCAGAGACATTAAGTTCAACAATGGAGGAGGCTCAGGAGCTACCACTGTGCAGCTGCCGCATGGAGACTCCCAAAAGTCGAGAGATTCTCATCCTAGCAGACAGGAAGTGCATGGCTACTGAGAGTGTTGATGGACAACTGACCCGCTGCCAGGGTGCTGTCTTGAAACAAGAAATGATGCGACCCTCCAACTCTGTTCAGCTGCTAGTTCTTTGTGAGGACCACCGCAACGGCATGGTCAAACACCAGTGCTGCCCTGGCTGTGGCTTTTTCTGCAGAGCTGTGAGTTCCATTCACTTTTTGATCTGTGTTGTCAGTTGTGTGCTTCCACACAAGACTCAAGTAAAAAAATTAGTCCTTTGTTAGGATCAGTGATGAAAGTCTTCCGGATTTTCCCGGAATTCCAGATTTTTAAATTTTCTTGAAAATTGCTCCGGAAAATTGAGGAAAAATTGCCTAAAATTAATCCGGATATTAGTTGACAACATTGAACGAACATGCGTTTGAGTTCGTTGTTTTGCTTTCACGAGCGTAGCGTAACCATTTTGAGGCACTCACACTAGTAACAGTAACGCCCCTCCCCTCGCATTCTCTCAAGACGTCGCTTATTTTGTGTGGTCTTGACATTAATTTACGTGTTTATTTCATAAACGTTGTTAACTAAACGAGCCTGCTCCAAAACAACCGGTATTCACCCGGAAACAGGAAATGCAAGTTAACCGTACTGAGCATGTACGGAGCATGTACGAAAGTGCATGTTCAGAATTGCTTCACGTAATGCGAGCGCATTTATGTCGAAAGTCATTAACATCATGAGGCATGTCAAAGGAAATTTACTTACACCAGCTCATTGAGTTGATCGTGAGGGAGTGTGATGGTGTAAAAAAAAAAAACACAAAAAAAAAACCAGACTATCATCCACCTCGTCGGTTGATTCAGGTGTGGCCAATACGTCGAGCGCAGGCACATAAAGGCGCGTTCAAGCAAACCGGCATCCTATTTACGGCAGTCCCGTGGTGCATGCCCCCCCCCACCCACCACAACAATACGTCACAATTGTCGACAGGAATGTTTGTTCCAATGTATCGCTAGCTTGTTGCCACTAACGCTGATTATGTTGAAGTTAACTTTCAGCATCTTCAAAACATTGCGAGTATAGACCGTTCATGTTTATTCTTTGACAGGCCAGTGCATTTAACTTTTATTCAGATAAAGTTTGTCAGATCAAGAATTTTTAATGATGAAAAATTTTAAATACTGTTTTATATCATGTTCTACTAATATCAATTGAAATTGGAAATGATAATTTCTGCGTTTTAAGTTTTAGTTTTTTTTAGTTATGTATTTGTTTATTTTATTTTTAATTTACAATTATATTATTATAAGGGTTAGGGCAGATCTATCTCTGAGATAGTGAGCAATGTGGTCAAGTGTATCAGTACAATGTGACGTAACAAGTTTGAGACTTAAACGTTAATAGTAATTACTACAGATCAACTTCTTTAACATGTTTTGCTATATTGTGTAGAAATTCTAGAATATATTTTTGTGTATATTCTATATCTATACTATAATATGTATAATGTGTGGAAAAGGACAATTTTAGAGGTCTTTTTTACTGAATAGTTCACTGAATTCATTTGTCTTGAGATAAGATGGCATATTTTAAGCACATTTTAATGACAAATGTGATTTTGTGCCATCCAGTGATAGAGGGATGGGGGGCAAAAAAAACTGGGCTTGGCCCTTGAGGAACTTCTGGCCAATTTTTTTTTTTGGTCAGGACTTGCAAATTTTACTTTCAATTTTTGTTTGAATTTTATCAACAGATCTCACCAGAATGCACCACAGCCATCCATTTTTTCAAAAACTTCCCGGGGGTGCATGCTCCCGGACCCCCTTGTGCTCACATTTGTATTTTCAGGAATTTTCACAAAAGTCCACTTTCATCTCTATAGGATCAACATTTAGGACAAACAATGCATTGCCACAACATCAACAATATACTGTATGTAAATATACTGTAGGCTCCATAAATGCTGAGATTTGATGACTCATGAAAATCATTACTACTGATTGTATTTTGGGGTCCACCTCCAACCCCGATATTACAAACTATTGAACTGGAATATTATTGGTTCGTGACAAAAATGACCATTTTCATGACATACTCCTTGTGATAAACTGATATTGTGGTTAAGATATCTGTAAAAAGATCTTAAAGTTCAACTTTAGCATATGCAGCTCCTGTGCCCCTGGAATGATGAGAAAACAATTCAACAAAGATAGTTTTGTGGTATTTGTATTACTATTTAAAAAAAAATGGTGGACTTTTTATCCTTGGCTGTGTAGGGGACCTTCATGGAGTGCCAACCAGACATAAACATCTCGCATCGCTTTCACTGTGCCTGTGCCTCGGTGCTGAAAGGTCAAAGTTTCTGCCCCCACTGTGGGGAGGAGGCCAGCAAGGCCAAGGAGGTTACCATAGCAAAGGCTGACACAACCTCTACTGTACCCCCCACACTTCCTCACGGACCAGCACTGCCTGGAGCTCATGAGGGCCGAGCAGACACAACTACTGGCAGGTAAATCACCTGTTGTAATACCTTTTAATTGGGTTATACAATGGTACAAATAAAATCCCAGTGTAAGTGGGATGTGTAAAGCTTAAAGGTCAAGTGTCATCCCTATAAACATTCTTAAATAGATATTGTAATGAAAAATACATATAACATTATTAGCTTCAATGTCTACACGAAAAAATAAATATGAGCGGAGAGCGCGTCATCCAATGGCAAAGTTTTGGAAGTGTCATTCGACGACATCCAAGTGGTCGCTATATTGGATGCATTCCCATTTGTGACGTCACCCTGGACATTCGCCATTGAAAAGACGCGGTAGACCCTACTATGGGAGATGAACACACCCGTTTTGACACGGAAGCTCTTTTCGAAGAAGAGAACATCACACAACTGAGCGAAGTGACTGGGACAATCTTACACTATTGTTTTGAGCCATATTCAGATGATATGCGATCACGACCAAACCGATAAGCGCCGAGCCGGGCCGCTTTTATGATGTTGTTTATAGCCACTGCCGTCTGTGATGAACAACACCGCCGAGCCGGGATGCTTTGCGGCGTTGTCGTCGCATGCAGCTGAGTGGGCCATTGTCGGCAGCGTTGTTCAGAGCCGCCGCCGTCTGCGAGCCCGACGTGCAGCCTTCGCTGAAGCTGTGACCGGTGGATGCGGCGCCTCGGCCGGGGTGGCGCCGAAGTGGCTTATCATGGAGCCGAGCCGGGCTGGTTTACAGCGTTGTTGTCGCACGCAGCTGAGTGCGCCGTTGTCGGGAGCATTGTTCATAGCCGCTGCTGTCCGCGAGCCGATGCAGTAGCCCTCGCTGGCGAGGCGACGCAGCAGCCTTTGCCGGCGAGCCCGACGCTGTTCGACGCGCACATCGACACATTTAACACGCCTTTCATACGTACGCAGATCTTTTGTTACGTTATGAGAGACCGATTATGTTGTCTGCCCCAAACTATTTTTTTTGTAGCTGTATACATACCTACCTGTCATTTGAAACCCATGAAGCTCTCATCCCTTGCACCTGTGCAATCCATTTTTCGCGACGAACCGGGTCTCTAGCAAACTTATGATGGGTAAATACATCCTCCCGAGTGTTCAAGCAGTGTCAAGCAATGCAACGAGCCACCATTTTGGCTAACACGTAGGAACAACGAGCTACCTTCCCGGAGGTAAACCTAATAGAAACAAACGAGTCCACTTAAGGGCGGTCCTGCCATGTCATTTCCTGCTTCATCTCGAAAACAATGAAAGAGGATTTTAATGGCGGGAGTTACAAAAAGCTGTATACGTCAAAATCATGTTTTGTGGTGGGGAAAAAAACGCATGGGTCCATGTCGGCTGCCATTTTTCCATTAATAACATACTAAAAATCATGCATTTCATAACAGTGGCCCTTTAAAAACTAAATACAATAATCAAATTGCCCCTTGTGAAGATAAGCACCTCAGAAAATGGATAGATGGACTGAGCTTGTGATTTGAGGGTGAAAGGAGAGTATTTGTGGTGGCAGTGCATAGATCTGGGGGTTCTTGTTCCTCTTAATTCAAACCCAAATATGCACCAGTCCATGCTTCAACACATTGCAAGTTGGACCTCTTGCGTGAAACACAATTAAGGCAGGATGGTCGATCTCCCGAATGTTTGGACGCCCCAGTCCATACGGGGAGCTGTTAGATTTGATGGGAAAGGGAAGAAGAAAAAAATGAGAGAACAAGAAAAGGAGTTCCAAAGGCAGAGGAACCAGTACCAGTAGGTGGCGCCGGTCATAAGACGCTCGGCGCAGACGTTCCCCACCCATTTCCCTCTCAATTGTGCTCCGTCCGTAAGCTGCTCAGTCACATCAAATGGTAGCTCAGGGCACTGGCAGGGGGCCCTGCTGTGGGGAAAAAAAGTCTGATGTATCCTTGCCACCTCAGCGTCAGTGGTGGAGTTTCCTGGCTGAGCCAGTCTTCGGCAAGGTGGTCAAGCGAGTGAGAGCCCAAAGAGGGGCTTCGGCATTAATGCCCCGGCGAAAGGGAGCTAGACCAGCTCTTAATGTTACTTTTCCATCGTAGCATTATTCTGTGGTTTAAAACCAGTGGGATGAAAGAGATTCCTTATTGGATCAAAGACAATGAAACCAGTTTCCTGCTTTGCATTGTCACAGCCCCCCTGTTTAATTCATGCTAGGAGTATTTCAAACTTAAAGGTGAGTGCCTAGTGGGCTTGCCCCCATGGGGCTGGTAGGGCATAGCCTGAAAGGATAATCTGGGTCCCTCTACCCATGGGCTCTCCACTTGTGGGAGGGGCAATAGGGTTTGGGTGCAGTGTGAGTTGGGCAGTGCCTGGCAACAGAAGCTGGCTCTAGGGATGTGGAATGTCCCTTCTCAGGGAGAGAAGGAAGCCGAGGCGCTGTGTGAGGTTAAGAAGTTCCAACTAAATATAATCAGGCTCATCTTCACACACAGCTTGGACTCTGGTACAATTACTCTCGAGAGGGATTGGACTCTCTTCGGGAGTTGCCCACGGTGAGAGGTGCTGAGCACGTTTGGGCCGGCAGATGCCAGGGTTGACCCCGGTGGACGAGAGTGTAGCCTCCTGCCGCCTTTAGGTGGGTCCAGACTGTTGTTTGTGCCCATGCACCAAACAGCAGTTCAGCCTAACCACCCATTTTGGAGTTTTTCGCAGGTGCTGGAGAGCACTCTCACTGGAGACTCCATTGTTTTGCTGGGAGACTTTATTGCTCACATGGGCAATAACAGTGAGAGCTGGAAACGGATGACTGGCAGGAACAGCGTCCCTATCAGAATCTCAGCAGTGTTCTGTTATTTGACTCTCTCACAAATTTGTGTATATAGTAACTGCGAAGTATTTGTGTTCTGAGAGCTAGCAAAGCGAGTTGATGCTCAGTGTTATTACTATACCGACCATTGAGCAAACAAAATAAAAATAACAATGTACAATGTTCAAGCATTTGAGCCAGAACACACACAAGCGGAATTCGACGTGTTGGGAGGGACGTGGCGCTGACAACGAACAATAACAGTCCCATTAAATGGACCACAGAGATTTGATGCTTTTCTGAGGAGTTGGTTTAGATGTAGAGAATATATAAAAGATGGCCAGACTTTTTTTTTTTTTTAACACCAAGTTCTACTTTTCAAGCACCAAAGCTTCTCGCGATCCACCGGCGGCGGGGATGTGGGTGTACTGTTGCACGCGCGGATCGCCGTAAATAGTAACTGGGAAGTGTTACATGTATATATCCTTCTATCCATTTTCTTGGCCACACGATAGTTGAAGGGTTGGTGGAGCCTATCCCAGCTGTCAACGGGCAGGAGGCAAGTTTTTACACACGCAGACACGCGGAGAACATGCAAACTCCACACACAAAAGTCCGGGATTGAACAGCTGCGCCTCATTACGTGTGTTGTTGCTTTACCGTACCAGCACGAGAGGTTATAACTAAGCGGCTAAAAACCAGTAATGATTAGATGCGTGCAAATTTCTCACTGCTGAACAGGACTGTGACAGCCATAGCTTTATCCTGTCAGGTTGACCCCATGTGAGGTTAAGGAAGGAGAAATTTGCGTGTGTTTTCTCAGTTTTGGTGCAGAACAAGTTGGCATCTTGGCTTAGCTAGAACGAATAGTCTGTAATTCTAAGTACCGGCGACATCAGGGGCGGAGTCAAGGATGTTTCGTCCGCATTTGGCTCTGAAAGCTGGCACATATCCAGATTTTGCTTGGATATCAAATATGTTCTTTATTTTAAATTTTTAATTTCAATTAATGTCCAAAATATATGTAATAATAATATTGCTTTATTGGAGGGTTTATTGTACATATGAATTTTGGGGAGAGTCTTCCTTTAATACAGTGCACTTGTCCTGTCCCATGTGCAAAAAAGCACCCCCAAAGCGTGATGCTACCACCCCCATGTTTCACAGTAGGGATAGTTTACTTTGGATTGAACTAATCATTTGTCTTCCTCCAAACACAGTTAGTGGAATTATGACCAAAAGTTCAATTTTGGTCTCATCTAAAACTTTCTCCCATGACTCCTCTGTATCATCCAAATGGTCATTGGCAAACTTAAGACATGTGCTGGTGTAAGCAAGGGAACCTTCCTTGCCATGCATGATTTCAAACTATGACGTCTTAGTGTATTACCAACAGTCATCTTGGAAACGGTGGTCCCAGCTCTTTTCAGGTCATTGACCAATTCCTGTCGCATAGTCCTGGGCTGATTCCTCACCTTTCTAAGGATCATTGAGATCCCACAAGGTGATATCTTGCATGGGGCTCCACTCCGATTGAGATTGACCCTCATGTTTAGCTTCTTCCATTTTCTAATGTTTACTCCAACAGTGGACCTTTTTTCACAAACCTGCTTGGCAATTTCTCTGCCCTTTCCAGCCGTGTGGAGTTGTACAATTTTGTCTCTGGTGTCTTTGGACAGTTCTTTGGTCTTGGCCATGTTACAAGTTTGAGTCCAACTGATTGTATGGGGTGGACAGGTGTCTCTGTGCAGCTAACGACCTCACACAGGTGCATCTGATTTAGGATAAAACATGGAGTGGAGGTGGACTGTCAGGAAAGCGCTACAGATCAATGCAAGTCAAAACTAGCTGGCATTCAAATAGTTTTTTCCCTCTGGCAATTAATTCATTACATTCTTAAAGGAAGACTTTGCCCAAAATTAAATATACAATAAACCTTTTGATGTGAAGTAATATTATTATTACATACATTTTGGACATTACTTAAAAAAAAAAAGAAAGAAAGGTGAGAACATTTTTGAAATCCAAGCAAAATCTGGATATGTGCCAGCTTTCTCAGCCAGACCTGGAAGAAACGTCGTTGACCCAGCCCCAGACGTTGCCAGTGCTTAGCATTGCAGACCATTCGTGCTAGCTCTGCCAAGATGCTGACATGTTGTGCACCAAACTGCAACAAAACTGAGAAAACGCACCCAAACTTGGCCTTGTTTAACCTCCCGTGGGGTCAACCTGACAGGATAAAGCTGTGGCTGTCACAGTTGAAGCTCGTTCATCAGCCGGGAAAATTTCCATGCATCTAACCATTACTGGTGATTAGCCGCTTAGGTATAGCCTCTCGTGCCGATACTTTATAAGCAACAGCATACTTTGAGGCGGCACAGTGGAGCAGCTGTAAAGCGTTGGCCTCACAGTTATGAGGACCTGGGTTCAATTCCAGACTTCCCTGTGTGGAGTTTGCATGTTCTCCAAGTGTCTGCCCGGTTGTAACCCGTCTCCTGCCAGTTGACAGCTGGGGTAGGCTCCAGGCTGTGTTCTGGCTCAAACGCATAGGCTTGAACATTATACATCGTTTTTTTTTTTTTTTGTTTTGTTTTTATTTGCTCAATGGCAGGAGTAGTAATAACATGAACCATCGACGCTGTTATCCTCGGTTTATTGGCTCTTAGCACACAACACTTCCAATCGCTGTTAATAAAACTTTCTTTTTCTCTCACACTTGCCCACACACCTCTCACACCACGCCTCCCTGCACCGAGCCCACAACATATGGCTTCATGATAACCTTTGTAAACACCATCTTCTTCAGGGAATATTTTTTTAATGCTATTCACCACACAAGATGGGATATACACTGAAGATCTCGATCGACCAGTTGAGCGCACGCACATAAAGGCGCATTCTAGCAAGCTGGCCACCTATTTATGGCAGTTGCCCCCCAGGTCGATCGCGAGAGGCTGGTTGCTTGTAGTAGATATTGGGGTAAAAAAGTCTGTCCACTCCTGCTGCATATTCTCTTCATCTCAACCAACTCCTCAGAAAAGGATCAAACAAATCTCCGCAGTCCATATAATAAAATTATTGTTCGTCGTCAGCGCCACGCCCCCTCTCCACCACTCCAAGTTCCGCCTGTGTGTATTCTGGCTCAAACGCATAGGCTTGAACATCGTACATTATTCTATATTTGTTTGTTTGTAATTATTTTTCACAAAAATCGACCACAAAATGTCAGATAGTGGCTATTTACTTTTTGGTGTACCGTATCCACGAGCAATGGGGGATCAGAACAGGAGTTCTGCACTCGTGGCAAACGCTGATTGGCTGTCAATTTTCCAGCCGAGCTCATTGGAATGTTGTTGTTCATTGCCGCCGGGGCTGGTGGTGTTCATTGCCGCCGAGGCTGGCGTGTGGTCGCCACGGATCCCGTGGATTGGGCGGGGACATGGTTTGGCCGCGTGCGGGATGAGAAAGGAGCTCCCCACCGGCCACCGGTGTTTGGGCACCCCTGAAGTAGTTACTTTTCCCAGCATGGGTCCTCCTGAGTATGCTACATATTGTCATATATATTGTTGGGGAGTCTGTTGTTCGTCTGCATATCATCTAACTGTGGAAATGATAGGGTCATATTGCCCCGGTCACTTCACTCGATTGTGAGACGTTCTTTTTCCTTCTTGTTCTTCGAAAAGAGCTTCCGTGTCAGAAGGGGCGTCGCAAAAATCCGAAAATCTCTCTTGTTCCTCTCCCATAGCAGGTCCAACTATGTGTTTTCTATGGCGACTGTCCCAGTGTGACATCTGCAAATGACATTGCAGACAATATGGCTGGCACCGGGATGTAGAGTGAGACTTCCGCAACTTTCCACATAAATTACATGCTCGGCGCTCATTTTTTTTTCTTTCGTATAGACATTGAAGTGAATAATATCTGTAATTTTCACAACAATATCTATTTTAAAATGTATATGTGGCTGTCAGTTGACCTTTAAAGGCACATAACACAAATACAATAATGGGTTTATGTGGGACTTTGTGCTTAATTAATAAAAGCAGGTTATCTGTATAAAGTCACTGTTTCGTGTTTACATATTTATGTTTTATAGGGCTAATTTTTAGGTATAAATATAATAGGTATTTTTGTGGCCTGTAATGACATCCTGTATTTTCATGGAGAACATTTATTTAACCTATCAGTAAATTGCATTATGAGCTTGTTCAAAGTTGGATTTACTCGTGTGCGGAGGTTCCTCTCTATAAGTATTCTGAAAGTCCTCACTGTTCACTGATTTTTGTCTTTTTTGGCTGAAAGGAAATTTTGTAATCATAAGGCCCTCTGTTGTTTTGATGTCTAGCTCTTTACGCCCAGCTGTGGTAGGTGATGGTAATGGAAGAGCAGACAGCTCGCTCTGCATTGGTTTAGCATCCGGGTTAGACTCCCTTGCCGTTCCCGGATCCTCCAAGAGCTCAGAACTGAAGGCTGATATTGAAGCAGCAGCCTCATCTCCCATTTTTCAGGGACCACCACGAGAATCTCTTGAGAGCATCCTGGTTGCTCTTGACACAGAAAAGTTTGTTTTCATTGCTTTAGTAACAATTTATTGAACATCAAATGTGAGACCCACCATTTTTAATATATGCAGTATTTGTTTTGATCAGACCCAAGAAGCTGCGTTTTCACCCAAAGCAACTTTATCTCTCAGCCAAACAAGGAGAGCTTAAGAAGGTTGTGCTCATGCTGGGTAAGTCTATCCTTTTGACTTTTACAGTAGATATGGAAAGTATTCAGTCCCCCTTAAATCTTTCATTCTTTGTTCCATTACAGCCATTTGATAAAATCATTTAGGCTGGCTAGCACGTATGAAATATGAGTGTCACAGCAAAGAGTCTGAATACCTGTGGCTGAGTTATCTGTTTTTCTTTTTTTAATAAAACTGCAAAAATGTCAGCATTTTTTCCCCATCAATATGGAGTACTATGTGTAGATTAATGGAGGAAAAATAAACTTAAATGACTTCACCTTGTCCCGTTAGGGGTCGCCATGGTGTGTCATCTTTTTCCATCCAAGCCTATCTCGTGCATCGTCTTCTCTAACACCCACTGTCCTCATGTCCTCCCTCACAACATCCATCGACCTTTTCTTTGGTCTTCCTCTTCCTCCTTTGCCTGGCATCCTCACCATCCTTCTACCAATATACTCACTCTCTTGCCTCTGAACATGTCCAAATCATCTAAGACTGCTCTCTCTAACCTTGTCTCCAAAACATCCAACTTTGGCTGTCTCTCTAATGAGCTCATTTCTAATCCTATCCAACCTGTCCGCTCCAAGCAAGAACCTCAGCATCTTCATTTCTGCTACCTCCAGTTCTGCTTCCTGTTGTTTCTTCAGTGCCACCGTCTCTAATCCGTACATCATAGCCGGCCTCACTACTGTTTTATAAACTTTGTCCTTCATCCTAGCGGAGACTCAAATGGCTGCAATATAACAGAGTAAAATGTGAAAGGGTCTGAATGCTTTCCGTAATCACTGTATGTTGCCATTCTGTTATTGTGGGTGTCTTCATTGAATGTTAAGATGAATATTTTTAAATGATTAATTTCCACCTTTTTGTAATATGCAGTGGATGGTATTGACCCAAACTTTAAAATGGAATCGCAGAACAAACGCACTCCTCTCCATGCTGCAGCTGAGGGAGGACATCAGGAAATTTGCCATATGCTTGTGCAAGTAAGAACTGATCCCCTTAGTCCTCCCTTGGTGAAAGAATTTGATGGATATTACCTTCACATTCTTTAAATTAATATATATATATATTTATACGGCTTGCACCTGACTGAATTCAGTAGCTCACCTTTATTACTTCCACCAAAGAGTTTATGTTTCCATCAGCGTGGGTTATTCAATCTCTTTATGTTCAACGTTCTACCGACAGGTTCTTGAACATCAGCCACACCTGTTTGGATTATATTCAAAATGTCTTAAAATCCTTATCATGAGCCTGTTAATATACTTTGTTTGTCATACCTCACTTGATTCGAAAGAAATTTGTTCTGTATGCAAGGACAAATGATTTGTGACATTGAGTTCCATCCACATTACAGTTTTCCAGTAACAAATACAGAACCTTTCCAAAAACAATAATGTAATGGAAAAGTTTGTTTCCATAATTCCATTAAAAATTGAACCATTGAACTTAGGTACATTGTAGATTCACGCCCCCGATTTAAACATTTCCAAATACCATAGTTTCATCGTGTAGAATGTGCACCCTTGTGTAGTACACACCCCCATAGGTGACCTCAAAATTCTACAATATTTTTTTTAACCTGTTTTACTTGCTCTTATTTTGAAATTCACATCCCTATTTTTATTTAGTAAATTAAAAAACACAAATTTGTGCTCATATGTTTGATTACCCAGGCACAATTTTTAATAAAGGTACAATTCTTTAAAGAAAATACAAAGGACCAAGTGAAACATTACATTTTAATGAGATTCAAATGAAACAGTCAAGCATTTCAGAAAAGCATTCATTTAACAAAATAAAATTTCCATTACAGGTATACATGAGGCATGACGGTATTGTTTATTTTTACATAATCTTGATTTACAGCTCGAACAACCCATGAAAACATGAATTCCAAAAATTGGAATACCGTGATAAAATCAGCCCAAATTTTGCAGGCCATAAATGTATTAAACTGATTGTCACACACAAATCAACTACTAAACTCAAAACATCTCCAAAGGATTTTCCAGGTGTCATTAAATTGGTTCAGTTTACTTCAATTGTTTCCATTGGGTTCAACATGTGAATGACTGTAGACTTGATAATTGACCAGAAGACCATCATTGATACGCTCCATAGTATGGGTAAGACACAAAATTTCATAGCTTAGGAAGCTGTCCGTTTGTAGAGTGCTATCAATGGAAAGTACACTTGAGGTTACAGGTTTTTAACACCCTTATTTGAAACCATGCATACATTTTTAACTCAGCTCCCTAACAGAATCAGAGTTGAGAATCATTTGGAACCAGAATGGAAATAAGGAAATGGAATTGACCAAATTCAAATGATCCCCAAACCTAGCAGAAAACCCACTTACTATGTCCAGATGTTCATCCATCCATCTATTTTTTGAGCCGCTAATCATCAAGAGGGTTGCGGGAGTTCTGAAGCCAATCCCAGCTGTCATCAGGCAGGAGGCAGGGTACACCCTGAAATGGTTCCCAGCCAATCGCAGGGCACGTAGAGACAGGCAACAGTCCCACTCACAATCACACCGAAGGGCAATTTAGATTCTCAAATTAATGCATGTTTTTGGGGTGTGGGAGGAAACTGGAGTGCCCTGAGAAAATCCATGCAGTCATGGGGAGTATATGCAAACTCCACACAGGCGGGGACCCCCAGTCCTCAGAACTGTGCAGCCAGTACTACAGCTGTGCCACTGTGTCGCCTCCAGATGTTAATATGTTCAATTTCACATGGGGCTGTTATTTCCAATTTGTTTACACAATGATCTCTCCACTTAAAGGCTGGTGCAAACTTGGAAACTTGTGACGAAGATCATCGAACACCGCTGATGGATGCCTGTGAAAATAACCACATAGAGACGACCATGTACCTCCTAAGAGCCGGAGCCAGTGCTGTGCACAAGGTCTGTCTCACCACACTTGCTGCCTAACAGCCAAAAAAGAAAAAAAAAATCTCCAAAATAGAAACATATGGTTACAGAAAGCCATCTATTTTAGTACGTATTCAAATACCATCTTTGTAGTGTTTCGTGATTCACAACAACTAAATCTCTTCTTTTTAGGATGTTGAAGGGTTCACATGTCTCCACCTAGCGGCCAAATCTGGTCATTACAATATTGTTGAATATCTTCTGTGCACAGGATATGTCAACATAAACTGCCAGGTTGGTAACACTTTATATGCAACTATGAGGGTCTTTGGGACTTACACCACATATACATACACATATATAGTCTTCTTTCTATCCATCCATATATTCATCCATTTTCTGAACCCCTTATTCTCACAAGCGTCATGTGAGTGCTGGAGCCTTTCCCAGCTATCTTTGGGCAGAAACACACACACAGACACACTTGTTCCAATAATTAGTCAGACCCCCTTGAATTATTGTTTGTTATATTGAAACCATTTACTAAAAATACAAAATACCCAAGTATTGAAACCCTTTACTGGGACACTCGTGTATTTAATTTGGGAGCTCTCTGTTGATTCTGATCATCCTTGAGATGGTTTTACAGCTTCATTGGAGTCCAGATTTGATTGATAATACTGATTCGACTTGATTAGGAAAGTCACTGACCTGTCTGCAAAAGACCTGTTTCTCATAGTGCATCTCAGCGCAAATGAGAATCATAACGTCAAAAGATCTGCCCGAAAAGCTCAGAGAGAGAATTGAAGCTAGGCAGAGATCTGGCCAAGGTTAAAATATATTTCTGCAAGCACAGTGGCATCCGTAAACACTCCTGGAAGTCACTGTTTGAGTTCCAACAGTTACAAAAAAATTGTTGTTGTTGATGTGTTCAGGAAAGCTAATTTGGCTTGCTCAACATTCACAGTAGTCGCTGCAGGTAATTGGTGGTGCCATTTAAAAAAAAAAAAACAAAACAATTTGTTACAACAATAGCCCCTTTCACAAAGAATTGTCATATCAGCATTTATCAGCCTTTCTATTGTCTGTGCATGTTCACATAGCAACACAGGTTCCCAAAAACATAAATGATGGATGCCAACAGCTGCACCACTATCTAGTGTGTTATGTTAAATGGTTGTTGGACATCTCCAGCTACAGTCCTCCCATCAGCACATCATCACATGAGAAGTGAGTTTTGGGTGATAAATTTCACACTCCAGTCCTTTCATTTTCACTGCTGTCCCTCCTCTGCCTCTGACAGTACATTGTAAGCCAGGAAACTCAGGGGTGACTTGACTTTGACTTGTGTGAAAGGGGCTGCTCACTCATCTATAAACCAAATCATTAACAGTGCAACACTTAAATAATTTGGTAGTAGGGAAATTGTGTGACAAACACTGTTATTTTAACCTTAACTTGACTGTGTGACCGGTATGTTTCGTTCATTCATTCATTCACCCCCCCCCCACCACCACCCACAGGATGATGGAGGTTGGACAGCTATGATTTGGGCCACAGAGTACAAACATGTGGACCAGGTGAAGTTGCTTCTGTCCAAAGGAGCTGACATCAGCGTCAGGGATAAGGTTTCCTAAAACACACTATACTTCTGACCTGTGACAAAGAAAAAAATAAATAAAATGGTGGTCCAAATTTCAGGAAGAAAACATCTGTCTTCACTGGGCAGCGTTCTCTGGCAGCGTTGAGATTGCCACCCTGCTCCTGGATGCAAACTGTGATCTCAACGCAGTAAATATCCATGGGGACTCTCCCCTACACATAGCTGCTCGGGAGAATCGCCTGGATTGTGTTGTGTAAGTTGCTCTAGTTGTGTAAAGGGTTTTACATTTACAGTGGGGTAAAAACGTATTTAGTCATTCACCTCTTGTGAAAGTTAGCCCACTTGAAAAAGATGAGCGAGGCCTGTAATTTTCATTGTTGTACCTCACCTATGAAAGGCAAAATGAGGAAAAAAAAAGACAATCATATTGTCTGATTTTTAAAGAATGTATTTGCAAATTATGGTGGAAAATAAATATTTGGTCAATAAAGGTTCATCTCAATACTTTATTATATTCTAGTTTGTGGTTTGAAAAATATAAGAAGAGTAATACAAACCCAAATGAGTCAATCAGTCAAATCGATTAAAACCTTAATTTTACCAGAAAATGAAACCTAATTGAGACTGAGGTCTGTCTTGGGTGATCTGGCCAAGAAGGTCACGCACAATTCGCATTATAGCAATACAAGGTATACATAAAATAATACAGTAGATAAAAGTAACTATAAACTATACATAAAAAGGCACATAACACAGTAAAATTAAAAACAAAATTCAACAGTAGTTCTTAGTAAACATCCACCTCTCATAGAGAGCAGCAAATAGTGTCCAAATGTAGAAAATCCAAGCACAACAAGGCAATAACAGTGCAAAGATTTACATAGTCAATGTGCAAAGATGAGTTTTACACGTCACAGTCATTAATTAACTGTCCTGCCCTCTAGACTTTTCCTCTCTCGAGGGGCAGATGTTTCCCAAAAGAACCGTGAAGGAGAGGCCCCTTCAGACTGCTGCAGCCACAACTCAAAAACCTTTGCTACCCTGCAGGCCAACAGGAGAGAGAAGGATGCCAAGAACGTCAGGTTCATTCAAGCACAGGAAAAAAGCCTTCACAGGTTCAAATTGAAATGTGTTTTCTTTTTAGGTTGAGGCTGAAGCAGGATTTCATAATAAAACTGGTAGTTCTAAAAGAATGCATAGAAGTAATGAAATATAAATTGGGGTGGAGTTAAACATAAGGTTTAACATGGCAAAAGTGTTGGGGCTTACTGCAACATCAACCAGGAAGCATCAACCTTGTGTGTGTGTGTGTGTGTGTGTGTGTGTGTGGTGTGTGTGTGTGTGGTTTGTTGTGTGTGCGTGGGTGTGTGGTCTATGTACAGTGATATTGCTTTGGGGCAGGAGAGGGTTCCCCTTCCCTGTGTCAATGCTGTTGACAGTGAACCTTACCCAGATGACTACAAGTACATTCTTGAAAACTGTTTTACTTCCCCGATGAACATTGATAGAAATATAACTCACTTGCAGGTAAGTGGCTTCTTGAGAAATTCAAGCCGGCGTCCCTCCTCCATTCTGAAGCCATCAATGATATTTTTCTGTGTATCCATTACAATACAGTACTGCGTTTGCAAGGAAGACTGTTCTTCAAGTGTCTGTATGTGTGGACAGCTCAGTCTGCGTTGCTGGTATGATACGGTAAGATGGATAACACTACCATAATAGAGAGAAGGTTGGCATGGTGACCGAATTGTTAAAGCTTCTGCCTCACAGTTCTGAGGACCGGGGTTCAAATCCCGGCCCTGCCTATGTGCATGTTCTCCCCGTGCTTGCGTGGGTTTTCTCCAGGCACTCCAGTTTACTCCCACATCCCAAAGACTATACACTCAGTGAGAGGCCAGCTACTTGAAAAGTAGCTCTTGGGGCAAAAATGTGTGGGCACCCCTGCTGTAAATTCCCCTAAGGTGTGATTGTGAGTATAACTGGTTGTTTTCTATGTGCTCTGCGATTGATTTTCAACCAGTTCAGGGTGTTCCCCGCCTCCTGCCCGAAGATAGCTGAGATGGGCTTCAGCACTCCCGCGATCCTTGTGAGGATCTTGTTCTTCCTCTTTTTCTTTTGGGGTCGCCGCAGAGCAGCTCATATAATGGATCAAATAATGAGAAGTTTTTAATGTTTAGGCATGGGTGCAGGGTTGGGTGTTGATTTACCCCTTTCACACTTCCAATTGAAGCCAGTTTTTTCTTGTGTCGCTGTTTTGTGTGAAACTTATTAATACATCTTTGATTAATTTATTTTTGGGAAACTTTGTATGAAAAGGAGCTATTGAGCCCCAATAAAAACATCCATCCAACCATTTTCTATACCACTATCCTCATTAGGGTCACGGGTGAGCTGGAGCCTCTCCCAGCTAACTTCAGGCAAGAAGCAGTGTGCACCCTGTACTGGTGTGTTAGCCAATTTCATGGCACATATTGATGAAAACCATTCATACTCACATTAACAATGAGGCTAATTTTAGCATTTCTACAACAAAAACAAAACAATATCATTCGTTTGTAATCAGATTTGTCTGATTTGCTCTGCCAATATAAATCACATTTGGCGTAAGTAGTAATTACACTTAAACAGCCTATCAGAGGTCTCTCAGCATTTTACTGGAGGTGTCTTCTGCTTCACATGATACTCAAGGTCCTGTGTTTTGCCTTCCCTTCTTCCTCCTGAAATCTGTGATGATCTCGAACTTTTAGGGTGGTTGTCTTCTACCTGAATTCTGCCGCGAGGAGCCCCCTCTTATCTTTGAGTGTAACCATGCTTGTTCCTGTTGGAGGACCTGCAGGAACAGGGTGGTGCAAAACGGACTCAGGTAGAGAAGATTTTATAGTATTTGTTATGCGAAACTATCAAAAAAATCTCTTTTCGCAAAATTAGATTAGATTGTTGGAATGAGCAAAATCTAAATATATGAAAAGAGAACCAATAACATCATGTCATGCAACCCAGGGCCAGGCTTGAGCTCTTTAGGACCAGTAAGAAGGGCTGGGGTGTCCGAGCACTACAAGACATACCACAAGGGACCTTTGTATGCGAGTAAGTCTCTCCATTAATGATGTTGTTAAATAGAAGTACCTCCTGATACAACGTATGTATCGGGATGACAACGTGTACTATATAATTCATGCTCAAGATTTTATCATTGGGATTTTGCAGGACTCTTTAATGCATGTTTTTTTTAAATAATTACAGTATTGGTTTAATTATTAATGCAGTTTCACCAAACTGAATGAAATAAATCTGTTCAGTTTTTGACAGGGATGTGTCTTGTAAATAGTATTAACGTGTGAGTGAAGGTGACTCTTGCTTGTCAACAGGTATGTAGGTGAGATCATTTCTGAAGCAGAAGCTGAGATGAGGCAAAACGATGCTTATCTCTTCAGTTTAGATGAAAAGGTACATGACACTCACAATTATCCGCCACCTTAAAAAAAAATAAACTGGCTGAAGATGTTTTTTTTTTTTCTGCATTAGAAGTAATATTGCTGCTCTGTTATCCATTGCTCTGGTCTATAATGTCCATATACAACATTAAGCACAGTTACATAGCATCATGACTGACCAACACTGTATGTGTTTTTGGGATACTTTCTAGTATTGTTATTTTCACGACTACAAGGTGCACTTAAATGTCTTGAATTTTCTCCAAAATGGATGGGGCACCTTATAATGCAGAACGCCTTATATGTGAACTGATGTCAAAAATTTGTAACTAACATTTCCTGCTGACATGCTAGTTATATAGAGGAAAAGTGCACGTGTGAGAGGACTGCATGCTGATGTTACACGGGGAAGTGTTGGCATGGGAGAGGACGATAAAGGGACCCCCCCCCCCCAGAAAGTACATAATGCCGGTATGTGTTTTGTGCTAAACAACACAGCTTTGGCTAAGGACCCCAAAAAATGGCCCCAACAAAGAGATATGCTTACGAAGTACAGTTTAAATTCCAAGTTATCAGTTACACAGAGAAACTTGTGACTCAAGCAGCTGCGAGGGAACTCAAGATCAACGATACCATGATGCTAAAGTTGAGGAAGCAGGAACACGAGCTTTGCCTAGTCAAGAAGACGAAGTGGAGTTTCCGCGGAAACAAAGTGAGGTGGCCCGAGTTGGAAGAACTACTTAAGAAATGGATTAATTATTAAAGAACAAAACAAGTGCAGCTACTGAACTCGGAGGTTGCCATTAATCTGTGAGACTTGACGAAGCAACTATATTCGCTGGACATCTACATGACCAGGGTAAATAAAGTGAAATTGCGAGAAGCGTGGCAAATGGCGAAGACCAGGAGGCACCGCCGGGTGATGTGAATGGATTGTGGATACTAGGGCTAACGTATCTGCTTCTACTGTTGTTTGAAAAGCTGGCATCATATCTCAGGAGTCACAGGCAACGAGCATGCCAATGACAATGGCGAGACAGAACCTGGCGTGTTTGATGGATAAATTTCCCAGCTGTTCATTTTGGATACAGAAGATAAGGACGTTGACATATTTGTGTGGATATGAATTAATCAAAAAATAACATGAGTACGTACGTTGTTAATAAGGCACCGGGAGTGAAAACTGAGTTCAGTTGTATTTTATTGAAGTATTTTACAATGTAAACAATAAGTTCCGTTGTACTTTTAAGTATTGAACAATGTAGCTATACAATATAGCGATACTAGCTTAAAGCATGTGGTAGCATGCATGCACGCTATTTTAAAAGGCACCTAGAGGAAAACTGACTTTGGTTGTATTTTAATGAATTATTTATCAATGTTAACAGTGAGCTTAGTTGTACTTTATTTAAGTATAAATTGCACCCGCAACTGAGACCGCGCCTTTTAGTACAGTGCTCCTCATGGTCGTGAAAATATGGTATTTGGTCTTGTTGTATGACTACTACCCTGTAACATTTTTGTTTCAGCGATGGAATGTCACCTTATTTTACAAAGCTATTTGAGCATCTCATTATTTTTTTATCTTTGCCTCTCAGCCACAAGATCTTTACTGCATCGATGCTCGTTTCTATGGAAACATCAGTCGGTTCCTTAACCACATGTGCGAGCCCAACTTGTTTGCCTGCAGAGTGTTCACCACACACCAGGACCTGCGTTTTCCACACATTGCCTTCTTTTCTAGTGAAAACATCAAGGCAGGAGAAGAGCTTGGGTAAGAAGGCTTCTTTTCTTTATTATTTCAAACTGCAGCAACAGACACTGACCACTATACGGCCACAACCCCCATCTGGCGCCTCAACAATGGAGGTAGAGAACAAAGGCCCATTTGGACTCAATGTCACCCACTTCTTCTCGGACATTCTCAAAGTTGTGCCACAGGTAGAACTTGAAGCTCCTTCTGACAGGGGACTTAACCAGATGTTCCTAGCAGACCCTCACAATATGTTTGGGTCTGCCAGGTCAGACCAGCATCTTCCCCCACCATCAAAGCCAACACACCACCAGCTGCTGATCAGTTGACAGCTCAGCTCCTCTTTTCATCAGAGTGTCCAATAAATGCGTTGGCAAGTCAGATGACATGACCACAAAGTCGATCGTTGTACAGTTCATACATACATCCATCCATCCGCTACTGCTTATCCAAGGAATAACTGCGACTCAATAAAAATCATAGCGGTATTAATTTCTTCAATGACCTTTCTGGATCTCATTTTTTTACATTCCCACAACCTGACATTTGAACAGACCTGTGTATACTTTTTAGATCCACTCTTTGTACAGTATATGTATCCATATGCATTTTTAAAATCAGTTTCACAGGCTTTCTTCTGAGTATTCTTCAACTATTTTGCTTTTTTTTCTCTGGTTTCCTAAGCGGTAAAATCGTTCGTCATTATCGTCATTCATATTGTATTAGCTGGTGTACCTAGTAATGTTGCATCTTTCAGGTTATGTACACAAGATAGACTTTTGACTGTCCATTGTTTTGTTTTTGCCAACGTGTCAGATTTAATTACGGTGACCACTTTTGGGAAGTGAAAAGCAAGGTGTTCAGCTGTGAATGTGGCTCCTCCAAGTGCAAGTACTCATCTGCAGCCATGACATCACTTCAGGCAGACAGCACGCCAGAGAACCAGCAGCAGCCCAGCGCCTCCCCCGACACCAGCTCCTCCAATGGTCCCTCCAGCCCCTCTTAGAAGTTCACACACACACGTCACTTCTCCTGGACCTCAGGACACCTGTCCCAGCATCCAGTAACGTTTTACACATGAACGTGTACTGTATAGAGACAAGAAACTTTGACACTTGGGAAAACATTTTGTTATGGTGAACAAGATGCACAATTGGACCCCTGAAGAATGTACAGCTCCTGTTTGCCATTAGGCTAAATCTGACTGGAGAGGGTGAGGGGAGTTAGCAAACAGAAAGAAGGACAATTCAAACAGTCTTTACATTTCATATTTAAATCCGCTGGGGAGAAAAAAAATTAAGTTTTGCTGTCAGTTATCAAGAAGCATTCCACCAAAGTCAGCCTATATGTGTAAATTTAAGTTACAACTTCATGTCATGAAAAGATACATCAAACATTTGATCACTGCTCCAAATCTTTGATAAAAATACATTAATAAATTGTTGCAAAAATGGGTTAAATTTGAGTAAAAATACTTGAGAAGGATGCTGTGTCTTTCCTTAATAACGTAAACAAATTACCTTTCGTTAAGCTTGTTTGTTGAAGACGACCTTAATTATCTAATAGGACCCACAATTGATGCAGGAACGGATTCTAACAGATGAGTAATAAAACTGGTGCTCTTTAAAAAAAAAAAAAAAAAAAAAACCCACTACCTTCTCATTACCCAGCTGGACATAATTTGTATAAGAGAAACTTACTTTGTTTTTTTTTTGTTTTTATTTTCACTTTTATTTCCAGTTTTGTAATTGTACTTGTTAGTGATTCTGTTAATATTTTTTTTCTATGATTTTGCCAACATATCCTTTTAAACGTCGGTAGTGAAGCAGTGATGGTTGTTGAAATTTTTGGATTGAAAAAAAAAAAGTTACAAAAATGCACTACCAATATTTTCTGTTACAAATTCATGGACCGTGAAACATTTGAATTGGGTGTATCTTTTTCAATAAATTTACTACTAATGTATTTCTTCTGAGCTGCCTGTTGCATTTCCTCTCTGGGGGCAACACTCTCTGACAGAGTTTTGCTTTTGCATCCTATCTGCATTTCTTATTTAGAGATTCCTTTCTTCTTCCCTTGAAATGAAATATGAGAAGAGATTGTAGCAAGTTCAGACAACAAAGACTGGGATGACATTTGCCACACTAAATTTGCCCTTGAAAATTGTTCTGATGTGATGAACTGCTGAAAGGCCAAAATAAGCGTTAATACAGAAGGGTACAGAAACAAACACAGGAAGCTAATCAGCCGGTAAAAAAAATACTTTGGATCCGATTCAAAATGTTGTAGAACCAAATGTAAAACATCTTATCGGGCTCTCTTTTTACAAATGGACTGGTGATTGTTCCCTTCCTGACTTCCAAAAAGAACACTTTAAAGCTTTTGGAGAAAAAAAACATCTCAGTGAGGATTCTATTGATAAGGTAATTAAAAATGGCTCGAGAGGAGGCAGCTTTTCCGCATTCCAAAGTGGGAGAAGCTTGTGTGTTTGCATTCGTGAGTGCGTGTTTGTTTATGGCAAGGCCCGAACCCTGGGACTGAAGCCTCCTACCGACAGAACTTGGTATGTGTGCCAGTCATTCAGTTTCATCCAGTCACGCTTGCTTGTTGTATGTAAGTCATGAAGAAAACAGTCCCTCATTCCTCCAAAGTTCTTTGTTCTTTTTCATTTAGAGAGAAAACTTTGAAAGATTGAGACATATAGTGATAAGTGATATGCCACATGTATGCTCTCATTGAATTTTTTGTGTTAATTGATTTTAAAAAATGGTCAAAAAGAACATCCTTCAAGAACAAAAATAACAGGACAACTGTCATAGTCCTTACAATGTGCTCACTTAAAAGTAGTTAAGGTATTCATGATCTTTGGGTCTTGAATGTAATTCTTGTAACATCACACAATTTTGTTTTTGAAGGGTAGATGAGAGTGAAAACCAGATTCAATGACGTAAACAAATTTCATAAATTACATCCCGGTGGGAAAATGTTTCGACTGACTCAATTCTTGATTCACATTATTAACATGACCGTTTCATGTTCATGACTCACAACCAAGCAACCTGATGCTATACATTAGATTTATAGTATATGTTGCTCTGTTCATAATGAGCCATTATTAAGAGAAATGTTTTCCTAAATTCTCCCTAAAACATAATACCCCTGGATAAATTGTAGGAATTCCATATTTATTATGCAATAAAAGTCTTAGTATATAATGCACACATATACAGTAAACACATCTACCGGCCATAGCAGCAAGTAATAGATAAATAGACATAGACCTAGTTTACCGCTGTCACCTTATTGTTGTGGAGGGGTTTGTGTCTCCCAGTGATCCTAGCAGCTAAGTTGTCTGGGGATTCTGGCCCCTGGGAGGGTCACCCATGGCAAAAAGGTCAGAGGTGAGGGACCAGACAAAGCACATTGCCAGATGATGATCTAAGTTTCCTTTGCCTGGACACGGGTCAATGGTGCCACTCTCTGGATCCAGGCCCCACCAGCTGTGAGAGGGGCCATAGGGGTCTGGTGCAGTGTGCAGAAAGAAGCTGGCTCTAGGAACATAGAATGTCACCTCTCTGGCAGAGAACGCCCAAGCTGGTGTGTGAGGTTGAGGAGTTCTGACTAGATATACTGTAGTTGAGCTCTCCTCCATACACTGTTTGGGCTGTGGTACCAGTCCTCTTGAGAGGTGTTGGACTCACTTGCACTCTGAAGTTGCCCATGGTAATAGGTGCTGAGCAGGTTATTGCTCCCTGCCTTGGCGTCTATATTTTGGGGTTCACCCCGGTGGACGAAGGGGTAGCCTCCCTCTGCCTTTAGGTTTGGGACGGGTCCTAACTGTTGTTTGGGCCTACGCACAGAGAGTACCCACCCTTTTTGGAGTCTCTGGACGGAGTGCTGGAGAGGACTCCCACTGAAGACTCCTTCATTTTGCTGGGGGACATCAATCGTCACTTGGGCAATTATATTGAGACCTGGAAGGGTGTGATTGGGAAGAATGGACCCCAATCAGAACCCGAGCGGTGTTCTGTTACTGGACTTCAGTGGTCATCACAGATTGTCCATAAGGAACCAGGATATTCAATCATAAGGGTATCCACATGTGCACATGGCACCAGGAGACCCGAGGTCACGGTTCAATGGTTAGGTTCTCTCATGATTGACAACATTTGGAAGAATCCTCTGTCAGGAGTTTCAACTCCCACATCCGTAAGAACTTTGCTCATGTTCCTCGGGATGTGAGGGATATAGAGTCTGAGTAGACCATGATCTGCGCCTCCATTGCTAATGCAGCGTACTGGAGCTGTGGTTGTAAGGTGGTCAGTGCCTGTCATGGCACAACCCTCAAACCAATGAGTGGACACCAGTGGTGAGGGATGAAGTCAAGCAGAATGAATCCTAGCATGACATTTTGGCCTGAAGCAGTTAATGGGTACTGGCTGGCCAAGCAGAAGGCAGCTTTGGTGGTCGCTGAGGGGAAAAACTCTTGGGACACATTTTGTGAGACCATGGAAAATGACTTCCAGACAGCTTTGACGAAATTCTGGTCCCTCATGAGTGGGAATCACTGCACAATCAACACTGTTTATAGTGGTGATGAGGCACCGTTTGCCTCGATTTGGGACATTGTAAGACTTGGTTGATGGTCCGATTCATGAGCAGCGGTGTGTTTTTTCTCCAGGTTGTGTAATGGTGGATCAGATCTAAATCCTCAGCAGGGTCCTGGAACCAGTCTACATGTCTATTGTGGACTTGGATAAGGTGTTCATTTGACCGTATACCTCAAGGAGTCCTGTTGGACTTCAGAGTACCGCAGCGCCTGATATGGGTTGTTTGGTTCATGTACAGCCAGTGTCAGAGTTCAACCCTCTTTTCTCGCAATCAATCAAATTTGTTTCTGGAAATGGTTGGACTTGGTCAAAGCTGCACTTTGTCACTGGTTCTGTTCCTAACTTTTTTGGTCAGAATTTCTTGGCACAGCCGAGGTGTCGAGGTGGCCGTGTTTGGGGACCACAGTACAGCATCTTTGCTTTTTGCAGATGATTTAGTTCATCAAGTGGAAGGGTTCAAGTATCTTGCAGTTTTGGAATGAATGAAACAGGAGATCAACAGGCAGATAAGAGCAGCATCTCCAGTGAGGCAGAATTCGTATGGGTCTGGAGTGGAGGGAAGCTGAAAGGTGAGGCCCTCTATTTACTAATTGATCTACATTCCTACCCTCACCAATGGTCATGAGCTATTGGTCGTGACTGAAAGTACAAGATCCTGGATACAAGTGACCACAGGATGTCTAGCCTCTGTGTTCAAGGCTGAGAAGCTCCGTAATCCGGGAGTGGTCTTGGGCATCTGATTAGGATACCTCCTAGATACCTCCCCAGTTAGGTGTCTTGGGTATGTCCCAATGGAAGGAAACCTCAGAACGACCTAGAAAATGCTGGCAAGAGCAAGTCTCCCGGTTGACCTTGAAACGCCCGGGATCTCCCAGAGGAGCTGGATTAAGTAGCTGGAGGGAGGGGAATCTGACAGACATTCCCAGCAGATCCTCACAATACGTTGGGCCTCCCACGTCAGACTGGCATCTTCCCCACCATCCGAGCAAAATCACCGCCAGGTGGTGATGAGGTGACAGCTCTTCCCCTCTCTTCACCCAAGTGTCCAAGATATGGAGCCGCAAGTTCATTGACAGAACAACAAAGTCGATCATCAAACACCTAGGTTATCCTGGTGCCAAATGGACACCCTTATGCTTGAACATGTTTGTTCTGGACTAATCCATGATGAGCACAGATTTCCAATTACTGAACACCACTGGAGTTGTGATTGGGGGTGCTGTTCCTTCCAATCACACCCAAGTCTCACTGTCATTGCCCACATGAGCATTGAATGAATTCCCCACTGGTAACTCTCTCCAGCATCCCCTCTAGGAAAACCCAAAAAGAATTGGTACTCTGAACTGCTGTTTTGTGCAAAGGAACAAACAGCACTCAGAACCCGTCCCCTCCCCCTAAGCTGGAAGGCGGCTACCCTCTCGTCCATTGGGGTGAACCCAAACCTACAGGTGCCAAGCCGGGGGACAAGTATACCCACACCATTCCTGCTCAGCAGCTCTCACTGTGCACTACTCCAGAACTCCACAACATTTTTTCCACATTTTCTTCTTATAAATCAGTTGGCTTGATCCGCTCATGTTGTTATCTCCACGGTAGTGAATGTATTGAGTCCCATTTGTTTTTACAAGATAGAGCCCACTGATCATAATCCAGCTGTCATCGGGCAGGAGGCAGGGAACACCCTGAACTGGTTTCCAGCCAATTGCAGGCCACATGGAAACAGACAACAGTCGCACTCACAATCACACCGAAGAGCAATTTAGAGTCTCAAATTAATGCATGTTTTTTGGATGTGGGAGGAAACCGGAAGGCCCGGAGAAAACTCATGCAGGCACGGGGACAACATGCAAACTCCACAGAGACGCGGCTGAATTTGAACCCTGATCCTCAGAACTGTGAGGCCAACGCTCAAACCAGCGGCGCCACTCTGCTGCTCTTATAAACATTTAAAGAGGGAAAAAAAAAATAAAAGTCCAATTAAAACAGCATAGAGTACAAGAAACATTTAAAGATGGAAATACTCTAAAAAGCATGAGGGGGAAAAAAAAATAACCTGGATTTGAAAATATATTTTAGTGTACTGCTAAAAGTTTGCCACATACCATTCGTGGTACTCATATCACACTTTGAGAATCTCTGGCACAAACTATTTGTCTTAAAAAACACTTTGTGATTGAACAGGTTCAAGCTACTGCTCATCAATGAATGTGACAAAATAACCCAATTTTAAAGTCGAAGAAATGTCATACCTGGGTTTCAATACAGGCATTTAAATCACAAAATGACAGAGGGCTCACTATTTATCAAATGAGAAATTACCTGCTGTTTTACCTCTCATGACTTGTAACAATGTACATACTAACGTATTGGGGGAAAATAGATTAACAACGGGTTGTAAAACCCTTGATAGGGATCAAGTTTTCAAAAGGTGTAACTATCTGTAACACTGCAGGTTGTATGTGTAATTCCTCGTTCTTCAACCTTTTAGAGGGCACAGGGCATTGTTAGTTCACACTAAGTCGAGCCAGAATGGGCCCTCTGAAACCAATTAACATCCCTCATAGAGATGATGGCTGCCGTGGTTGCAGGGTATATAGACAAGTTATGGCGGAAGGCACTGCTGAATCAGGTCAGAAACTATAGTACTTGGGTGGCAAAATATAGTGTGTTAAGATGAAATCGGATGCTTTCAAAGCCACACAAACATCATGCTTGAAAAGAAAACTTATCTATCATCTTTCAGTGTAGATTTGTTCAAACAACTGGCATTCCTGAGCATACAGTGTTGACTCTGAGGAAGTCAAAATGGAATCTCTTCAAAGAGAAAACGCATACTGTACACTGTGTAGTGTAGTACTGTATCCCTTAGTTTGCCAGCGAAACAGTAGTGAGGCCTACAATCACCCAGAGTTGACTTGAATAAATGTCAGAGTCTTCTTCTTTTCCTTTCGGATTGTCTGTTAGGGGTTGCCACAGCGTGTCATCTTTTTCCATGTAAGCCTATTTCCTGCATCCTTCTGTCTAAAACCAACTGCCCTCATGTCTTCCCTCACAACATCCATCAACCTTTTCTTTGGTCTTCCTCTCTCCTTTGCCCGGCAGCTCCATCCTCAGCACCCTTCTCCCAATAGACTCACTCTCTCGCCTCTGGACATGTACAAACCATCAAAGTCTGCTCTCTCAAACCTAATTTCCAAAACGTCCAACTTTGGCTGTCCCTCTAAAGAGCTCATTTCGAATCCTATCCAACTTGCTCACTTATAGAGAGAACCTCAGCATCTTCATTTCTGCCATCTCCAGTTCTGCTTCCTGTTGTCTCTTAGGTGCCACCATCTCTCATCCGTACATCATGGCCGGCCTCACCACTGTTTTGTAAACTTTGCCCTTCATCCTAGCAGAGACTCTTCTGTCACATAACACACCAGACACCTTTCGCCAGCTGTTCCAACCTGCTTGGACCCGTTTCTTCACTTCCTGACCACACTCTCCATTGCTCTGTATTGTTGACCCCAAGTATTTGAAGTCGTCCACCCTCGCTATCTCTTCTCCCTGTAGCCTCACTCTTCCCCCTCTACTTTTCTCATTCACGCACATATATTCTGTATTACTTCAGCTAATCTTCATTCCTCTCCTTTCCAGAGCATACCTCCATCTTTCTAATAGTTCCTCCACCTGCTCCCTGCTTTCACTGCAGATCACAATATCATCTGCGAACATCATGGTCCAAGGGGATTCCAGTCTAACCTCATCTGTCAGCCTATCCATTACCATGGCAAACAGGAAGGTGCTCAGAGCTGATCCCTGAAGCAGTCCTACCTCCACTTTGAATTCTTCTGTCACACTGTACTATTCTGACATGTTTCTCGGCCACACCAGACTTACACATGCAGTACCACAATTCCTCTCTTGCTACTCTCTCTGAGGCTTTCTCTAGATCCCCAAAGAAACAACATAGCTCCTTCTGACCTTCTCTATACTTTTCCACTAGCATCCTCAAAGCAAAAAATGCATCTGTGGTACTCTTTCCAGGCTTGAAACCATAATGTTGCTCGCAGATATTTACTTCTGTCCTGAGTCTAGCTTCCACTATTCTTTCCCATAACTTCATTGTGTGGCTCATCAACTTTACTCCTCTATAGTTGCCACGGCTCTGCAAGTCACCTTTATAATTCCCACTGCTCTGAACATCGCCTTTGTTCTTAAAAATGGGAATTATCACACTTTTCCTCCATTCTTCAGGCATCGTCTCACTCTCTAGTATTCTGTTGATGTCATGATCCTGCCGCTCCAGCACGAGCTGTGCGGGTGCGCTGATTGGGAGGTGCACATCTGCGCCTCATGCAGCCTGATTATGCTGTGGATTTATATGACCGCGATGACAACTGGCCGGCGCCAGTTCGTTGATCTTCATGTCCCGTTCGTGTGCTCCGGTATCCCTGATTGAACCTGTGTGTACCGACCTTCGCCTGTTCTCCGATCAACCTTGTAAGCCTGACTCCTTCGTTACTTCTGCCTGCTTTGATTGTTCTCCTGTGTACCGACCCCTGCCTGTCCGCTCACCTGCTCTCTTCGCCCGACGTCCCAACTACTGCTGCTGCACCGGACTGCCTGCTCGATCCCCTACCTCTGCATATAATAAACGTGTCTCCTTGAACTACTTTGCATCTTCCGAGTCCTGGATTTGGGTCCTACTCCCGCTCCGATGGGACGTGACAGTTGAATAAGTTGATCCAAAACTCCACAGCCACTTCTCCAGATTGCTTCCACACAGGTATTTCATCACGACCAACTGCCTTTCCATTTTTCATCCTTTGTCGTGCATTTCTAACTTCCTCCTTACTAATCATTTCCACTTCCTGGTCCTTCACACTTGCCTCTTCTACTTTTCCTTCTCTCTCATTTTCTTCATCCATCAACTTTTCAAAGTATTCTTTCCATCTATTTAGCACACTACTGGCACATCTCAACACATTTCCATCTGTATTCTAAATCACCCTTGCCTGTGGTACATCCTTCCCATGGCTATCCCGCTGTCTGGCCAACTTGTTGAGATCCTTTTCTCCTTCTTTCATGTCGAGAATGAATGTCAGAGTGCTTGACTTAAACTATAATTTTATACTATCATAGCTATGCAGATAGCACATAGTTATATTTAGCACTATCTCCAAATGACTACAGTTCAATTGAGATGTTGTGTCACTGTCTAAAGCCAATAAATACCTAGATGAGCCCAATTTTTATTCAACTGGAGCACAACAAAACTGAGATAATTGTCTTTGGCAATAATGAAAAGAGGACTGCTGTGAGTAAAATCCCTGGACTCCGTATCTTTAAAAAAAACAAAGACCAAGTCTGAAACCTTGATGGTCTGATCGACTCCAACATGACTTTCAACAGTCATCATCTGAAGAACATATCGAGAGTGAAGGCTTGTACGTGTCAAGTTGACCAGGAAAACCTCATCAATGCTTCTATCTCAAGTAGACTTGACTATTGTAATGGTCTTCTGATTGGACTCCCTAAAAACAGCATTGCACAACTGCAGGTCATTCTGAATGCTGCAGCTCGGGTTCTGACCAGAACAAAAAGGTCAGAGCATATAACTCCAATTCTAATGTCTTTACACTGGCTTCCTTTCAGTTTTAAAATAGATTTTAAACTTCTTCTACTGGTCTATAATTCACTAAAGGGTTTAGGTCTTGAAAACATGAAATAAATGCTTACGGAATACAAACCCAGTAGAGCTCTGAGAACGACTGACCCAGGTCTAGTAATATACTTTGTTACTCCCCCACTATTGTTTATTCACCAAACTAATACTTTATTGTTGATTCTGTTCCTCAGCACTGTGTTAAGCCACGTTTAGGTGTGGTGGATGCTTACCATGGGAGCAGAGTGCAAGGACACCTGGGGCCTGGCACGTGACAAGCAATGTCGAGCGAGACAACAGCTAAAGGAGCCTCTTGGGGGCATGCTCAAACTTTCGAGCCAGAGGAGCCTTTATGGAAACACCATGAGACCAAATGCTACCAAGTATGACACAGTTATACACTTGGATGGAGCAAGCAGGGTGGGGATCAGCGATGGTTTGTATCAAATGGTCCAGATGCATAGTGGAGAAAAGCATACATTGGCCTAGAAGGTAATCACATCTTTCAACCAAACAACAAACAAAAAACATCTTGGACAAATCCAGAAACAAGGGGGGGGGGGGGGGGGGAGAAACAAAAAGTATATGAGTAAAGTATATACATATGACTAAAATTTATTTAACCATACCTGTTATTATTTTCACATTTGAAATAGTGCAAAATGTAATAGGCTGTAACAATATGTCACCATAATCGATTTTATCCAAGTACCAAAAGATGAAATGTTATAAAATTGAATGTTTTAAATTTGCTGGCACAAATATTACATTTTCCTAAATCATAAACTGTTCATCTGTATCCAAATCTATTTAATAATGGGCTCAACTCAAATATTTAAACATTAGGGTTTATCTCTTTATATATTTTTGAAGGCTTCTTGGTAGTGAAACCTACAATTCTGATTTGGTGTGGTACAACAACCTCCCCACGTAAATTCACAGTTGCAGTGTGTCCAATTAACCACTAGATGTCTCTCATAGAGTAGCTTGTGAAATCGTATTCATTGTTTGTGAAACTTGATATGCAATGAGTTGTAAAATAATGATGGCTAATAACACAATCTTTGGATAGTGGGGAGAGTGACATGCAAGTTCTGTATGCATAAAAACCACCAGTGTATTTACGGCATGTGCACCACGTAGTCTTTTTTTTTTTTTTTTTTAAGTATCGTAAGCTAAACCCGGCGAACACCCTGTAATTGCTTGTAAATGAGATTTCTTTTTCTGCAAATCTTTACAATCTAATTTTAAAAGCATCAGCATCATCTCCGGTAACCAATGTGCATGAAACAATTCCCACTGGTAATTAATGTGACATAAACAGGCCTGGTTTGTAGTGGTGTATGAGAGCTTTTAGTTATGCTGCATTTTTTAATATTGGAGTACTCAGTGACATGCTGGTGAGCCGCTGATATTAAAGTCAGATTTAAAAATGTATGAGCACAAAAGAGTGGCCCGTTTGCCTTTAAATGAGCACCTGGACATTATAAAATAGCGTTTGTGTATAAATATATTTGATGTGCTAACCAGTCATTCACCAGTCAAAAGATTTCATCTTACATTCAACAACAGAGGTTGTTTCTCACTGACATCGATAAATGCACAATGATACATTTGTCTCAGTAATTAAGATGCTTTTTAGACCAGTAAAATTTCCTGTGGTACACCTGGTAATCTCTTATGGCACTCAAATGGTGGTTGTGAATTTCTAGTGGAAGCCAAAATGACACTTTTTACACTTTTTTTTTTTTAATCTGACAAGGAAGTAAGTTGCAAATTAGCCACAGTATTTGTTTGTACAGCATGTCTCATTTCACCTAAAGTCAGCTGAGATAGGCTCTGTAGAGTTACCGGTGACCCTGAACTGGATAAATGTAATAAAAAATGAAAGGATGGGTCAAAGCTACAATACTTTTTGGTCATCAATAGATTTTAAGACCCTAATCCTTAATTCTCATGTACAGTCCTATTAATAATATGTGTAAAACAGTATGATGGGGCCCCTCCTGTGAGTTCCAGGTCCCTGAGGGTTTTTCAAGGCCACAATTACTCATCGTTTGTACTTTGACACCATCAGTGTCTCCAACAATTCTCTCAAATCATTACTATTTATTGCACTCATAAGAGGGAGCGGAGACCCCAGGCCTCTATTACAGTAACAGCCCCTCAACCCCCTGCCACCTGTCGACAACATATATTTTGGCCAGGTTAAAAGTCCTTCAGATCATCATCGACCCTATGATATATTTCAATTCGTTCATGTATGTTGTTTTTTTTTTTCCTTTGGCAAAACCCCAAGATGTTAATGACTCAAGATAATAACTGTAGTTCACTTTATGCCCCTTAATTTAAGTTTCTCTCTGTCTCTCTCTCGCTCTCTTTTTTACGTCATGTCCCAGAGGTAAAAAAAAAAAAAAGCGGACTATTTTTACAATGTAGGAAATAGAATGTACATATTATCACATGTACAGGGAGCAAAAATAAAGTCATCAGAAGAATACAGTACATGTTCAGGAAATTTTGAGATACCTGTAAAATCGACTTCAGTGCAATAAGGAAGTCTCCGTTCCTTGCCACAATGCTCGAACTTGACTTGTTGTGCAGTCAGCCAGCAGACGGCAAAGGAGCACCGAGCGCTCCCCTCTCTGATAGGCCCACATTGAACACATGAGCTCGTCCTTATTCCACTGGGTGGCCTCTCGGAGCCCTGAGCCGCCCCACACGCCCCCACGCATGCAGGGAGGGATCAAACACAAGCCACAGGACAAGCGCTTGCCTCAGATTTGCTCGTGTCATTGTTGCTCGCAGCCAAGACGAAGGCGAAAGAGGGATGGGCGTCTTGCTGGACTGACCCAGCCCTCTCTGAAGAAAAAATAATCATAATAAAAAACGACATTTCAACTGGTGTTGAGCTGCAGCTGCGATGCTGACATGATGTAGAGATGCCATTTCTCTCCTCCGCGGATGCAACAGCTTCAATGAAGTGATCTCGTCTTTCCAACTGGAGTCATTTTCTTCGTTTTCGTTTTTTTGATTTTTGAACTTTTACATTTGGGCATTTTAAGGAGGATGAATCAGCGGAAAGACTCGAGCATTAAAGCCGTTCAACTGCTCTCTTAGATCTAAAAAGAAGAAAAAAAATCCAAACAACAACTGTGCTTGTGGATGAAGTGCGTTTTGTTGTGATGCGTCTCTCCTCCATTTCCACTGAAACCACTTCGGATTTTCCCTGTTGGATCTGTGCGTTCCCAGAATGGCTCGTTTCACTGAAGACCACCCCACCCGCTACGGAGGGGGCACTGGCGGCAGCAGCAGTGGAGGGCGAGGAGCGCCGGGTGCCGGGAGAGGAGGCGCCCGCGGTGGAGGCGCTCCTGGCGGCCAGAGGATGTACAAGCAGACGATGGCCCAGAGAGCCCGGACAATGGCTCTTTACAACCCCAACCCCGTCAAGCAAAACTGCTTGACTGTGAATCGCTCCCTGTTCATCTTCCGAGAGGACAACCTGATCAGGAAGTATGCCAAACGTATCACAGAATGGCCATATCCTTTCCGGGCGAGGTGTACTGTGACCACACAATACAAATCCACAACCGCCTGGAGCACCCCCCCCCCCTCCTTTAAAAAAAAAAAAAAAAAAAAAAAAGCAAGCGATTCCCCACACCCACCGGTGTCAATCTTATCTCTACCTTGATGCCTGTCCGTGCAACACTGGTTGCTCCTGTCGCTCCAGGTCCTCCCTCTGAGCATTATACCCGAATATGACCACACCTACGCCTAAACGCTTAACATACACGTTACATTCATGTTGTGTTGTTGTGCAATGCTTTCCAACGATGCGACTCGCAACACAAGGTGCGTTCAATTACTAGGAAAAAGCGCGACGACCTGCTGCGCGGAGGCCGACTTGCGAGTCCTCTCCATGGTGCTGAAGTCGCCCACGCCGCCTTCCTTCCACTTCGTGCTGGCTGCAAAACACTCGGCCGTTCAGTCGCTTCGGCTTTTTGTTTGTTTGACCACAGCCCAGCAAGCGCTGTAGTTTATAAAAAACCAACACACAAATACCTCTGAACTTCTTGATGACTTTAAAAAAAAAAAAAAAAAAGAGAACAAAACACTTTACAGGTGGTCGAGAATGTTAAGTGGAACTTCGGTTGACAAATTATTTGTTCCTAAACTCTGTTTGAGTACCTAAGCAATAATTCCCATTGAACAGAATTAGTATAAGGACGGTTTGTTTGCTAACAAACTACTGAGCAAAGTCGTAGCTGCTTCGAAATTTGAATTTATTTTGTCAAAACAATCACTTTTTTAGACACATCGGCTGTCTTTATTGCCTGTTTGTTCTTCACAACAGTACAGATGATAGATTTCACCAAACCAAACTGCACCCCAAAACAGTAACATTATTAACCTTCCTCATAACTTGAGATAGTTGATACCACCCCCCGCCCCCCAGACTGACACGAGTAGGCGACCACTCGTTGTTGGTACTTTACTGAAACTGAGTACCAAAACCAGTGAATGAACATAATGACACATAATTTGTATCTTTGTGACACACTTGATGACACACCATTGTGCCAATCTGCCGCATGTAGCATTGGCGAGGAGGACTTATAACAATATCAGAATGTTTTTGCCTGACTGGTCTCGGCATCTTTCATGAGTACCTGATACCTTGAAACAAGGCTGGTACGGAACTCACCCACCCCTTCTACGAGACACAAGTACTTATTTTTCTGTTGGACATGATTAAAATGTGGTAAACTGAGGTATTTTCCCTTTCTTTTTTACATGAACACACTTTAATCATGTGCAACCAATGTAAATGTTCAAAGGACTTTGTCAGTGTAATAACACTGTCATTGGCATATTCTAAATTTCTTTATCATTCTACTGAGGGCTGATTTAGAACATAAAGAAAAAATACCTACAATATGCGTCACAAAACAAGTGATGTATTGATTGAGCCTTCCGCGCCATCTTTTGTGAAGTGAAGCATTACTGGGTGCATGAGCAATATTTTTTGGGGCAAAAATTTTGGTCCTTATTAGAATTGTTTGTGAAATGGGGTGGGTTTTTTTTTAAATTATTTAAATCTACATTTCAGGTACATGACTGTAGGTGTGCACGTGAGTGTGAATAGTTGCCGTTCAAGTTCAGGGTGTATCCCATCTCTTGGCCAAAATTACGATGGTTTCTCGTATTTCGCTTTGTAGCTAAATGAAAGTATTCAGAAGCTCAGCTGAACGTACTAGTACATCACTGCCATGCCGGATTAATAAACACAGTATTGAGTTACCTTTAAACCCATTTCAAATTTTATACTGTATGTATTAAGCCCTTAGGACAGAGTTTAAGATTAGTCATCATACAATCAGATGACATCTCATCTTAAAGGGTCATAAACCTATTTCTTTGCATTCCATAACTCCTCAAAGGGACATGACCCGTGGGCAATGACCGAGTGAAAATGGATTGCAGCATGAAACAGCCATTGAAAATAGTTAGAAATGGCCAACCATCTGGAAAGATCATGAGCACATGCATAGGATGCCTTCTTTCTTTCTTTCCAGAAAGCCTTCAACTGGAGCGTTATTGAAGGTTTCTGCTTTAATGCACTCAAATCAACATGTGGCGTCATTAGTCATTCTGTAACATGCACGCTTGGCTTTTCTTGAGAACGCATCGGCAAATCCTCAAATTTTATTGCATGAGTGCATTGTATGTATAGTTTACACAATTTTGGAGTCATATCAGTGCCCCATAAGTGAAAATGGAAGCTAATAAGTGTTTTCCCAGCTGTGTCTACAACAACAGCCTTATTGTTTTGAAAAGACCTTCTACAAGATATTTGCGGGAAAATTATAATATCATTTACCCAGCCCAAACTCAGTTCAGGGGGGTACAGTGTTTTGGTAATCTTGGAGTTCCTGCAGTAGAATAAAAGTAGCTATACTGTATACAGAAGATTAAGAAAGAACTTTGAGGATCAAATAATGTGTGTAGTCTAGACTGCTTTATTAATTGAGTTTTGTGCATACAGTGTACTTTACGTTCCATTAGATCATGTTTTAATGTTTAATGTTGTAATGAAATGAATGATGCTTGACTTTCAAGTGCTCCTTAACCCTCACACTCCCTTTGAATACATGATCCTGGCTACAATCATCGCCAACTGCATCGTCTTGGCCCTGGAGCAACATCTGCCGGCCAGTGACAAGACGCCCATGTCAGAGCGCCTGGTAAATGTTGTTTTTCTCCGCATGTTTCTTTTCGACCGTCCGATTTGCATGCTGTTATTTTTACTTGTCCTCCTTGTGTTTATTTATTTAATCTTTCTTTGTTGGATGATCTTTGGTAATGATGACCTCTCCTGGCTCAACGCCATGTTAAAAGCATTTGTTGAAATCTGTCACTTAGGTTACACAACCGACCACTGTCTGACAGAAAACAAGAGACTGAAAAGGGGCTTATAAAAAATGTCCTATGTGTCTGGTGGGGAAAAGGAAAAAAACACATTTTACTGTATTATGGTTGAGCTGCTTGTGTACTTTGAGGTTGCACATTGGAGTTTAAAATAGCGTGTGTTGCAAAGAGCCACACTGTTGTGTGACTAACTTAATGATTTCCTGTCACATTCACCCACCTGGTCCTTCTTTAAATGGTCAATGCAGCTGTGGTGCGTTGTTAGCACACAAGATTGGGATCATGAACAAAACAAGCTAACAGTGTGGGAGGAACTGTGAAAGTAAAGGTAGATGTCAGACAAAAAGCCGTCATACTGTGTGAACTGGGCCTCCTTCACCTTGATGATGAAATGAAACAAGCAGCAGTTTGATTAACACAAAGAATCAGCTTTTACTTAGTGAGCAGGGTTAATAGATCAGAAGCTGTGCAGTAACTATAATGTTATTCCTAACTAATAAGCATCTATTGCAATGGCAGAACAGAACTTTACGACAACTTCAACTAGAATCTAGCTCAACTAAAGAAGTGCAGAAATGCTTAATTGACTGAAATTCTGGATATGCCCACTGTTGCCATGCTGTTGTGAAATATTAAAGATAAATTCAAGTTTCAATAACTGCAAACAAGTTGCCATCGACATTTTTGTAGTCATAATTTGTCATTTTTCCTCAAATATCTATCCTACTCGGTGCTCTTCAGTGTTTTAAATGCTAACTACATAAATAAAAAAAAGTAATTAAAATAACAAAACCAGTGGTTTCTGATATTTGCACAGTACTTCAAGTCTAAATGTAATGTCGTAAGATTAATGCATAAATTTAAAATTAGTCAAAATGAGGAAATTGTCGATACAACATGTGCCATTAAAGCCCGGGTGTCATCCCTATAAACATTCTTAAATAGATATTGTAATGAAAAATACATATAACAGTATTCATTTCAATGTCTATACAGGGGGAAAAAAAAGTGAGCGTAGAGCGCGTCATCCATGCACAAAGTTGCGCAATTGTGTGTCCCTCGACATCCAAGTGGTCGCCATATTAGTTGCGTCATCTGTCCTTGACGTCAGCGTCACTTCCGCCGTTGAAAACGCGGAGTGCCTGGTCCTATGGTAGCCGAACAACAGAGATATTCGCATTTTTCCGACGCCCCTTCTGACACTGAAGTTCTTTTCGAAAAGGACAACATCACACAACCGAGTGAAGTTACCGGAGCAATATTACACGATTGTTTTGAGACCTCAGGGCAATATTAAACTATTGTTTCGAGCCATATTCAGATGATATCCGATCACGGCCAAACCACATCCCGTCCGATCCACTCCCTCGTCCTCTGCACCCGTGCAATCCATTTTTCATAACGAACAGTCTCTTTCAAACTTATGAAGGGTAATTCCATTCTCACGAGTCTTCAAGCAATGTCCAGCAATGCAATGAGCCGGCATTTTGGCTAACACGAAGGAACAACGAGCTACCTTCCCGGAGGTAAAACTAATGGAAACAAACGAGTCCACTAGGGGGCGCCTCTGTCCTGTACGTCACTTCCTGCTTCCTCTCGAAAACAAATCCCTCAAGAGGATTTTCATGGCTGGAGTTACAGAAAGCTGTATACGTCAAAATCACGTTTTGTGGTGCAAAAAACATGGGCCCATATTGGCTGTGGGTTTTTCATTAATAATATACCAAAAATCATCCGTTTGACGACACTTGAGCTTTAAGGGTCATGTTATTCTGTATCCTAACCAAAAATTAATGAGATTTTCTTGGCTTATGCAACACCCCACCAGAACATTATGGACTTTTTGTGACCATTGCAAATGTATCACTGCAGCTGGCATAACTCTGCAAGGTGGTGGGCTAGACACGATTGTGGTAATTTTGTGGACCAGCGCACCTGCAACAAATTTAGCAAGATGACTGCGCTGGCAAGGGCGTCGTCACAGTTGGCATCAAGCCGAGTCCAATCGAAGTGGCTTCTTTTATTCCCTTTAAAAGTGGTGCAATTGTCTCGCATGGAGATATCTGTGTATATGGAAGAAGACTCATTGATCTGTGTGCGACTGGAGCATTGAATATTAGAGGGTACACCAATTAAATCAAGAATGAACTATTAAAAATCACTGGGGTATATAAGTATAATGGTCTTCATGTATCTACATCAAGGGTGGCCAACGTGTTGATCACGATCTACCAGGTGCACATCAAGCTGTGTTCTAGCAAGCTGGCTTCCTATTTACTGTCTGTCTCATGCTTTTTACACGGCAGTCGCTGGGATGCCCCTCAAACCTCCGCACATTGCGGCGATAATATCAGTTGGTAGATGGCGAGAGGCTTGCTGCTTGAAAAGTAGGTCTTGGGGCAAAAATGTGTAGGCACCCCTGATCTACATCCTCTCCAACGGCTCCCATTTAGTGTGTCTGCCAGTATATAGAAAAGGTTTCATCCACCACATGTCCGTGGAGCTCCCGTCTGTCTCCCTGCATGTGCCACAATTAAATTCACCTAGATCATGTTAGATCACCTGTGCATAAACATAGATATGTCCCAATAAGCATAAGATTCGATCACAAATGTCAAACCCGAGTCCTGGGAGCCAAATTAGGCTCCCACATCATTTAAAGTGACCCACGAAAGCAAATCATGTGTGTGGACTGTATGTATCTTGATAAAATACAGAAGGTCCAAATTGTCTTCCCTTTGAATAACATTAAGGTATTGCAAAGATTTTTATGTGATCAATCCCACTTTAAAAATGAATGGGTTAATAGTAGAACAAGCAATTTCTTACTGGCTTCTGATTTCAAAACAAGTTCTACATTAATTTGTGGGGCATGTGCATGACCTTATGTGCTTATGCTACCTAATGTGTATGTGCTCAGAGTCGAAACAGCACTCTGAGGAAAAAAAATAGTTAGACACAGCTGGTGAAGATGGACTTTCTAAAACCAAAATCTCACTCACCCAAGCACATCTCCTGTGCTGACATGCCCCACTTCAGTGGCTACGAATGTTGAGTCCAAACTTATTTTTTGCTGAATTTTACTCACAAACACGGTGCAATAAAACATAACCTTAGTATTAAGACTCAGAGGTTGTGACTTGTTTGTAACTGTCTACACACGCTCAAGTAGCATCTGAACACAAGATACAGTATGTCGCGCTTAGTGAAGCGTCTTCCTTCGTGATACAGTACGTTGTCTAGCGTCCATTATCTTTGTTGCTTCGGCATGGGCAGAGGAGACTATAGAAAAGGTCACATTTCTTGATAGTGCTCCAACCTGTCACCCAGCCTTTATTGTAATTATTTATGTTGGAGGCTGCAGTAGGATTTAGGGGCTTGAGGACAGTGTCTTTCAGGTTGAAGTATGCTGGCAGGGTGTGAGGAAAACCAAAGGGGGTGGAAGAGGACTAAGAGTAGGCGTGAGATAGCCACTGTTCAAGTCATGTGCAATGCCTGCAGGCCTCTTGCGCAGAAAGTATACGCTGAACCATAGGACAACAACTATCAGGTATTCATTCACACCATTTTCAGCTCACCTCTTCAGTGATGGCGAAAGGTATTGATTTTTGCCGTCACCCAAATGACCCAACTGGATGTGTCGATTGTGTGACACTTCTTAGGTAAAGAAGGGAAGACCCACTTGTCATTGAACATTTATTGGCATGTGGACAGTTTAAAAAACAAAACAAAACATTGCAATGACTTTTTCACTTGCATGTTACCTTCAGAAGAATAGATAATTTACTAAAAAGAATAAAATACGTGCTGGTTGCAATTCCAAACGTGTCCAAATTTGTCACTCTGTTTGACTCTGAATATGTAATTCTGACTTTAGTGTAACATAGTTGCTTCACAGTTCTGGGGACCCGGGTTCAAATCCCTGCCTGTGAAGATTTCGCACATTTCTCTGGGTACTCTGGTTTCCTCCCACATCCCAAAAACGTGTGTGGTAGGTTGATTGAAGAATCTAAATTGCCTATAGGTGTGGGTGTGCTGCGATTGCCAGGTGACTACTTTAGGGTTCAACCCATCACTTGCCCAATGATAGCTGGGAAAGCCTCCAGCACACACACGACCCCAGTGAGGAGAAGCGGTGCAGAAAATGGACGGATGGCTAATTTTTTTTGGTTAGTGTTTTACTAGCGGTGGACCCCCTAGGCAGGGTTATTACAGTTAAATTGCATAAATGCATAACATGGAAAACAAACAAACAAACAAAAAAACCGAGTCATGCTTTCTAACAACAACAGATTTGATGCAAGTGAAACATAAACACTCAAATCTTTTCTTTTTAGGAGAGTGCAAAATGAATAGTTTGTCTTCTTTTCAGAAATTGACTGATACAGAGGTGCAACTGTAACATTTTTAACAATGTGAATTATTTAGCTCTAAAAACCAAAAATGGGATTGGGTGATTGTTAAAATGCTGCTGAAAATTGCTACTTATTTATTTATAGGCTATTGGTTCGCCATGACATCCGCGCTAGCAGCTGTGCTGCAATTTTTTAACATTTTTGTTATTTTCCAGTGGTACATGGAGCTGGAGTTACACATCTTCTCCCCGTAATGTCTTCCGAGTGCGAGATTTGAAGAATTGTGGCAAGCTATTTTTGGGCTCCAAAAACCAATATGGAGAGCTAGATCTGGCCCATGCGCCTGAAGTTTGACACTTGCGCCCTAGTGTTAAGCATGTCTGTATCACAATCCAGAGTTTCTGGGGTTGAAATCTTGGCTCCGGCCTTCCCGTCTGGGGAAAGTTGTAGTGATTGATTCCCCGTTATTATCATTCAACAATGAATATATAGTATGTATACAGTCATTCTAGAAATTCACAAAAAACTGTAGATGCTTTATAATAAAGCACGTGCAGTTGTTGAAGATGGCTTTTGTAAGTTACTTCAGGTTTGAGCTGATTTGAAAAAGCTGAGCTATGATGTCATGGCCAAATGATATATTAAAAATCTGAATGTTTTCTCTCTTCATTGCAGTTTAATTTCTGTGCTCACAGGCCTTACTCTTTTTATTTTAGTTTTTACTTCACAGAACAAGGCTCCACTTTTTGCACTTCTGCTTGTGATGGGGCAAGAGGTGAAAGGGGCCATCTTTTTTTTCTCTCTCTCCATGTTACTTGCCCCTCTTTCTTTCACTTTCTGCTTCATTAACCGCTCTCTATCATTGTCATCTTTTTTTTTTTAAATCTCCCTTGTCGTTCTCATGGTCTCTCTCGCTGTCTCTCTGCAGGACGACACAGAGCCCTACTTTATTGGAATATTCTGTTTTGAGGCAGCCATTAAGATCATCGCCCTGGGCTTTGCGTTCCACAAAGGCTCCTACCTCCGTAACGGATGGAACGTAATGGACTTCGTGGTCGTTCTCACCGGGTGAGTCCTTCCCCCGCTGGGTGTCGGCCGTATATGGGTATCATAAGTGAGAGAGTGGCTTCTTTTCTTTGCGTGTGTCTTGAGAGCAAGTTTTGTGCTGTCGCCTTTTCCCCCAGTAAGTTATTTCCAAGCGTCTTGCATCTTATTCAACAAGTAACACAAGCACATGCAGTGCTCATCTGTCTTTTGGGCAAAGGTTGGAAAATTATGACTTCTTTATTTTTTAAAATTCACTAATTTGTCTTGTATTTTATTTCGAGTGGCCATTATGCTCCAATAAAAGCATCTGTCGAGCAGACTCTCGGTCTTCAGATACTGTACATGCAGTGTTTCCTGTTATCAGAGAAAGAAACAGAGACGTTTCCTCTCAAATAAAGCAATCATCAGGTCAATAGTTCTTAGCAATTACCAGAGGGATTTCAATTTAGGTTTTGTCTCAAGAGCAGGATGTTGTTACTTTTATCCACTCATGCCAATCAGATGGACTGAAAGAGGAATCATAATGACTTTTTTTCTTTTTCGAATGTGAGTGTCAAGTGATAATTCTGATTAGAATTTGGATTTGTTTGAAGTTTCCAAGTCATACAATTAAATGGAAAAATACATCCATGCATTTTCTTTTGCCACTTATCCTCATAAGGGTCACGGGGAGGGCTGGAGCCTATCCCAGCTGTCAACAGGCAGGAAGCGGGGAGCACCCTCAACTGGTTGCCAGCCAATCACAGGGCACATTGAGACAGACAGCCACACTCACAATCACACCTAGGTGAAATTTAGAGTGTCCAATTAATGTTGTATGTTTTTGGGATGTGGGAGGAAACCGGAGTGCCTGGAGAAAACCCACGCAGGAACGGGGAGAACATGCAAACTCCACACAGGTGGGTCTGGGATTGAACCCGGGACCTACGAACTGTGAGGCCAACTTTACCAGCTGATCCACCGTGCCGCCCCCATGTCATACAATTAAATGGAAAAATACAAAAGCTCAAAATTCTAATGAAACAGCAGTTTGATTTAAAAAAAAAAAAAAAAAAAACACCGCTTGTAATACCACGGCGAGCTGACTTTATACTACTTTGGCATACATAGCTGTACATCCTAATTACCTCTCCAAAGTTATTAGCTTCACAGTGCTAATATTAACCTTCATATGTGTACGCTGTGCCTGTATAAATTCTTTTACATTATTTTTCTTTTGGTATTGTTCATTCTTTGGGGATACTCACTTGGCATTTGTCTTTGCTTGGAATAAAACACTTGATAATCACCCCGATAATTTATCATGCTCTGTAAATATATCACCACTAAATTACTGCAGTAGTCTCTTCAATGAAGCATGGAGGCATTAGCACTCGCAGTCTATTTGCAGTCTTTATGTGGAGACCGCGAGTTTTGTACTAATGCAGTACATGGAAACACGAGCCTCCTGCCAGAAGTTTCCATTCGCATGCGTTTGTTAGCTCATCTAGCACGTCCTATACAGCGAAGGTGAAATATATTATCGAACACACACCGTACCAGTCACAGTTTTGTTGTAAAACTAATTCCTTCAAATCCCCCCCAAAAGAGTGTAATATTCCTCCACTGATTTGGAAGTGCCATACAGTCCTGGTGAATAATAATAATAAGCCATTAAGAATTGAAAGTAGGCAATGATTATAAGATAGTTTGCAGCGTGCCGTGAGGTAGGATGTGTGCACCAGAGCCACCCAAATTTGTTGAGTTTTTGACTTTAATAAATCAACACTGTCATCTGAAAACGTGGCAGCATGTCAGGATTAATCCTCTCCTTTTTTACGAAATGAAAAGAGAAGCAGATTTTTGGTCTTGGCAAGGCATTGCTGACACAGCTGGATACAAATTAACGATCATATTGTGTGTCTCCATTTGGTTGCCTGGCAACCACTGTAGATAATGTACATTAGTGTGTCCGGGACTGTGTGTTTGTGTGCATGCCTGTGAAACTCCTCTTTGCACTTGGCATTGTCCCTTGGGATGTGGTTTTGGGGTCAAAGGTGTCCAGAGCGTGCTCAGATCAAAGTGAACGTAATCACACGACAACGTGCAAGGGGTGTTCAAGTTGTCATTCTGGTAGCTGCCCCTCATGTTCAAACAATATAAAATGTAAAAGTCTTCTGACCACATTAAGAGACCTTCAGTCCCCCCGCAGAGGATTAAACTGACTTTACCTGACACCAGACTGTGTCATTTCCATTTCCCGACACTCCATCGAAGAAATAACCGTGTTCAAGTTACAGTACTTGTTTAATCCACTGTCTTTTACTGTTGTGGCTGTAATGAGTAACACAAGCTAACTGGAAGCTCTTTTAGCAGTCAAAAGAAGATGATTTAGTGGGTCGTAACCACTTTTTCCAGCTAGCAGGGTAACATGTATTGTTTATCTTACAACTCACAGTCAGGGTTATATGAACTGAAAATACAGGGAAGTGCTTATATTTTTTTTTGTCATGATTCTTGTTCTCACGTTGCTTGTTTAAGAAAAAAGTTAGGCTGTAATATTCACCTGCCATGTTAAGCACACAGTGCAGTGTGGGTTGATTATTCTGTAGCGTCGGCAAGGTTGACTGATCCCAGCATGCCTCATGTAGGCGTAAAAGGTGTAAAAGTCACCTGAGACTCACTTTTGTGTTGAAAGCAATTTTGCAGTTTGAAAAAAAAAATGCAAACGCTGGTGCTGATTTTGACATTGATCTACTGTAATGGTCGGTTTAATAGAACTCGCATCAAATGTGAGTTCGATTTGAAAGGCCCACGCAAATAAATGACTGCTCGACCGTTTAGATCTCTGATGTGCCAGTTTTGTGGAAAGGCAGCGTAAAAGAGGGTTTTTTGTTTTGCATTGTTAGAATAAATATGCATGAGCCCATCACATCCATGACTAATGCTTTCGATGTACAGCCCCTGGGGAACGTATGTCTCTGATAGCTGGCGATTGCCGTAACATGCATAATATACTATGATATACTGCATCTGCAACAATATTCATCAGCATTTTCTATCTATTAATTCGATTTTTCATGAAATACAACTTATACCTCTGTACCAAGAATCAGTCTGTCTTTGAGTCTGATGCCAGCGCTTAGTCCTTTGGCTAATTATGTTTGTACAGCCATCCAAGACTAATGAAAGGGTCTAAATGATAGTGTAGCTGGAGGCAGTGGCAGACCTTTAATCTGTTCTGATCAGACATTAAAGCTCCTAAGAGAATGAATCTTCCTGACTTGCCAAAGGCCTAATCAATAGCATGCAGAACGCAGGGCCAGCAAAGGAACCATCAAGTCTGATGAGGACCACTCGGGATGTATTCTCTATTCATCTAAAAGATTGCAGAAGAGCTAAGACACGAAATCAATTAGATGATAAATTTGGGGTCGCACTGAAGTCTCTTCCTCCCTCATTCCTCCCTCATTCCAAACCATGCATGATTGGCTCAGGGTTAGACTCTAAATTGTTCATAGGTGGGAATGGCTGTGCAAAAGAAAATGGACGGATGGATCATAGGAGATCACGGCCCGGCCTTCCTGTTTCAGTGAAGGTGCTGAATTGGTCTTAGGTGTGTATGTGACTGTAAATGGCTGTTTGTCTATATTGTATTATACAGTAAATACTGCTATATGATTGGCGGCTACCAGTTAGAGTACCTCCCCATCACCGTTTGGGACAGGCTCCAATGTACCTGCGATCTTATTAAAATGAAATGTCCTAAAATAATTGGATGGATGGAATTGTTAATCTCATTTTCAGTTTTTGCATCTTTGTTTTTAGGGTTCTGTCTGGTCTCCCACAGTTTTAAGAATGGTTTTGGTTTCCATGCCACTATTACTCCTTTTGTAAATAGCCGTAATGCAAAAAGTCCCATCAGCACCATTTTCACCAGTAGGAATTCAACTCTTACAAGTACCCTGTGCTCCAGTCCCAGTGAAACACACAAGTGACAAATCACATCTGGGTTTGCCACCGCGGTATTGGGGTCTGAATGGAACTTTCTAATAAGTACTGTGAAAATGAGGCGCTTTCTAGATCGCTAGATAAGATCCGTGCGAATGGGTAAGTGCTTCTTCTGGTTAACCTTCCAGGGCCTCTTGCACTCTGACATGTGGCCATCGCCACTATCAACTGAAACCTCGCATCACCATTTGGTGCCTCTACAAATGCTATGGCAACCACAATCTAAGGCTCAATTTTTTTTTTTAAACTCGGCGAGAACAATAACACCGCTGTCATCACCACCGAAAAAAGCAAGGGCAGTTATTTGTATTTGTATTTATTTATAGGTATGTCTGATTCAGGAGCCCCGGACTTAAGTGCTCAGGGTGAGAGTTGATGCTTGTTTTGACTTCAAAGTTATGGAGCCCTTTCATGTGAATCTCAGGCAATGGGGCGGACACAATAGGAAACTTCAAAGTATGATCCCAGAGAGTGCAGAGGTGGGCTCACATTTACCTACATCCGGCTGCATCAATAAATGCTCCTTTTGAACCGTGACCAAATACTCATAATCATGAAGGTCTGACTGTGTAGACGTACGTTGTGTGTGTGTGTTTTTATTGGATGTACCTTGGGCCAGAGCTTGGCATCTGGGTTAAATAGCATTATTTTACATTGCACTGAGGAATATTTTTACTGATGCTCCCCCCATTTCAATTCTGTATAGTTGACCATTGGAGTTTCAAACCCACTCTTAAAAATAGAGACTAAAGATGTCCAATAAGAGTCATTTTAGTTATTGCAACAGGTAGAGCAAACTGTATGGTGCATCCGCCTAAGGTAATGTACACGAAGTTTTATTCTCATCATATTTACACATGAAATTTACAAACTAGTTTTCTAATCAGAAATCAAGGGAAATTAGCTTTTGTACAAATGTTCACCTTTGTAAACACAAATATTTGTAATATCTATGCATGATAACATGAAATTTTGGTACAGATTTTCACATGACTTATGGAAGTTGACACATGATTTGCCTTCGTGGGCCACATAAAATCATAGGGTGGGCCGAATTTGGTACCCGGGCCTTGATTTAGACAGCTGTGATTAACTGATTAATTATATAATCACATAAATATGTATTTTGCACTTAGGTTCATAGCAATTTTTAGCGGGCATTAACCTGCTGCTTATGGACTGATTATCTTTGTTTATTTGGTATTGTTCAATGATGAAACAAAACCAGGGGAAATAATTTGATTTGTTCTGTTACATCAGAAAAGGGGCAAAAATGGTGTTAATTGCTCTCCAAAATTAAAAACAGATTTTCCAAGTCTCTTATTTTGACATCATACAAAAGGTCTACTTTTTTCAAAGGTCTACTTTCACGGTGGACGACAGAAATTGAATATTTATTGTTGAGAGGGTGTAATCAGAGGTTTTGGATCATTTTTAAGTTAAACAATGGTTATTAAGGAATAGATATTAATAGTTGTCAATTCATTTGATAATTGATTAATTGTCAAGGTGGCAGGGTGCAGAGCTGGTTAGCACATTTCACCTCAAAGTTATGAGGACCAGGGATGCAAATCCCCACCCCCGCCTGTGTTTACCTAATTTGCATGTTCTACCTGTGCCTGGGACTTTGAATGTTGGGACTATGACAGGAAAAGCTCAGGAGTTGGTTGACATGATGATTAGGAGAAAGGTCAATGTACTGTGCATCCAAGAGAGCAGGTGGAAAGGTAGTAAGGCTAGAAGTTTAGGAGCAGGGTTTCAATTATTCTACCACAGAGTAGATAGGAAGAGAAATGGAGTAGGGGTTATTTTAAAGGAAGAGCTGGCTAAGAATGTCTTGGAGGTGGAAAGAGTATCAGATCGAGTGATAAGACTAAAATTTGAAATTGAGGGTGTTATGTATAATGTGGTTAGCGGCTATGCCCCACAGGTAGGATGTGACTTAGAGTTGAAAGAGAAATTCTGGAAGGAACTAAATGAAGTAGTTTTGAGCATCCCAGACAGCGAGAGAGTTGTGGTTGGTGCAGATTGTAATGGGGATATTGGTGAGGGAAACAGGGGCGATGAAGAAGTGATGTGTAAATCCGGCACCCAGGAAAGGAACTTTGAGGGACAGATGGTGGTGGACTTTGCAAAAAGGATGGAGATGGCTGTAGTGAACAATTATTTCCAGAAGAGGGAGGAACATATCGTGACCTACAAGAGAGGAGGTAGAAGCACGGAGGTGGACTATATTTTGTGCAGACGACGTAATCTGAAGGACATTACTGACTGTAAAGTAGTAGTAGGGGAGAGTTTAGCTCGACAGCATAGGATGGTGGTGTGTAGGATGACTCTGGTGGTGGGTAGGAAGATTAATAAGACAAAGGTAGAGCAGAGAACCATGTGGTGGAAGCTTACCCCAACCAGGTTCTCACTCGGAGTGAGCAGGTTGGATAGGATTAGAAATGAGCTCATTAGAGGGACAGCCAAAGTTGGATGTTTTGGAGACAAGATTCAAGAGAACAGACTTCGATGGTTTTGACATGTTCAGAGGCGAGAGAGTGAGTATATTGGTGGATGGGTGCTGAGGATGGAGCTGCCAGGCAAAAGAGCGAGAGGAAAACCAAAGAGGTTTATGGATATGGTGAGGGAAGACATGAGGGCAGTTGGGTTAGAGAAGAAGATGCAGGAGATAGGCTAAGATGGAAAAAGATGACACGCTGTGGCAACCCCTAACGGGACAAGCCGAAAGGAAAAGAAGAAGAAGAGTGTATGTACTCCAAATTGCAGTATATACGCAAAATGATCTGCATGAACGCAGTTTGATCAGTCCTTGCTTACATGCCCCCCAACATATGTTTCATGAATCGGCGCCAGGTGTTTGAGTTCTCTCTCAGAGCTTCCTGCGTGGTTCCATTATTGATGCATCTCTCAATGTCAAATCAACTGATTGATGGTGATTGGCCTGAGAGACGTCAGCTGTGGGTTGTTTTTCTATGTCTACGTGGGAGCCGTGGTCTTAGTACAAACTGTTCTGATCAATGTCTCAATCTGAGTTAGGGATCCTCCTCCCCTCTGGTGAGCATCATGTGCTGCTGATGGCATGTTAGCTACATTGGAGCCGCCTGATTCCAGCTCTGCTTTGCCTGTCGGTTGTCACATGAGAGCAGCAGGTGGGGACTGACTTGACTTTGACTGTCCCAAGGGCTTTGTCATTGAGCTTAGCAGTTCCAAAGTAATAGGGACATAAATTAACTGAGCAGCTAAAGCCACATTTTCAACGAGTAGTATCATTTGGTTCAGTTTGTGACACTTTGGTTTGGGATGGTGAATTCTTATTTGGCTTGTGTTTTGTGTGTAGGCTGAACGTTGTATCAGCTACTGAAATAGTGAGATTATAGCAGTATAAAATACCAGAAGTTGCTTATGAATTCAAGTGGAAAGTGATACAGGGGGCAGCTTTAGAGCTTTGGCCTTACAGTTCTGAGGACCGTGGCTCAGATCCTGGCCCCGCTTGTGTGGAGTTTGCATGTTCTCCCTGTGCCTGCGTAGGTTCTTTCCAGGCACTCCGGTTTCCTCCCACACCCCAAAAACATGCATTCATCAGACACTCTAAATTGCCCCAAGGTATGATTGCAAGTATGACCGTTGTCTGTCTCTATGTATCCTGTGATTGGCTGGGAACCAGTTCGCGGTGTACCCTGCCTCCTGGCCAATGACAGCAAAGATTGGCTCCAGCACTTGCGTGACCCTTGTGAGGATAAGCGGCTCAGAAAATGAATTCTTGCAGACAGTGAACAACCTCTTAACAATGCTACATAATGCTTACCGAGACACATGTGGACTACCCGAAATTTGCCTGGAGTGACTTAAAAAAAACAAATACGGAATCAGATTACACACGTCATGATACATGTGAAACCTTTTTAGATGTTTTGTGTAGGTTTCTAAAACGTCCAAAAAGACACGTCCAGGTAAAAACAGACGTCTGGACAATTTTCGGGAAAAAGGTTAGCTTACCCACACAAGAATCTTGGAACGTCAGGCTAACTTTCCATTCCTGAAGACTAAATCAATCCTGGTCAATAGGAGCAGCATTTCAGAGTGATGCTGAAAGGCAGCCGAAAACAGAGCGTGCCTCAAGGCTCATAAACAACGCCATGCAAAACACAGTGGTTTTGGAGAGAAAATCATCATATCCATCAGTACTACAACATTCGAGCAGAGCTGAAACTAATGATGATCTTAATTATTCATGAAAATACAACGCTTTTTAATGAATCCTTGAATCATTTAGTGGGAGAAAAAAGCAGAGAGATACGGATAAATTACTGCGGTGGAGCCAGTTTGTAAACAACTCAACATTGTGAAGCATTTGACAAATAGAGAGCCAAACATTTGCCTTTGCTCCTGCTCAAACGAACTCATAATTTAATTTTTTTCTCATGTTTTACTGTGCCAGCTGTTTTTTTAATTTTTTTTTCAAAATTCACTGACAGGTTTCTGGTGCTTCTCAATTCAATTTGTTCTCAGTGAACCGGTGGCCTTAAAAATCAATTTTGAATTGAACCCGGATATCGCAACTTGTCTGCCAGTCCATTCACATTACCGATTAATACACACAAAAAAGTTAATGCCATTTTTGAAAATTCAAAGTCTCCCATAATGCAATTAAAACTAAATATATATGATACGGCTGCCTTTATTATCCCAGTGGCAAGTCACCATTCAAAGGAATGTAGCAATAATTTCAGCACAGCCGACAAAACAATCATTCGTAAAATGAAAGAAAAAAACATGTAGCCTATGACATCAGATGATACAGCAATGACAAATTAGAAAAATGTAAGCACTCGGTGTTGTGTTGTCAATCTGATAATGTACAAGTTGTCCTCATGTCAATTTATGTCTCGTGTTTGCTAACAAGTTGACTTGACAATTCACAGCTGATGCCAAGCAGCAGTCAAGCCTCAGCTAATTTAATATTCATACAAATTAAAATCCCATAATACCGTTCTGTGATTCAGCGTACCAGTGGAAGTAATGCATCCAGTTTGTGCTGTATATCTCCACGTACCATCATGCCTTTGAACTGCGTAGCTATGATATATCATACATTAGTACTGCACACGTCATTTGCATGAAATGCGACTCCACACCAGTGGTTAAAATGTGTAACATTCTGACTGGAAGATTAGATGGATGACTTCTCATTATCGCAGTAGGAAATGGGCTTACAAACAAAAACGTTTTGTGTCTGTGTGGGCTTGGTCTGCTTGGCTCCGGACGAGTGTCAGGAAAGTAATTTCGTCATTTCCTGCAGCCGACGGCAGTGCAGCGCACCGCTGCCAATATGGCAGATTGGCAGGTTTCCATCTTGTCGCACACGACTCAGTCCAGCGCTAATCACAGTTGTCATATGGAGGGAAAAGAGAAAGATGTCAGTTGTGTCATGTGATGTACTTCCATTGAAGGGGAAATCCACTGGTTTGCATTAACAATGTATCCAATAGGTCATGTAATATGTACTCTATTTTGACAATGTAATGTTAAATCTTCTCTCATTTAATAGTGTTTTGAGAAGATTTTTATTGACAATTACTAATTTTCAGGGGCGCTGCCATTTTCGCGAGTCACATAACCTATGTGCGCGGATGTGACATGTACCGTGCCTCAACAGAGGCTCGATTACATGGGACACCATTAATGCCCAGGCTTATTTGTCGGATTTATTCTCATCTGATTAAGAAATAGCAGTATAGTGATAGCGACCTCACGGCTCAGCTCCGGGGATAAAAATCTTCTCAAAACACTATTAAATGAGAGAGGATTTAACATCACATTGTCAAAATAGAGTACATATTACATGACCTATTGGATACATTGTTAATACAAACCAGTGGATTTCCCCTTTAAGTTCTACACAGGCTTGTCAGACCAAAAAGTGAAAATATCTGGATGTACGCTGGTGTTCAGTTTAATACAAGAGATGTAAATAAATGCTATTCTGCTTTTACAAAGATGATGATTTTACAATATGCTAATTGTGTTTGGAGTTCACAATGTTTGTAGAACTCCGCGTCATATTTTTATACTCTCATGTAGTTAAATACAGTAGATTACCTGACAAAATATACACTTAGCAAACACACAGATTTGCTGTCATATCACACAAATATTTTTACCTCAATTGGAGCTGTGGAAGAAATGTGAGGGCCAGAATGCCAATTAAATGACAGATTGCAATATCTCCAATTAATTCTCGTTTTTATGTTTATGGTTTCATTGCTGACTATCGCAGAACTAAAAAACAACAAAAAAAAAGCAAATTTGTTGAGTTTTATTAATATTCTAAGCAATGCATGCATGCAAATCTAGAATTTGAACCCGCATCGGAATAGTATTATTTTGACGAATAATTATTTTTTTCTTTCCTTGTGAGAAAATATGTACTGTATATAATAAGTATGATCCTTGCGCCCAATCCGACAGCATTTCTGAAACTTTCAGAATAAAAATGCTCTCTGGTGGCTTACACAAGATTGCTGGATTTAGATGACAAAATGAAGGTTGAGGACAGAGAAATATGCCACAGCAATCACAGTCTTGCATGCCAAATGTCACCGTCACATAGTTCAGGCTTCATTTGACGAATTGGCAGGTACCAGGATTTGAATCGTAGTGATCATACTTGATTAATAGAGCAATTACACAAGGTTTTATTTTTATAGGCCAAACCCATCCTGTTTGATTTTTATTTTAAAAAGCACATTTTGTACCATGAAACAGATTTGCATGAACATTCCATCCATTTTCCAAGCTGGAGTGCCAGAGCCAATCCCATCCCACGCTGCCCACACCGAAATCAGGCGTGTGTACCACTACACCATCAGTGACGTGCATGAACACCCCTGCTTTCCTATTATTTCACATTATAATGAGATTTTATAGCAGCAGGGCACATTTATATTTAATGTCTTGTTTTAAGGAATTCATGGGGGCTTCTGCTCTTGCAACTTACTGTCAGGCTTCTGCTATAAACTGGAACGGCTTCATCCTGCTCCGTCTCACAAAGCGAACAACAGGTTGAATCTTGGGATTATTAAAATTGCATCTTGCCAACCCCCCCTTGTTAATTTCTAAGGTCTACAGTTGTACGATCACAGTTGGCCCCTCTGAGCCGTAGTGCCAATATATGACACATAGGTTGGCTCACAAAGTCCCTTAGTAGTGCCTAAAAGTAGCTTTTTGTGGGAAGCCCTCCTGCTCCCAAGCATCTGCGTAATGGAGCGAACTCTGGTGCAGAGACCCGGTGGCATCACACCAGGCGAAGGGCATGGGGGAAGTGAAGGAAAGAGGCACTCCTCCTCTGGTTTCTTCCCTGCAGTCTCATTAGATCTAGGTGATGTGAAAGCACTCGTCACCTCCTCCTCTCCACCCCATCTTCTCCTCGTCTCGCCTCAGTGGAGAGGCGCTCTGTTTGTTCGCCCTCTCTGGCCCCCTTGTAAGCGCTTTTCACGGTGAAAAACCAAGTCCTACACAAAGAGGTGTACACAACAGAGAGGACGGAAATGAGATGAGAGGCTGAAGTGTCAGCTGACACGATCTATACAGTAGTGTATGCAATACAGTGCTGTCAGGTGGACCCAAAAGTAGCAAAAGCCAGCAAATTGGGACTCGAGAAAGAAATATTGATTGAGTAGAACGTTGAAAATAAAAAGCTTACCTGTTAGAACAGTTTATCCCCAAGATCATTCGTTCTTTTGCCATTATTGTGAGACAGCCTGGTCTTAAAAGTGTTAAGTTGAATATGTATTCTATATTACTAGCTCTTAGAATTATGTTATAGGTTGCTTGACTGCAAGAACAGAAGAAAAACATTGTGATCCAGCCTTTAACGACAAACTTAACCAATGGCAACATTTTGTCATATTGTATTCACACACATGCACACACGCGCACATACGCGCACACACATAAATCTTGGCCAAATGTAATAACGAAATTGATAACATCATTTATCGTCATCTAACTGCACAAAATAAAATATAAGCGGTAATTGCATTGTTTCAATGAAAACAGCGCCACATCCAGTATATTTTGGGATGATGATACAATGGAGGAAGCCAACATGGAGTCAATTTTTGGTTCCTGGTGTGTGGATAACAAGGAATCTTTGGAGGAAGCACAAAGTGGTCACCATATCAATAGTCTGCGCTGTCAAGATCAATAGTTTAAGAGCATAACAAGGCAACACAGGAAGAGGCCAGACACTACAAGTTTAGAGTGCAGGTGCACATTGTCACACTCTTGAAAGGGAGGACCACTTTGTATACGCTATACCGAACATACAGTACAGTATACTCCACATACTGCATACATTAGTCAGTCATTCAGCATGTCTCATTAACAGGAAATATGCCACTTTTGTACAATTATTGGATTTCAACCACAAATGTTGGGGGCTGAATTAAGTCTTTTTTTACTCTGAAGTCAGCATATTGTCATGAAGTAAATTTGACATTAGAGCAGATGACACATTTCTTTCACAGTCCTCTAATTATTCCTTGTTATGAAGAACAGACTATGACATTAAAATCCCTCTCCAGCTTTCTTGTACAGAAAAATGTATGGATCCATCCATCCATCCATCCGTTTTCTGAGTTGCTTATCACGGTCAATCACCAGCCCATATATTTGTGGGAAAGTGGTTAGTTGGCTAGCAGGATTATGGAAAAAAAAACCCCAAAAAATAAATTATTTAAGTTTTAAATACACTATGATGAAAGCATCTGTATGGACATCAGTGTACTCATTCCTCCATCATCTGAGCCGCCTATCCTCACAAGGGTTGCAGTAGTACTTGGCCTATCCCATCTATCGTCTGTGTATCCTTTTGATTTCATACATGCACAAATGTAGAAAATCCTGTACAAGTACTCGAGCTTACATAACAGTGGTCGTACATCTCACAATGAGACAGGATACGAGACAGGCCTCACTCACTATTGATCCCTGCAAAAGTTTTTTTTTATTGTTTTTTATTGTGCCCCAATGATTTACATAAACTTACCCCCAAATTACAATGGCACTGTTTTTACCATTGTGTTTAATTTACAAGATAACATGTCATCTATTTAAAAATAAATAAAAAAATACTGTGTAGAATTTGGAACTCAAATAAGTGCACGACAGTCGCATTAGGTGGGTAAAGCTTTCATACCCTCAATTTAATTTTCTAGGGCACTCCCGTTGATCCCCACATACTAAAATCACACATGGTAGGTTCACTGAAGACTCCAAAGGACACTCACTCATATCCTGTTGGTCCAATCAGTATTAGTATTAGTAATATAAATATATCTTCTTCTTCTTTTCCTTTCGGCTTGTCCCGTTAGGGGTCGCCACAGCGTGTCATCTTTTGCAATCTTAGCCTATCTCCTGCATCTTCCTCTCTAACCCCAACTGCCCTCATGTTTTCCCTCACCACATCCATAAACCTTCTCTTTGGTCTTCCTCTCGCTCTTTTGCCTGGGAGCTCCATCCTCAGCACCCTTCCACCAATATACTCACTCTCTCGCCTCTGACCATGTCCAAACCATCGAAGTCTGCTCTCTTGAATCTTGTCTCCAAAACATCCAACTTTGGCTGTCCCTCTAATGAGCTCATTTCTAATCCTATCCAACCTGGTCACTCCGAGCGAGAACCTCCAGTTCTGCTTCCTGTTGTTTCTTCAGTGCCACCGTCTGTAATCCGTACATCATGGCCGGCCTCACCACTGTTTTGTAAACTTTGCCCTTCATCCAAGCAGAGACTCTTCTGTCACATAAGACACCTGACACCTTCTGCCAGCTGTTCCAACCTGCTTGGACCCGTTTCTTCACTTCCTTACCACACTCACCATTGCTCTGGATTGTTGACCCTAAATATTTGAAGTCCTCCACCCTCGCTATCTCTTCTCCCTGTACCCTCACTCTTCGACCTCCACCCCTCTCATTCACGCACATATATTCTGTTTTACTTCGGCTAATCTTCATTCCTCTCCTTTCCAGTGCATGTCTCCATCTTTCTAATTGTTCCTCCGCCTGCTCCCTGCTTTCACTGCATATCACAATATCATCTGCAAACATCATGGTCCAAGGGGATTCCAGTCTAACCTCATCTCGTTTCCTGTAGTTGTCCACCAGGTTTACACACACTGCAGGAGGGATTTTGGCCCACTCCTCCACACAGATCTTCTCGAGATCAGACAGGTTTCTGGGCTGTCGCTGAGAAACACGGAGTTTCAGCTCCCTCCAAAGATTTTCTATTGGGTTTAGGTCTGGAGACTGGCTAGGCCACGCCAGAACCTTGATATGCTTCTTACAGGGCCACTCCTTGGTTTTGCTGGCTGTGTGCGTTGGGTCATTGTCAGGTTGAAAGACCCAGCCACGACCCATCGTCAATGCTCTGACAGAGGGAAAGAGGTTGTTCCCCAAAATGTCACAATACATGGCTGCGGTCATCCTCTCCTTAACACAGTGCAGTCATCCTGTCTCATGTGAAGAAAAACACTCCCAAAGCATGATGCTACTACCCCCATGCTTCATCGTAGGGATGGTGTTCTTGGGACGGAACTCATCATTCGTCTTCCTACAAACACGGTTCATGGGATTATGACCAAAAAGTTCCATTTTGGTCTCATCTGCCCACAAAATTTTCTCCCATGACTCCTCTGTATCATCCAAATGGTCATTGGCAAACTTAAGACGGGCCTTCACATGTGCTGGTTTCAGCACCTTCTGTGGCATGCATGATTTCACACCATGACGTCTTTGTGTATTACTAACAGTCACCTTGGAAATGATGGTCCCAACTCTTTTCAGGTCATTGACCAAGTCCTGTCGTGTAGTAATTGGCTGATTTCTCAAGCTTCTAAGGATCATTAAGGCCCCATGAGGTGATATCTTGCATTGGGATCCACTCCGATTGAGATTGACTGTCATATTTAGTTTCTTCCATTTTCTACCGATTGCTCCAACAGTGGACCTTTTTTCACCAAGCCCCTTGACAATTTCTCCGTAGCCGCCGTGTGGAGTTGTACAACTTTGTCTCTGGTGTCTTTGGACAGTCCTTTGGTCTTGGCCATGTTACAAGTTTCAGTCTTACTGATTGTATGGGGTGGACAGGTCTCTTTATGCAGCTAACGACCTCACACAGGTGCATCTGATTCAGGAGAATACATGGAGTGGAGGTGGACTTTTAAAGGCGGACTAACAGGTCTTTGAGGATCAGAATTTTACCTGATAGACAGGTGTTCAAATACGTATTTGCAGCTCTATCACACAAATCTTCTTCTTTTCCTTTCGGCTTGTCCCGTTAGGTGTCACCACAGCGTGTCATCTTTTTCAATCTAAGCCTGTCTCGTGCATCTTTCTCTCTAACACCCACTATCCTCATGTCCTCCCTCACAACATCCATAAACCTTCTCTTTGGTCTTCCTCTCGCTCTTTTGCCTGACAGCTCCATCCTCAGCTCCCTTCTACCAATATACTCACTCTCTCGCCTCTGAACATGTCCAAACCATCGAAGTCTGCTCTCTCGAACCTTGTCAGCAAAACATCCAACTTTGGCTGTCCCTCGAATGAGCTCATTGTTAATCCTATCCAACCTACTCACTCCGAGCGAGAACCTCAACATCTTCATTTCTGCTACCTCCAGTTCTGCTTCCTGTTGTTTCTTCAGTTGCCACCGTCTCTAATCGTACATTATGGCCGGCCTCACCACTGTTTTGTAAACTTTGCCCTTCATTCCAAGAAGAGACTCTTCTGTCACATAAGACCACCTGACACCTTTGCCAGCTGTTCCAACCTGCTTGGACACCTTTCTTCACTTCCTTACCACACTCACCATTGCTCTGGATTGTTGACCCTAAATATTTGAAGTCCTCCACCCTCGCTATCTCTTCTCCGGTACCCTCACTCTTCGACCTCCACCCCTCTCTGACGCCACATATATGTGTTTTACTTCGGCTAATCTGCATGCCTCTCCTTTCCAGTGCATGTCTCCATCTTTCTAATGGTTCCTCCGCCTGCTCCTGCTATCACTGCATATCACAATATCATCTGCAAACATCATGGTCCAAGGGATTCCAGTCTAACCTCATCTCGTTTCCTGTAGTTGTCCCACAGGTTTACACACACCTGCAGGAGGGATTTTGGCCCACTCCTCCACACAGATCTTCTCGAGATAGACAGGTTTCTGGGCTGTCGCTGAGAAACACGGAGTTTCAGCTCCCTCCAAAGATTTTCTATTGGGTTTAGGTCTGGAGACTGGCTAGGCCACGCCAGAACCTTGATATGCTTCTTACGGGCCACTCCTTGGTTTTTGCTGGCTGTGTGCGTTGGGTCATTGTCAGGGTTGAAAGACCCAGCCACGACCCATCGTCAATGCTCTGACAGAGGGAAAGAGGTTGTTCCCCAAAATGTCACAATACATGGCTGCGGTCATCCTCTCCTTAACACAGTGCTAGTCATCCTGTCTCATGTGAAGAAAACACACTCCCAAAGCATGATGTACTACCCCCCATGCTTCATCGTAGGGATGGTGTTCTTGGGACGGAACTCATTCATTCGTCTTCCTACAAACACGGTTCTGGATTATGACCAAAAAGTTCCATTTTGGTCTCATCTGCCCACAACAAATTTTCTCCCATGACTCCTCTGTATCATCCAAATGGTCATTGGCAAACTTAAGACGGGCCTTCACATGTGCTGGTTCAGCACCTTCTGTGGCATGCATGATTTCACACCATGACGTCTTTGTGTATTACTAACAGTCACCTTGGAAATGATGGTCCCAACTCTTTCAGGTTCATGACCAAGTCCTTGTCGTGTAGTAATTGGCTGATTTCTCAAGCTTCTAAGGATCATTAAGGCCCCATGAGGTGATATCTTGCATTGGGATCCACTCCGATTGAGATTGACTGTCCATATGTAGTACTTCTTCATTTTCTACCGATTGCCTCCAACAGTGGACCTTTTTTCACCAAGCCCCTTGACAATTTCTCCGTAGCCGCAGTGTGGAGTTGTACAACTTTGTCTTGTGTCTTTGGACAGTCCTTTGGTCTTGGCCATGTTACAAGTTTCAGTCTTACTGATTGTATGGGGTGGACAGGTCTCTTTATGCAGCTAACGACCTCACACAGGTGCATCTGATTCAGGAGAATACATGGAGTGGAGGTGGACTTTTAAAGGCGGACTAACAGGTCTTTGAGGATCAGAATTTTACCTGATAGACAGGTGTTCAAATACGTATTTGCAGCTCTATCACACAAATCTTCTTCTTTTCCTTTCGGCTTGTCCCGTTAGGTGTCACCACAGCGTGTCATCTTTTTCAATCTAAGCCTGTCTCGTGCATCTTTCTCTCTAACACCCACTATCCTCATGTCCTCCCTCACAACATCCATAAACCTTCTCTTTGGTCTTCCTCTCGCTCTTTTGCCTGACAGCTCCATCCTCAGCTCCCTTCTACCAATATACTCACTCTCTCGCCTCTGAACATGTCCAAACCATCGAAGTCTGCTCTCTCGAACCTTGTCAGCAAAACATCCAACTTTGGCTGTCCCTCGAATGAGCTCATTTTTAATCCTATCCAACCTACTCACTCCGAGCGAGAACCTCAACATCTTCATTTCTGCTACCTCGAGTTCTGCTTCCTGTTGTTTCTTCAGTGCCACCGTCTCTAATCCGTACATCATGGCCGGCCTCACCACTGTTTTGTAAACTTTGCCCTTCATCCTAGCAGAGACTCTTCTGTCACATAACACACCAGACACCTTCCGCCAGCTGTTCCAACCTGCTTGGACCCGTTTCTTCACTTCCTTACCACACTCACCATTGCTCTGGATTGTTTACCTGAAATATTTGAAGTCCTCCACCCACGCTATCTCTTCTCCCTGTAGCCTCACTCTTCCCCCTCCACTTTTTTTCATTCACGCACATATATTCTGTTTTACTTCGGCTAATCTTCATTCCTCTCCTTTCCAGTGCATGTCTCCATCTTTCTAATTGTTCCTCTGCATGCTCCTTGCTTTCACTGCATATCCCAATATCATCTGCGAACATCATGGTACAAGAGGATTCCAGTCTAACCTCATCTGTCAGCCTATCCATTACCACTGCAAACAGGAAGGGGCTCAGAGCTGATCTCTGGTGCAGTCCCACCTCCACCTTAAATTCCTCTGTCACACTTAAGGCACACCTCACCATTGTTCTGCTGCCATCATACATGTCCTGTACTGTGTTAACGTATTTCTCTGCCACGCCAGACTTACGCATGCAGTACCACAGTTCCTCTCTTGGTACTCTGTCATAGGCTTTCTCTAGATCCACAAAGGCACAATGTAGCTCCTTCTGAACTTCTCTGTACTTTTCCACGAGCATCCTCAAGGCAAATAATGCATCTGTGGTACTCTTTCTAGGCATGAAACCATACTGTTGCTCCAAGATACTTACTTCTGTCCTGAGTCTAGCCTCCACTACTCTTTCCCATAACTTCATTGTGTGGCTCATCAACTTTATTCCTCTATAGTTCCCACAGCTCTGAACATACCCTTTGTTCTTAAAAATGGGAACTAGAACACTTTTCCTCCATTCTTCAGGCATCTTTTCGCCCGCTAGTATTCTGTTGAATAAGTTGGTCAAAAACTCCACAGCCATCTCTCCAAATTGCTTCCATACCTCTATCGGTAAGTCATCAAGACCAACTGCCTTTCCATTTTTCATCATTTGTAGTGCCTTTCTAACTTCCCCCTTACTCATCATTTCCACTTCCTGGTCCTTCACACTTGCCTCTTCAACTCTTCCTTATCTCTCATTTTCTTCATTCATCAACGTCTCAAAGTATTCTTTCCATCTATTTAGCACTCTACTGGCACCAGTCAACACATTTCCATCTCTATCCTTAATCACCCTTACCTGCTGCACATCCTTCCCATCTCTATCCCTGTGTCTGGCCAACCTGTAGAGATCCTTTTCTCCTTCTTTCGTGTCCAACCTGGTGTACGTCTTCATATGCCTTTTGTTTAGCCTTTGCCACCTCTACCTTTGCCCTACGTCGCATCTCAATGTACTCCTTTCATTTAGTAATATAAATATATATATACTATATATATTTCATATTTATTTTTTATATTTTGTGGACCGCGCAATTCGTCACTTTAAACTGCACCCTTTGCTCAATTGACATTGCACTGGTCTATAACGACAATCACGAACGGGTAAAGGCACTCTGTACAAGCTTAACACAATGTGGGATGTTAACGCACTTTTCTTAATAGAATTTACATCTTGCACGTCTTATAAGGCATAGTTCCCATAAACAGGAATGCCTCTTGTTCTTTGTTCTTGTTGCTATGTTGTTCCTTGTTCTTTGTTCTGAATGTCGTACCAGGGCAGCACCGACTGCACACTTCTTCTTTTCCTTTCGGCTTGTCCTGTTAGGGGTCGCCACAGCGTGTCATCTTTTTTAATCTAAGCCTGTCTCGTGCATCTTTCTCTCTAACACCCACTATCCTCATGTCCTCCCTCACAACATCCATAAACCTTCTCTTTGGTCTTCCTCTCGCTCTTTTGCCTGACAGCTCCATCCTCAGCTCCCTTCTACCAATATACTCACTCTCTCGCCTCTGGACATGTCCAAACCATCGAAGTCTGCTCTCTCGAACCTTGTCTCCAAAACATCCACCTTTGGCTGTCCCTCTTATGAGCTCATTTCTAATCCTATCCAACCTATTCACAGCAAGCAAGAACCTCAGCATCTTCATTTCTGGTACCTCCAGTTCTGCTTCCTGTTGTTTCTTCAGTGCCACCGTCTGTAATCCATACATCATGGCCGGCATCTTCTCTCTCTCGCTAGTATTCTATTGAATACGTTCTTGTGTATTTTTACACACTTGGCCATTAAAGCATATTCTGATTCTCGTCTATTTATACTTACCCCATGATTGGTTGGCCACAAGTTCAGGGTGTACCACACCTCTCGCCCGAAGATAGCTGGAATGGGCTCTGGCATGACCCCGACCCTAGTGAGGATAAGTGGTACAGAAAATGGATGGATGGATGGATGAATGGATGTCTCAGCCATTAGATGATACAGGCGAATGTTAAAGGGGCATTGTCATGAAATACATGATTTTTAGTATGTTATTAATGAAAAAACGGTAGCTGTCATGGACCCATGCGTTTTGACATGACATGACATGATTTTGACGTATACACCTTTTTGTAACTCCCACCATGAAAATCCTCTCGAGGGATTTGTTTTCGAGAAGAAGAAGGAAGTGACGTAAAGGACGGGATCGCCCTCAAGTGGACTCGTTTGTTTCCATTAGTTTTACCTCCGCGAAGGTAGGTCGTTGTTCCTTTGTGTTAGCCAAAATTTTGTAAGAGACCCGGTTTGTCGTGAAAAATGGATTGCACCGGTGCAGAAGACAAGAGGTTCGTGGGTTCCAAAAGACAGGTAAGTGTGTATACAGCTACTAAAAAAAACAAGTAATCGGTTTCTCGTAACGTAACAAAAGATCTGCGTACGTATGACAGGCTGCTGCGTCGCTTCGCCAGCGAAGGCTGCGCGTTGGGCTCGTGGACGGCAGTGGCTCTGAAGAACGTTGCCACAATGCCGCACTCAGCTGGGTGCAACGACAACAATGTAAAGCGCCCTGGCTCGACGATGTTGTTTATCGCATACTGCAGCGGCTATGAACAACCCCTTAAAGCAGCACGGATCAGCTCCATTATAAGCCACCACATTGCCGAAAATGAGCCACACGGGCTGAGGCGCCGCGTTTGCCAGTCACGGCTTCAGCGAAGGCTGCACGTCGGGCTTGCGGACGCCGGCGGCTCTGAAGAACGCACCCGACAATGCCTCACTCAGCCGCGTGCGACAACAACGCAGTAAACCGCCCCGGCTCGACGGTGTTGTTCATCAAGTGTTGTATATCACGTACTGCAGCGGCTATGAACAACCCTCTAAAGCAGCACGGCTTGGCTTTGTGATAAGCCACATCGGTACCGAAAATGTGCCACTCCAGCCGGCTGCAATGAGCCGTGATGGGTCATCTCCGCCGCTTAAGTGGATTGGACGGGGAGGCGGTTTGGCCATGATCGCATATCATCTGAATATGGCTCGAAACAATTGCGTAATATTGCCCCAGTAACTTCACTCGGTTGTGTGGTGTTCTCCTTTTCGAAAAGAGCTTCCGTGTCAAAACGGGCGTGTTCGTCACCCATAGTAGAGTGCACCACGTGTTTTGATTGGCGAATGTCCGGATGATGTCACGGACAGAGAATGCAGCCAATATGGCGACCACTTGGATGTCGTAGAATGACACTTCTACAACTTTGTGCATGGATTATGCGTTCTCGCTCACATTTATTTTTTCATATAGACATTGAAGTGAATAATGTTGTATGTATTTTTCAAAACAATATCTATTTTAGAATGTTTATAGGGATGATACTTGACCTTTAAGAGGCCATTCAGTGTAAATTGAAAGTCAGGTAGTTAAAATAAAATCCAATAAATCGCCACCAAGTTATGGGATGATCTCCAACAAAGTTGGGAAGGACTCTTTGAGCAATATTCAACTTGCATTTTAGTGATCATCCCACACGTGTGTTCAGCTGTTATCTCTATATATTTGACTTTAATGACTCAAAGGTTTAGATTACATTTTTTGTTTGTAAAATTATTCTGTTTTGTCTTTTAAAACTTCAATATTTTAGTTGTTCCATTCTTTAATTTCAATGAAAATGAGAAATTGGACCCCATTGAAAGAGCTGGTAAGATTGGGTTGTTCTAAAGCTTATGACTGGTCGTGTATATATACGTATAGCTTGACGATTATAACAACGTCGGAAAAGCTGTAGTAGAATAGAATTCAGTACTTGGCGACAGACAAAGGTATTTTTCGTTGAGTCCTGACTCAAATGTGGGCTCAAGAAGAACATAATGAATGCACATTTCTTTAAGTATGCAACATTTTATAATGGACTCACCCAAAACTAAAGAAAAGGTTATTGTGGAAATGAAGAGAGCTTTTTTGGGAATAAAACAATTTTACTTCTTCAAAAATCAACATAATAGTATTTTGAAAATAGATTCATTGTAATGGTCGCCTGAGCAATCAAGGAAATTTCACTTGCGTAAATAAATACCGTAATTTTCGGACTATAAGCCCCGACTTTTGTCACATACTTTCGACCCTGCGGCTTATGCAATGGTGCAGCTAATTTATGCAGTTTTTTCTAACGGCCGCCAGCAGAAAAGGTAATAGTGAGACAGGTGTAATATATGTATCGAAGAAAATGCAAGTTTAATGTAACTTTGCGCTTTGTACATGAATAAAATTAGCTTGAACCTACCATGAAAAATGCAAGAAGAAATGCATATGATGCAGCTTTCAAGTTAAAAGCAATCGAGCTGGCCAATAAAGAAGGAAACGGAGCTGCTGGATGTAAACTTGCCATAAATGAATAGATGGTGAGACGCTGTAAATGACAGCGGAAACGGAATTGAACAATGTAAAAAGACAAAAAAAAGCTTTCAGAGGTAATAAAATCAGGTGGCCTGAACTTCTTTGTAAATATCTATTTTTTTCAATGGGGGTATATGTGGCTTACAGATGGGTGTGGCTTATATATGTACAAAATGTTTTTTCCTTTAAAAATGTACTGGGTGAGGCTTATGACCAGGTGGGCCTTATAGTCCAGATATTATGGTAAGTAAGGTAACATTTTGATCCATGTAACAAATATCTAAAAAAAACTTAGGAGTTGTGGGTATTCGATAAATGCAGTACAGTATGACTTTTACATCGTCATATCCTGTGAAGACATGCCAATTTTGCTTTGGTATTTTATTTTCCCAGTGCAGTCATTCTTTGGTGGAAACCTAACGAATGACGCAATCTACGATAACCTCTCAATCGCTGTTCCTTTTATTACTGTAGTCCATCTAACCATCCATTTCTAGAACCGCTTATCCTCATGTAGCGTCATGGGAGTGCTGGAGCCTATTCCAGCTGACTCTGGGCGAAAGGCAAGAACACCCAGCACCGATCGCCAGGCAATCTCAGGGCACATAGAAACAAATAACCATTCACACCGAAGGTTTTAGTGTTTTCAATTAACCTACTATGCTTGTTTTTTTTTTTTGTGGGAGGAAAACCCACGCAGGTGTGGGGAAAACACGCAAACTCCACATAGTAGAGGGCGGATTTCAATGTGGGTCCGTTAGGACTGTAAGGCATATGGGCAAGCTAGTCGACCATTGTGCCGCCTTCTATTGTAATACAAGCGTTTACTACTTGATAGGTGAGGCTAAAAATATCCAACCCCACCAGGTGGTGTACACTAATATGATTGCTGCTATTTTCTCTGTCTCAACACCTCCCCTCTCACACCTGACCTGCATGACATCTTTTCCAAAGATAGCCGTCAGAATCAGAGATTGGTTTAAAAGTGACAAGTTGATATTTTTCACTTTTGTGTACTGAGATAGAAAGTCGAGAGAAGCAGGTGCGGTTTGTGATATATGACACAGAGATCTCTCGAGAGCCGGGAAGTGTAAATGGGAAATAAGGTGTCGACCCTCCATGTAGAGGAGCTTGTGTTGATTTGTTTTTGAGCAGGCATAGTCAAAGTCTTCCATGAACAAACCCGAATGTTAAGTTATTTTTGGGAATGTCATTTTTTCCTACAAAATTTTAAGGACAAATGCTCGATTCCATTTTTAGTTATCCCCTACATTTGAATTTGTCTTGTTTTAAACTGTTGTCTGATTGGAGAATAGGGGCAAAATAGACAAGCAACACACACACACACACACACACACACACACACACACACACACACACACACACACACACACTGATATTAAAGAACAGATCTGATTTTTCAAATGTGAAACACCTCTGTAATGCACTTTCTACCATTGCATTTGTTTTTCTTTGGAGACATTATGGCAGATAACCAAACATTAAGGAGTCTACTCCAAATGTTCTTCTGCTAACTTTCACAAATCCACAAAGCCTCCCATCTGCTAATGGATTTGTAGCTTCCTAACGGGCAGCACACAGCAGGTGAGACAAGGAGATGCAAAATCCTCTTAGAGGCTCCACATCCTGGTCACCAGCTCTTCCAACTCCTTTCCTCAGATAGGCGCTATTGAGGAAAGCAAATTAAAACTAGCACACATTCCAAAAGCTTCTTCTCAGCCACCATTAACTTCTTCAGCAGTTGAGTCACGATTTCATTACAACATGCTGCCAATTTTGCACATCTCTTGTGCAATCACTTTTTTATCGTGTTGCACCATTTGCATACTTTTGTTGATTATTGCTGCCCACTTATGTGTTCGAGAACTCACTGCACGATTTGCACAATAGTCACTGTACCCAGATCAATCAAGGGTTAAATTGCTCTGAATTGCTTGACAGTTCTGCATTCATTTTGCAACTGCCATTTTTATCACCATCACCACACGAGTGATACGTTTTATTTTATCAGTGACTCTCCACACCTGTCTTTTATGTCCGAGATAAATATTTTTCCAACGTGGTAAATGTAATCTGTCAAACAATGTTTCCGAAACCTGAATGGAAAAATCATAAACAAATGTAACTTATGAATAGCAAATTTAGTGAATAACAATACAAGTACATAAATGACGTCCCATTGAAACCATTACTCTTGCCTATATTCTCTTGTTTTTACTATTCTCTTATCCTTTCCATTATCAATGAAGAAAATAAGTATTTGAACACCCTGATATATTGAGTTTTCTCCCACTTAGAAATCATGGAAAGGTCTGAAATTTTCATCTTAGGTGCATGTCCATTATGAGAGAGATAATCTATAATGAAAAATCAAGAAATCCAAATGGATGATTTTTTTCAAAAGATTTATTTGTGTGATACAGCTGCAAATAAATATTTGAAAACCTGTCTATCCGCTAGAATTCTGACCCTCAAAGACCTGTTAGTCCGCCTTTAAAAGTCCACCTCCACTCCATGTATTATCCTGAATCAGATGCACCTGTGTGAGGTCGTTAGCTGCATAAAGACACCTGCCCACCTTATACAATCAGTAAGACTCAAACTTGTAACATGGCCAAGACCAAAGAGTTGTCCAAAGACACCAGAGACAAAATTGTACAACTCCACACGACTGGAAAGGGCTATGGAGAAATTGCCAAGCAGCTTGGTGAATAAAGGTCCATTGTTGGAGCAATCATTACAAAATGGAAGAAGCTAAACATGACGGTCAATCTCAATCGGAGTGGAAACCCATGCACCTCGTGGGGTCTCAATGATCCTTAGAAAGGTGAGGAATCAGCCCAGGACTATACAACAGGACTTGGTCAATGACCTGAAAAGAGCTGGGACCACCGTTTCCAAGGTGACTGTTGGTAATACACGAAGACGTCATGGTTTGAAATCATGCATAGCACGGAAGGTTCCCTTGCTTACACCAGCACGTCTTAAGTTTGCCAATGACCATTTGGATGATACAGAGGAGTCATGGGAGAAAGTTTTGTGGTCAGATGAGACCAAAATGGAATATTTTTGGTCATAATTCCACTAATTGTGTTTGGAGGAAGACGAATGATGAGTTCCATCTCAAGAACACCATCCCTACTGCGAAGCATGAGGGTGCGAGCATCATGCTTTGGGGTGTTTTTCTGCACATGGGACAGGAAGACTGCAGTGTATTCAGGAGAGGATGACCATGGCCATGTTTTGTGAGATTTTGGGGAACAACCTCTTTCCCTCAGTCAGAGCATTGAAGATGGGTCGTGACTGTGTCTTTCAACATGGCAATGACCAAAAGCACACAGCCAGGAAAACCAAGGAGTGACTCCGTAAGAAGCATATCAAGGTTCTGGAGTGGCCTAGACAGTCTCCAGACCTAAACATAAGAGAAAATATTTGTAGGGAGCTGAAACTCGATATTTCTCAGAGACAGCCCAGTCTGAACTAGAGAAGATCTGTGTGGAGGAGTGGGCCAAAATCCCTCCTGCAGTGTGTGCAAACCTAGAGAACAACTACAGGAAACGTTTGACCTCTGTAATTGACCCCCTTGCGTCATCTGCGTCGCTGACCAATCAGAAGCCAGAGATCTGCATAAACCACGCCCCTTTTTTGGACCCGCAGTTTCCTCAGACAACGCTGCATGGTCCAGTATAGCTTCTGTTGGCGTTTTATCGCGTATTTGGGATCTTTAACAATAGATATGGTTAAGAGGTGTAGTCACGGACTTTGTAATAGTGACGACAGGTATCCTGAAAGGCTAGTTGGTGGAGTTCAATTCGTACCCTTTCCAAAACCGAAGACCCAGTACGAAAAATGTCTTCGATGGATCAAACTTTGTGGAAGACCGCATCATCAACTGAATCCATCTAAAATCAACCGGAACAGAAGACTGAGTACGAAAAATGTCTTCGATGGATCAAACTTTGTGGAAGACCGCATGATCAACTGAATCCATCAACCGGAACAGATATGTTTGCACGAAGGTAAGCCCTATATTTGATTTTCAATACATGTCTCATATAAATGAATTAGCAGTTCTTCGCTTGCAAAACATAGCTAAGTGTGAATGATTGACAGACTTGATCTGTGTTGAGCGATATTTTACGATGATCTGACTGCACAAACGTGTCTCTGTTGGCGGCTACCGAGCTAAGCTGAACCGGACTAGCGAGTCCTAAAAGCCTTTGACATGCACAGAGACACCAAGACTGAAGGAAGGATGTTTGAGGACACTATAAAGTAGTGATTGTCGTACTCGGTCGGGACTTACGTAGGTTCGGGACTAATTCAAGAATAATTATTGAGGAGAGCGCGTGACGTTACACAAAGAAAACGAGAGAAACAACTCGTAAATCAAGCCTTGCGTTCTTTTCCTTCATACGGTGGTTCACAAACGGCTATACAGATACATATACAGATTCTGCACATAAGTGTGATATGTAACACGAAAATAGGAAACTGTCAATGATGAATTTGTCTTTGGGTTACAATATATTATATTATTTGGCTTCTCGGTCTTCCTCTGACTCTGGAAAGATCTCGCGCTAATATCAATGGTTTCTCCGTCGATATGCATGTAAATACCATTGAAATACCCCTCGCTGAAATACTTGAAGCCCTGCTGTCTGCTTTTCAACGATATTTCACTATTAGCTAAGAATGCGAGTGAGAAATCAGCCGGTAAATCGGACAGTTTGGCTCTATTATTTTCTTGCTGCGCCGCCCTTTTTGCAAATTGTTTGTCTGACGTAGGCCCACGTGGCGTGACGTCACTTCAGGAGGCGTGGTTAAGTACCCTGTACGAAGGGGTCAATTGCAAACAAAGGCTATTGTACCAAATATTAACATTGTTTTTCTCAGGTGTTCAAATATTTATATGCAACTGTATTACACAAATAAATCGTACATTGTGATTTCTGGATTTTTCTTTTTAGATTATCACTCTCACAATGGACATGCACTGACGATGAGAATTTCAGAGCCCTCCATGATTTCTAAGTGGGAGAACTTGCAATATAGCAGGGTGTTCAAATACTCTTTTTCTTCACTGTATTATATATACATCATCTATTCTCATTCTCATGTTTTTATTCTTCTTTCATTTGTTTTACTCTTGTTTGTTCTCTTGTTTATAATTGTATGACTTCAGATCACAGTCTCACAATGACGAGGCTCTCTCCAGTGGTATTAAGAGTAAAGACATATTGAGTGACATAGAAGGACCACTTGTAAAATAACCAAAAAGAGGGAGCTTTAAAGACACTAAGAATCAATTTTGTTAGTTTTCATGTAAATTCTGTGCTCTATGTTTTTTCAATTTTATGAAAATGACCCATATACTAACCGATAATAATCGTTCTCAAAAAAAGCAGAGGTATTGCAAACCAGAAAATACAAAGTAGTAGTAGTTGTGGAATAAGATTTAAAGTAAGATAGACTAACTGTTACCTTATCCGGAAACCACATTGCAGTTGTAAACTTTTCTCACTTTCATTTTCTGTGGGTAGCAATGACTCGCGAACACTTGACACAAACACAACATGTTGCATCTCTATTTTTGTCCGGCTTCAGTTTGCGTCCTTCCTATTCAGATGGCATATCACGATCGCGGAGTTAGTGGATTGGCACACACACACACACACACACACACACACACACACACACACACACACACACACACACACACACACACACACACACACACACCACACACACACACCCAAGGATTTGCAATTGTAAATATTGAACAGGTTTAACATTTATCCTTATCTGTCCTAACTATTTTCTTACTAGAGCAGAGAGGAAAAGTACGACTAAATATACTGTACCCTCACACCACAGGAGAGTTGATCATTATATTCGTAAAGACATTTGATAATTGGGCTTTTGCTGAATTGAATAGGTAGGGTTCGAAAAATGGTTCTAATTCCACCAATGTCTGAATATGTGTAAATTGTGTCATTTATGATGAATTGCCACAGGTTTAGTCTGCTACCTTTTCCCTCTTCTTCTTTGCTTTGTAAACATCTTCAGGTCTTTTGCAAACTGCAACATTGTTCTTTGTACTAAAGCCTATTTTGGTCAGTTTGACCATAATCCTCCTTCCGAGACCGGCAACCTGATCACTTGTACCGTGAAAACAGAAGGGATCTACTGCTTATCCCATGTAGGGTCTCATAAAGGCTAGGTAGACCTTGGAATTATTGCCAATCAGTGGTAGTTATACACAAAGCAAATATGAAAGTGTTTTAAGGCTTTGGATCTGCTCAGCAATCGCATTTTACATCTTCTATCATCCACAACTGATCTGAAATATTCCGGTGACCATGCCAAATAGACTGTCTGATCTATTGCTGGCCTACAAAAGAACACTTGTGGTTATTTATTGAATCAAAGGTCGAGCGCTCTGAAAATGGACTTTACCCAAACCCCTACACTGGAGTGACCAATGCACAGATCAACCTGTCAGACAATCAACTTGTAATTCTGATTTAAGAGCTTTTCCACCATTAAAAGTGATTCTATCAACTGCCATGCACACTCAACGTTTGGCCATGAAACAGACTTTAAGGTGGCTTGCTTACAAAAGCAACATGCAGGAGTGAGTGGAGTTGAGAGACCGCTCACTCACGGTTGCAACATAAAACTCACACTGAGGACAAAAACACAGCTAACACAACCAATGTTGAATGCACTGTATTGTGAATTCTGAGATTTTTTACAGTGATAACCTTTTTAAAAGAAAAAAGAACAAGGTATTGTAGTGATGAATTATTGATATAGTGTTTGTCTTTTTCACCATTTCTATTGTCCGTATTTTTTTCTGTTTGGCTAAAACAAAGCCTAGGTATGCACTTCAGGTTTCTGGCATGAGTCAACCCTCCCCCACGATATAAATACTGCTTTCATTCCATGTGTGGCTATCCAGTGCTAGTTACTGAGTTATAAAAACTTGGCCAATTTCTACCAATGCACCAAGTAATTATCTAACTATGCCTCCATTCAGAAAAATGCATCATCCCTGGATCCCTCAATTTTCAGAACAGCTTTGTGTCGTTATTTAAATTTCCTAGTCTTGTGTATTTCTGTAATAACTCAAAATAAAAAAAAAAAAAAATCTTGTGGTGTTTACTACTAGCAGGAAGTAAGAGCTCAAATATCGGTAGTCGCAGCCACAGGATGAACAATGTTCCTTGAAGTGTCTTTGTAATGTGGACCCACACATTGACACAACACAAAGCAAGGCAGTGACGTTTTCGATAAGCCCACTGCTGCTCTGCAGTATCCGGAAGAACTGTTACCCTACAAGCTAGCTGCCAACGAGTACCTCTCATCGTGCTAATGGAAAATGCCCGTGATGACTTGTAGAATTTATTCCAGCCACAGGGGGCTTGAACCCTTCAATACCTAACAGATCTGCAAAACATCAGGGATAACCTAAACCAGGGGTGCTCACTGCGTCGATCGGGATCGACTGGTCGAGGTAGTTTTGGTCGATCGCGACGGCGTGCCGCGAGGAAAAAAAAAAAAGACATCAGTCGTTTTTTTTCTGACCTTTAGCTCACCGCGCATGTGCAAACAACGACAGTACAGGAAAACACGCTAGTTGGCGAGTTCCTCCCTGTTTTAAGCCCTTGCTTAAGAAATCTGATCAAACAGGAGTATGGGTGCTGGAGTAAAGTAGACAAAAACATATCACTTTCATTCGGAATGAATGGTGGACTTTTTTTTCCACTTTTGAAGTGCGGTTGCCTCATCTGCCAGTGTAGTGAAATGTGGAGCGGCATTTTCGAACTGTTTATGGAAAATACGACACCGGCATTCTGCCAAAAAGCGAGCTGAGAATGAAAAAAATGAATGAACTAAAATCCTAATTGGCCGCACAGCAATCACTTTTCACACAATATAGTTGAACAGCGAAAGCCACAACTGGCCGAAGCATCGTTTGCGGGTTGGTCACATCATTGTTAATAACAAGAAGTCTTTCCAAGACGGAGGGATAGTAAAAGAGGCATAGCTGACTTGTTGTTCCGATCTTTTAAAAATAAGGCGGAAATTTTATCATCATTAAAATCTCTGCAGCTGTAAAGGAGTACAGTTACACAACGCTGTGAAGCCATGGCTGGTGTGGAAGGACATCGGGAATTGTGAGTGTTTCTTACTACAGTTGGATGAATCCACTGACGTGAGTGACAACCCAGGTGCACATTTTCATTTGTATGGTGTTTAGTGTTTATCAACGTGCACTCAGATAGTTACAAAAAAAGTTTATGCTTCACAGTGTTGTGTTGTGCAATAGTGGCTCATGTGGTACATTTACACATAAAGAGTCCTCAATATACTTTAAAATAAATATGTTTTGCATTTTTGTAGTGGGTAGATATTTGTGGCTTGGTCATTCTATTTCATTATTGGTCGTTCTAAAAAAAAAAAAGACACCCCCCACCATTGATCGTGAGAGGCTGGCTGCTTGAAAAGTTGATCTTGTGGTAACAACGTCTGGGCACCCCTGAAACTACCACAAACCATCAAGGTATTGAAAATTCCAAGTTTTCTGGGAAAAAGGACAGAACCACTTCTTCACAGGACATTTTTTTTTTTACCCTGCTGTAGTCATAAGCACACACACACACCCAAAAAAAAATTAATGCAGACATTTTGAGCCCTAGGTGTTGTGGATATATTTTCACATCATGAATATATTGATGATGTGTAGGCATATGTTAGAGTTACAAGCATATCTGACAGATAGCTAAAAGGTTAGCAGATGGCTGCACCACAATATCTGAGTGCTAAGAGAACCATTTTGACTATTTTGAAGCCTTGTACTTGCCGATTTCTTGTATTCATGCAGGCTTGCTCACAACACTCTTCTCTGTGGTGTGCCATCTTTCACCAGAAATCAGCTGGGAATGGTTCCAGCTCCCTGCGACTCTGAACATGATACATGATAGAAAACAATAAAAACATGGAAAGTTTACTAAATGTTGAGAAACAATGCTAGCCAGACAGAAGCACAGACATGACTTGTTCTGTTGGGAATCACAATGGTAGAAAACTTTTACACTGTGGTGTTTACATGATTCACCCGCGGGACCTCGAGTTGGGGTGCGGGGTTCCGCACGGACTGTTTTTGTTTTTGCTCTTCCGGAGTGAAGGTTCACAGAGTTCCCGCCGTTATGCGAGTAGTTTTTTGATGTCTAGCAATAAAACAAGTTTTGTTCCTGTGTCCGACACTCCGCCTCCGACTCCTTTTCTCCGGCGCTACACTGGTGACCCCGACGTCAGTCCCGGCATTTTCGAGACTGAACCGAACATGGCAACCGCCATCCTCAAATTGCCAAAGTTTTGGGAGACGTCCGCGGCAGCGTGGTTCGCGCAGATGGAGGCTCAGTTCGCCCTCCGCGGGATCTCAGATGATTCTACGCGTTATTCTCACGTTGTCTCAGCCCTTGGGAGGTCAACGGCAGCCAGAGCAGTGAACTTCATCACCTCTCCCCCGGCCCGAGATAAGTATGCTGGGATCAAGGCTCACCTTCTCAAGGTTTTTGAGCTCTCACGGCCGGAGCGTGCCCGATGTCTGTTGGCTATTAATGGACTGGGGGACAGCAAACCTTCCGAACTCATGGAAATGATGCTAAACCTTTAATTTTCATGGAACTGTTTCTCAGGTACATGCCACCGCATGCTCAGACGGCGCTCGCTAACAGTACTGTCACTGAGCCCCGGGCCCTGGCCGAGTAGGCTGACCGTTTCTTCCTGGCCACCCAGCGCTTCTCCCCTGAGATGCTGGCCATGACGCGCAGTTACTCGCCTCTGGGCGCGGGGATGGCATCCAGCAGGGGCCCCATCGCCACCGACGGCCGTGCTGGCACAGGCTTGTGCTACTTACACGCCCGTTTCGATGCGAAAGCGAAGAGGTGCAGCGCCCCTTGCAACTACGACGCGTTGGGAAAGCCAAAGCCCACGCTCCGCAGCGGCCGTGAGCGTGGGTGCGAAGAGCCGGCTGCTGTTCGTCAAGGACACCCTTTCCGGGCGCAAATTCCTTTGCGACACCGGCACCCAGAGGAGCGTCCTGACGGCCACTGCGGAGGACGCCGCTGGCGGGACTCATGGGCCACCCATACTGTCCGCTAATGGCTCCCCTATCCGCTCTTATGGCATGAGGACTGTGGACTGTTTCGGGAGTCAGCGCTTCACATGGAACTTTGTCACTGCCGATGTGTCATTCCCTCTTCTCGGCGCTGATTTTTTTTTTTTTTTTGTGCCCACGGGCTGCTGGTGGATGTTAAGAGGGGCCGTCTGGTGGATGCACTGACTTTCTCCACGGTTGCCTGCGTCCGCAATGAGGCGACTTATGGCGGTCTCTCCTGTTCGCTCTCGGACGGCACCAAGTACCAGCTCCTCCTTGGTGAGTTCCCTGGCTTGACACGGCCCACTTTCTCCTCTGCCACGACTAAACATGGGGTTGAGCACCATATTGAGACCAAGGGCCCCCCGATTCACGCGAGGGCCCGACGGCTTGACCCCGAGAAGCTAGCAGTCGCTAAGTCCGAGTTTGCCAACATGGAGCGTCTGGGCATCGTCCACCGCTCGGATAGCCCGTGGGCCTCGCCGCTACACATCGTCCCTAAACCGAGTGGCTGGTGGCGACCGTGTGGTGACTACCGCCGCCTTAACGACGCCACTACGCCCAACCGCTACCCTGTTCCACACATTCAGGACTTCTCGGCCCACCTGGCGGGCAAAATCCTGTTCTCCAAGGTCCACCTGGTGCGCAGGTATCACCAGGTTCCCGTGCACCCCTCAAACGTTCCCTAGACGGCTGTAATCTCTCCGTTTGGACTGTTCGAGTTTCTGAGGATGCCGTTTGGTCTTAAAAACGCGGCACAATCTTTCCAACGTTTAATGGATTCTCTGCTCAGGGACTTGCCATTTGTGTTCGTCTATTTGGATGACATCCTCGTCGCCAGCTCCTCGGAGGATGAACATCTGATGCACCGCCGCGACCTTTTCACAAGACTCGAGCAGCATGGCCTGATCATCAACCCGGCGAAGTGTGTTTTCGGGGTGCCCTCTATCCAGTTCCTCGGGCACCTCACAGACAAGAACGGCGCCACCCCCATTCCGGCAAAGGTGGAGGCCGTCTCCGCTTTTCCCCAACCTCGCTCGGCTCGGGGCCTCCAGGAGTTCCTGGGGATGGTGACTTTCTACCACCGGTTCATCCACCGGGCGGCCCACATCATGCGCCTGCTCTATGAGACTCTTAAAGACAAAGCCCCCAACCAGGACGTTGAATGGACGGTCGAGAGGATGGAAGCCTTCGAGGCTACGAAGGCCGCGCTGAGTCGTGCCGCTATGCTGGCCCACCGACCCACGGGACCCCTGTCGCTCTCACTACCGACGCATCGGACTACGCTGATGGAGCCGTATTTGAACAGTGGGTCGGCGGCGCCGGGCAACCGCTTGCCTTTTTCAGCAGTCAACTGGTCCCCAGGGAGCGCAAATACAGCACGTTCAATAGAGAGCTCCTCGGCCTCTGGCTGGCGATCCGCCACTTCTGCTCCCTATTGGAAGGCCGTGAGTTCACGGCATATGTGGACCATTAACCCCTCACTTTCGCCATGTCCAAGGTGGCCGAGCCGTGGTCCGCCCGCCAGCAACGCCAACTGTCATTCATCTCGGACTACACTACGGACATCCAACACATTGCCGGCAAATCCAATGTGGTCGCGGACTGCCTCTCCAGGGTGATCGTCGGCACTGTGCATCTGGGTCTCGACTACTCTCGCATGAGCGCAGACCAGGCCTCGGACCACGGGGTGCAGGCCCTCAAGACTTCTGACACGGGTTTGCGCCTGGAGGAAGTCGCAGTTGGTGACTCGGGCGTCAGGTTGCTGTGCGACCTCTCGGCTGACCAGCCTCAGCCGCTAGTCCCTGCAAACTGGCAGCGAGCTGTTTTCGAGGTGGTCCACAACCTTTCCCACCCTGGAAGGAAACCGTCCGTGAGGCTGGTGGCCCAGAAGTTTGTGTGGCGTGGTCTTAAGAAAGATGTGCAGGCCTGGGTCGACTCGTGCGTGCCCTGTCAGCGGGCTAAGGTGCATCGCCACACAAAAGCCCCCATGGAGCCCTTCGCTGTCCCCAAGAGGAGGTTTGACCACGTCAATGTCGACTTGGTAGGTCTGCTTCCTCCCTCGTACGGTTTCACCTACTTGCTCACCATGGTGGACAGGACGACCCGCTGGCCCGAAGCCGTTCCCCTCTCCTCTACAACGTCGTCACACATGGCCCGGGCGTTAATCGGCACGCGGGTTGCGCGCTTCGGGACCCCGTGCGACCTTTCCTCCGACCGTGGCCCTCAGTTTACCTCTGAACCCTGGAACACAGTCGCTGAGAGTTTGGGCGTCAAGCTGCACCGCACTACCGCCTATCACCCCCAGGCGAACGGTCTCTGCGAGCGGTTCCACCGCTCCATGAAAGCAGCCCTGCGTGCCGGCTTGACGGACGGCAACTGGTTGGATAAGCTCCCGTGGGTCATGCTCAGCCTCAGGTGCGCCCCCAAGGAGGACCGGTTGTCCTCATCCGCCGAGCTCGTCTACGGCCAGCCACTGTGGGTCCCCGGTGAATTCATCCCGGACGCCACAGCGCCCTGGTCCGCAGCCAAGCAATGGTCCTCCCTGCTGGAGGCCGCAAAAGGGTTCGCGCCGGTTCCCACGTCGCAACATGGCACCCCAGCTGCCCGGCTACCCTGTCACCTGCGCTCTGCAGATTTTGTGTTTGTTTGTCATGACGCCCACCGTGGACCTCTGCGCCCCCCATACGACGGACCGTTCAGGGTCCTGGAGCACGGGGATAAGAGCCTGCTCGTGGACATTGGCGGCAGACCCGAGACTGTTTCCGTGAAGAGGGTCAAACCCGCGCACCTGGACATTGCCCAGCCTTTGGGGTTGGCCCTCCCCCCGCGCCAGGGTCGTTCCCCTTTGCCCTGTGCCCCTGCGCCTGCCAGGGTGCCCTTGACCCCGCCTGGGCCCTTGTCCCCTGACTCAATGGACAGTGCGGCCCCGCCCCCCTCAGCCCCTACAGTGCACACCCGCCGGGGTCAGGCCGTCATCCCTCCACGGTACGAGGATTTTGACTATGGGTGAATTCTGGGGGGCTTGTGTGGTGTTTATATAATTCACCCGCGGGACCTCGAGTTGCGGTGCGGGGTTCCGCACTGACTGTTTTTGTTGTTGCTCTTCCGGAGTGAAGGTTCACAGAGTTCCTGCCGTTATGCGAGTAGTTTTTTGATGTCTAGCAATAAAACAAGTTGTGTTCCTGTGTCCGAAACTCCGCCTCCGACTCCTTTTCTCCGTCTCTACAACGTGATCCAGAAGAACATAGGACATTGGAAATAAACAGTAGCTGTATTGAATAAATACTTTTTCTAAATGTAATGCACTCTTTTGATTACCGCTGTCAGAGATGTATGAATATACTTGCTGAGATAACAACAAATAATGGACACCCCTTATATGTATAGCTGTGTTTGTTCTTCCATCCATTAAGGGAACTGCTCTACCTAGCCACAGAACACATTGTCAACCTTTTCATTTATTGTTTTCTCCTGCTTCGCTGTGCTACTTGCTTGCTGCTCTACAATTATCTCCTTTTTCTATACATTTGTGTAAATAGTTTTAAACAATGGACACTGTAAAAGAGCCCTTTTAGTCACCCTGGTGACTGTACCCCCCACCCCCCCCATGCGGTGTATCTAAGCTACAGCAGAAGAAAAGGCCATAAAAAGACAGATGGGAGAGTGGGAAGGCTGCAATGGGTGAGACCGGGGGAGAGCTCAATCAAAGCAGAAGCAGGAACACCCAGAATAGCAAAGAGCATGACTGGGACAGTTTGAGGCCGATACCAGTCTTTAGGTTTACTTACAGTGATGGGAAGAAAATGGTTGAATATGACCACTGCTACATTTAAAACGTAAAAGCTCTGTTGGATTCAGGACAGCAGAGCTTCAATGTTAAATGAGCGAGTCCATATTTAAAAAGATTTTTCTATGCATCTATAAACAAAATTGACTGCCACTTTTGAAAGCTACAGCTTATAAGTCTTCCCACTCGGTCTTGAAGAAATCTCTCCGTTATTTTTACATGAATCCCAACACATGCTCTAAGAAGGGCTCCATGGGGGAATTTTTTGTTATTGCTATGTTACATTGGTGTTATTATCTTCCATCTTTCATATCATATGATAGTTGGTTCCAAAAGTATTAGGGCTGTGACTGTTCCTTTTATTTTTATTTTGCATCCATGCTCCACCACAATGAATTTGAGACAAAATAGTTGGTGTGTGATTAATGTCAAGCCTTTTGTCTTTATTTGAAGAGGTTTCATAAAAATAGAGCATTTTACAAATTAGCGATTACAATCATTTATGTAGAACACATCAGTTTTAGTGCCTCAGAAGTAGTTAGACAAAGTGGCAAAGTTGTAACTATTTTTTTAATACTGAAAACATACTTTTTATATACTGAAAAACATTTGCAATGACACCCCAGTGTTTGGAGTCCATGGACATCACCAAATCCTTGCTGCAGATGTCCTCTCAAAGGCTGCTTGAATATTTGAAAATCATGTTCTATTGGTTTGACATTTTCAGTATTTGCTTTGAAAAAGTCTGCTTAACAGTTACTTTGGAAATATGTTTAGGCTGAGTATTGATCCGCACTGTAATGTAGCATCCACTCTGATTCAGTGGCAGTTCTGGTAGCGGGGCCAGGCCCTCCGTAACAATGAGTCTGGACCATTTGTGTACTCCTCCCTGATAAAAGATTATGCAATACTGTAATTATGATAGTTACGAACTAATGGAAGTGGCTCAACATTCTTGTCTGATCTGTCATGTATTGTATGCATTGTTTAACAGAGAGGTTATTTCACAATGCAAGTTTTTATCCACCACTCAATGCACTAAGAACCTCTGTGGTCTGCTTGGCAACACTCGGGTGACATTGGTGTAGTGCACCCTTTACCCGGTAAACTCTGGGCTTCCAATAAATCATGGCAGTAAAATAACACAGTGATGCAACATGATCCTTCACTGTGTGGAACGACTGAAAACGGCGGTCAGGTTTTGTTGACAAATGCCACAAGCTCAAAGTTACCATCGATAAGAGGAGGACAGAGCTCTTAAATGACTGCCATGAACAATGGTGATGGCTTGTGACAGGTCAAACCCAAAAAAGCAATATATAGAGATATTTCCCTTTCTTTTGAAAAAAAAAATAGTAATATTCATCAGCGTTAAACACAAAAAGCGCAAAAACTGGTGATAAAAAGCATTACCAAACAGATCAGATAAAACTGTCTTAAAGCTGTGAAAAAACAAAATCAAGCAAGATGACAATTTAGCCTTTTATAAGAAATGTGATTTATATACTAGGTTGTATAAATGTGTATTCCTCCGATTTAATTTTTGACTATAAAATTAAAAATCTAAATGCAGAGACATATGAAAAAAATTGCTTCACTGCATAACTGTATTATTGACCAAGGACAAAGACTGTAATTTAGCTGTAACTATATATCTTAATACGTGCATTTTCTTTTTTTTTTTTTTTTGTTTTTAAAGGCAAAACTGGATGGATTGGGCCAGCAAAAAGAACATTGATTTAATACATAATAAAAAGTACACACACTCCCACAAAGCAGGCAAATAAATTTTTCAATATCACAAATGTGATGCTTGTGGACGGACATACATCTCTCTCTCTCTCCTCTCTCTCTCTCTCTCTCTCCTCTCTCTCTCTCTCTGTCTCTCTCTCTGTCTGAGCCACCTCACTCTTCTCATCTCAGGATCTGTTTGTCCTTGCTCCAAAAACAAGTGTCAACCAAGTCTCTCAGTGACGTTCTCTCTTCTCTTCAGCTCCCCCTGGCTTTGTTCACATCATTGTTTTTATATCTCTTTTCACTTTGAATTATCTATAAAATGGAGAGGAATACATAGCATTTGGACAGCATGTCAATAAATAACACTGAGAACGAGAGGCTCTTGTTGGATGCTTTCTTGGTTCTGTCTTGTGGTAAGGTAACTAACCACAGTATAGCAAGAATTGAGTTGAATGTGCCCCTCTGGGAAACCCCTCTGCCACAGCCAGCCCCCGCAGTAAAAGTGGTCTAGAACTGCCACATATGGGTTTTGTAGCACTTGTTCTAATGGGAGCAGAGAACAGTCCTGCACACGTCACAATTGAGCTCGTCACTTCTATCAGACGTCACATCACATCATCAATAAAGACCAGCAAGAACGTTCAAGTTCCATAGATGGTCATGTGAGACATGTCTGGCATGTCTTGTAACGTCACTAGAGGTTAGAGTGCCTAATGGAGCAATAGTTAGTGTAATGACCATTGTGCAAAGGGCTTTGATGAAAGTATGCAGTTTAAAGTCACTCGTCGGGCGATAATCTGAGACAAGTCGATCGGGCAATTGTTGCAGATATTCGTCAGTTGATTGTGCAAGTGGTGCCGATGCTACTTAGGTATGGAGTTTAAATTTTCAAGTTTTATTTTTATTGTCATTGCATATAAACACAACGAAATTGCATTTGCCCCCCTCCACATAAAAACCACAACAGCATTCAATCCTTGCACATCATCAGCACCCATAGCAAACAGACATGATGGGCTAGTATTGTTCAAAACAGATGTGCAGATGGTGCAACGTGGTGAAACTACAACGCCGAGGGCACGATTAATAATGAGCTTGGCAGAATGTGACAACAAACTCTGCTCCCTCCTTAATTTGGGTAGTATGCAAGTCCTTGAAGGTGGGTAGGATGGTGCTGACAATCCTTTGACGTAAAGGCTATTGCTATGCCCTTATGTCTAAACCTGATAATTGGATACTGCAGGGGTGGCCAATGTGTCGATCGCGATCGACCGGTCGATCGCTGAGGCAGTTTCGGTTGATCGTGTAACCACCACCAATATGATCCAGATTGATGTTTTGAAATAGAGGGCCCAAATTATCACCTAGAAGCATAAACCTTGGAGTATCATGTATTTTATTCATCATGCTGTATGTGTTTAATATTCCCACATGTGGTCATCAGTCCAATTAAGAAAACAAACAGTCGTGCATGAGTAATTTCCAGCCTCTTTCCTCCTTCCCACTCTCTTTATGACTCGTCATCCCCCACCACTGCGGCGCACTTCCACAGGCTCAGTGGAGCCATTGTCATGTTGCCTTCCTGTTTCTATGGTGATGAGGCACGATCTGTTTCCAGTGAGTCTCTCGCCCCGCCACTCCTCTTTTGCTTCAGTGACTTTGGAGCATGTCCACTCTCAAAGAGGTGCAAGCTGTATCACCGCTCAGACGGGTCTAATTCCTGGTTGGTAGAATTCTTTAGAAGTTGAAGAACGTAACGATTTAATCATATATAGTGTATTCCCAAGACTCATTGGTGTACAGTAAAAAGCATCCAAAACAAGATGCTGGCAGTGTCAACATTTACTAGCGCTTTGAAACGGCGGCACTGCTGATTCATATCACTGTCAACATGATTACTGCATCATACAAAATGGAGAAAGCAGTGGCTGAGTGAATGAACAAATACTGCGTGCAGGATTACAATTTATGTTCATGTAATCCATCGCTTTAATATTCAAACGCTGAACCTCAATATTTTAAAGAGTTAAATGATATTTCCCCGTGAACATTAGCGTGACGCAATCTAAACAGATCAAATAAAACAGGTGTTCATCAGTGTGGCTTTATTTTGCAGTGGTGAGAAAATGTAGTGCATGATACAAAGAGATTGCTGATACTGTATGTCCTCATCATTTTATCCACAAAGAAGAATGCAGGCTGATTCACAGCGCTAAAAGTTACCACTCTAAGAGGGTCATGAGCTGTGTTGCATCAGGTAGCTCAAATTGAACCAAATTCTCATTTTAATGGATCACTGTATCTCGAGAGCATTGTAAACTACAACCACTATAATAAACACAAAATGTTAATATTGCTCTGCTATTGTGAGTAAAAATGGAATATTTGTGAAGACAAACAATACAACAATAATACAGCTCTTGTAATGGATTTTACGAGTGTAAAACCAGTGTATATTTGAAGTAAAACACACGATAAATCAGTTGGGATGCTCACCTCCTTTCTCGCTGCTTGTATGAGAGGAATTCCTTTTGGGCCCTCATTTCCAAACATGCGCCTTTTCTTTTTTCTGATGGCATGAGCGCCAGCACACATCTGCTCTCCCTCTCAGACAGGAGGCTGTGAAACCACTCTGGAACATAATACGCTGCCACTTGGCCAGCTGGTGCTGAACTCAAGGCAGCTGGGCGCAGAGTGATTGGCACATATACACGTTATTATATAGTACAGCAATAACATGCTGACACACAAGCACAAAGCCTCTGATGGAGGCCGAGGGTCATGGCATGATACACCACACGTGCAAGTACCTGCACACACAAACTGTCCAGACGTGAGAAGCTAAAAGTGACGTTTGCACTGGACTCTTCCAAAGTCCTCATACACTTTATTTCTGGATGAGTTAATTATGTCAGATGCAAGATGGAATATGGGTGGTGCCACGATGCAGTTTTCCCTCAAAATGTTGTGGATTTGATGGTCGGCACTGTGTGGAGTTAGCGTGTGATTGACATGGGGAAGAAGGAATCATATGTCTTGATGCACAGAGCAAAAATAAGGTGGCCAAACATTCTTTCTCCATAGATGTCAACATGGATTGGCCAGGATTTTCATTGTGATTTCATGACCACAGTCACTGTGTATTCTTCCGCTCTCTACCGGCAGAGTACTTTACTCTGCACACCTGTCCTCACCACGATGCAACATGTTTTAAAGAGGACAGATTGTTGAAAAAATACTTTAAAATTGCCAGCAGAGAGATTCTGAATTTAAATTGGTACCGAGGTATGACTCTATGAGGTTATGAATGGCGAGCAAGAAACTCATTTGTGAAGAGGAGTAAGAATACTTCATCACACAGCATGGTCATTTACCATTGAGCTCATTTTTTTTATTGGATTGTATATCATTTACAGCTTGGAAGTGTTTTTCACCCAAAATATTTTGTGTAATCATGGCTTAGTATAGTTCAGTGATTGACTACAGCACATTCTGTCTCACCCACAAACTTTGGATTAAGTTGTTGCCATTGTAACTCTATTTATATATAGTGCTGTGCATCACTATTCCATTGTGTTCGCAAACATGCTCAATCATTACTTAAAAAAAGAATCCATAATTTTTTTAATCATATTAATGGTCAGCCTCTTACTTTGAGAGGGATACTATAAAATTTACAGTGCACAAGTCAAGAGTCTTCACACAGCATAACAAAGCTAACGATGGCTCTTCCCACCAAAAGTCCTCTTCAAGGCTTGCCTGAGCCATGGTCCGTGGTTAAATGGCCCCACTGAGAAATCAGGTGTTGAGCAACAGTAACACACGGATGAGACAATGAAATCAGTTAAGTGCTTCAACAATCCCGAGACCCATTGACAACAATGCAATATTATGCTACAGATCACTACACTGAGCTCACTTTCTAATAATACAATAAAGTTCATTACACACAGTCAATAGACCCCTCTTGAAACTAAATACTGTTTATACTCTATGTAACTATTTTTCCATGTAATGTTAGGTGTTATGATATTTATACTTTCCTGTACTATCCATTTTGTGAAACACCTTTTCTTTTACTTATTAAGGAGGTAGCAGTAAAAAAAAAAAAAAAAATCGTGTATGCATGTCACAGATATCAGTGTTTTTTTTTTTTTTTTTTTTCACACCACTTGGAAAAAAGACTGAAACAAATTCTCTCTTAGGCTGGCTCACAGGCACAGTGCCAGATGGTAAACACGGCCTACTAATTGATTTGATTCACTCTTGCAAGCTTGTGTTCCATCACTGGTTGTGTTGAAGATACCTGTTGTTCTCCCTCTATCGACTGATTTGAGTCACAATGTTAACCTCCTTCTGTTCTCAATGTATTTCTATTTTCTTTGATCCCAGTAGTTACCTGTAGCTGGAGAGTGATAATACATTTTTCAATTCAGGTTGGAGGAAGAAACCAGGGGAGGCATTTGTTAAATTTACAGAATTATTTATTCCAGTTATGATACAGTACAATAACTGATGTGATCCAGAGTGTGTACCCCACCTCTCACCCTATGTCAGCTTTCCCGTGATGCTTAACAGCATAAGTGGCATCGAAAATGGATAGATGTATTCCAAGAAGTAAATCTGATCCTGTAGCTGGGGGAAAGGGAAGCAATTGTGCATCGCCTTATCGTTTTACACACAGCCACGAACATCAGACTGAAAGGGGAATAAACTGCTGATTTTGGACTTCTGAATGCTTCTTGCGTACTCTGAAGTGTGACTTAATTTTATATGAGTAAGGAAGGGGACATGAAGCAAGGGCAATTGAAGAACTTGTAAATGTTCATGTTTCAAAGTTATGACCACTTCAAGTTGAAGATACTGTAGTTGTAGTCCATTACGTACAGTGAAGAAAATAAGTATTTGAACACCCTGCTATATTGCAAGTTCTCCCACTTAGAAATCATGGAGAAAAATCTGAAATTTTCATCATAGGTGCATGTCCACTGTGAGAGAGATAATCTAAAAAGAAAAATCCAGAAACAATGTATGATTTTTTTAACGATTTATTTGTATGATACAGCTGCAAATAAGTATTAGCCAAGTATAAGGAGGGATTTTGGCCCACTCCTCTACACAGATCTTCTCAAGATCAGACAGGTTTCTGGGCTGTCGCTGAGAAACACTGAGATAATTGGCACCAGACCCCAAGAAAGGTACGTGGATGTGGTCTCTTTGTGCTGTCCCCAGTCCATGCAGGCTTGGCCACATGGAGCTCACTATTCAGCCCAACATGGCTACACAAAGGGCCCTGTTGACCTGCATCCTGGGTGAGGGAAAATGTTTTCCAGACATTGACTTCCTCACTGGAAGTTTCCAAGCTATGCTTTGTGTTGTCCCTCAACCAGGACTTGTTTATCCTCGGTAAACCATCCATAACATAAACGTAAATCTCCTGATAACTTAGCCCCGAGGAATGTTGGGACATGCAAACCCCTTCACTATGGTGAGGTGACAGCTCAACGAGGGGTCCCAGAACATCATAAAAACAAATATTTTAGTTCTGGTTTGTCCACACGAGTGAACCCATAAAGTGTCAGTGTTGCTGTCTGGGGTGAACGTGCATGTAATGTGTTACACCGTGCATTAGTTACTCTGTGGTGAGGCTTCCCGCTCTCTCTTCAGCTCCACTTCACCAACACAAATAACATAACATCAACGGCCAAGGGTCAAAGGGATGGAGGAAGGATTACATCACAGGTGACGAGCCGCTGTCACGTTGTTTTTTCTGTGCACGTGGATGATGTTTTAACAAATACATGCCTACGATCCTGTGTGCATGTAGTACCTCTTCTGCTAAATTGACTACAATGAGATAATATGGATTATGACGGTTTTGACATTCCTGTCACATGCAGCCATTTATGATTAAGGGTAATTAACAGATAGAAATGACAGGAAACCAAAACATTAACAATTATTAATATTTTTTTCATGCAGATATTAAATAGCAAATTCCAAAATGTTTGTGTCTGTCATAAGCCACAACCGGCCGGCTGCGATGAGCCGCGATGGCTCATCTCCGCCACGGGAGTGGATCGGACGGGATGTGGTTTGGCCGTGATCGGATATCATCTGAATATGGCTCAAAACAATAGTGTAATATTGGCCTGAGGGCTCGAAACAATAGTGTAATATTGCTCCGGTAACTTCATTCGGTTGTGTGGTGTTGTCCTTTTCGAAAAGAACTTCAGTGTCAGAAGGGGCGTTGGAAAAATGCGAATATCTCTGTTGTTCGGCTTCCGTTGTAGCAGGCACTGCGTGTTTTCAATGGCGGAAGTGACGATGACGTCAAGGACAAATAACGTGACTAACATGGTGACCACTTGGATATCGAGGGACACTCAATTGCGCAACTTTGTGCATGGATGACGCGCTCTCCGCTCACTTTTTTTTTTCCCGTATAGACATTGAAGTGAATACTGTTATATGTATTTTTCATTACAATATCTATTTTAGAATGTATATAGGGACGACACCCGGGCTTTAAGTACCCCAGTATATATCCAAACTGAGCATTTTGATTGTTCTTGAGAATGTGCAGGTGTACCTAATAAAGTGTCGAGAGGCTGCATTTGTGAATTTATCACCAAAGCTAGAATTTGGGCTGGCAAATTCTATTAAAGCACAAAATATTTTGAACTTCTCGTCTTCTCCCCTTTCCAAATACTAATTTACTGGAGAACATAACTGTTACCATTTTATTCATATGCTTTTGTGTGTGTTCATGTCGGACTAGTAAAATTTAATACATAATTTGCAGCACAGCATGAGTCATCTGTCAATTATTTATTTAGGTCTGCGACTCCAGATGATATTGTCATTGTCATTTGCTTTCATGATGTTCTAAAGTTTGGTGCATTGTGCTTACAGTCATCGCAACATGACAACCTCTGTAGTATATAGGAGGGACTACACGGTGTGCCGCCACAGTGTGCTAGTTTTAGCAATCTTGTGGAATCTGTTAACCGAATAGCGTCCAACAGAATACTATACAATAGAATAATCTTTATTATCCTGAGCATAGCCACAGCAATTTACCCCACTCCCTTTATTTAACCCATCACAGTAGTGGACACAGCAAACACACTGTTAGCCGCACACATAGGGAAATATTTATGTTGATACAGTCATATTTAGTCACAGTATTTTTCTAGCAAAACTAACCTAGTGTGTCTTCCCTTTTCTTGGGTCAAGATTTAGAAGAACCTGGTGACCCACGATGCCGACAAGAGTATTATTCCTTTGATACCGTGTTTATTTACCTGTGTGCTTACATTGTGTATGTATGTCTACATGTTTCAAAATAAAATTATGAAACTAGTAAGGCACTGAGAAGAGCAGCGATATTCACCATCATAGACTGAATTTTACAACGTCATAAATGTTCCATTCCAAGTTAGTCTGATATTATGGCTGCTCAGAAAAATTCTACCAATCACATGATCACCATAGAAATTAGTGGTATTGTTTTGATGTACTGAATCACATTTTTTTTTGTCAGATAGAGCACTGCACCTTATCAAAAAAAGATTTTTATTTCACCAAGGGAGCACCTACTGCTGAACAACAATAGCCATGGTGAAAAATAAAACAACAAAGTGTCAATGTGGAAAAATAAATCCATTAAAAAAATACACAAAGTAGATGGACTGAGCTCAACAGGGAACAGACACCAAATAAAATAACCACAAAAAAGTAAAAATGATACTAGAATGTAAAGATATGAAAGTGCTACAAAGAAATAACAAAGACTCACTTGGATAGGAAAAACAAAAGTAAAGCAAAAAGGCTGAAATACTAACTGCAGCAGTAAAACAGAAAGCAAGACCAAAGTTACAAACAAAAGAACAAAATATCATCTACTCAATGTTATGAAAGGACAAGTAAAACAACCCATAAAGGAACAACAGAAACTAACCTACATAGACGAAATGAAAACTATTTAAAGTTGACACAGAACAAAGAAGAGAAACCAGAAAATTATAACAAGCTCAATGAAAAACAAGCACAAGGGAAGTTGGCAGTAGTCTGGCATCTGTCCAATTTGTTCCATGCTTAAATGCCAAGATGAAGGAAATGCGGATCAGGTGCATGCAGGAGGCTCTGCTCATCCCTGGCAGCAACTGGAAGAACCCCAAAAGAGAAGATGTGAGATCACAACCCCATGACAGGGATTCTTTTTTTTTCCCACGGGAATTTGCGAGTCAGTCCAAAGCAGGACTCATCTGGATTAGCTCTACTTAGTTTACTCTTATGTCCATCAAACTGGCCTGCACATTTGCGATGAGAGCTTCTTCAACAAACGTTTAAAAAAAAAAAATCTGCCTTACATCTCTGTTGTCGTTTACATGTCGTAAAAGCAATTGTACTGTAAATTTTGAATTATGTGTCATTCATTCTTACCAAAATGACGTAAATATTACAAATAAGTAATCACAGGAAAAACAGTTTTTAGGTGGACTCCTTTGATTAGTTTTGTATGTATGGAAAGTTTGGATGTGTCTAATTCTATGTAATAATAGTCTAATCAATGGAGAGTAAATTAATTTGCATGGATCGGATCTTCCATCACCCGTAAAACACAGCATGTCTGAAAGAAGACAAAATTCCATTTAGCTTCAGTTGACTTAATTCCCTTTTCTTAGTCACATCCCATGCAGCATGCATTCTGGAGGCCTTTCGGTAGCCTAAAAATAAAGTTGATCAGTGACTGAAATCTACAGCTGCTCATCCATGGACTTTGGATAGCAGCCGAATCAGATGCACCTGTGTGAGGTCGTTCGCTGCATAAAGACACCTGTCCACCCCATACAATCAGTAAGACTCAAACTTGTAACATGGCCAAGACCAAAGAACTGTCCAAAGACACCAGAGACAAAATTGGACAATTCCACACGGCGGCTACGGAGAAATTGTCAAGGGGGCTTGGTGAAAAAAGGTGCACTGTTGGAGCAATCGGTAGAAAATGGAAGAAACTAAACATGACAGTCAAGCTCAATCGGAGTGGATCCCCATGCAAGATATCACCTCATGGGGCCTTAATGATCCTTAAAGCTTGAGAAATCAACCAATTACTACACGACAGGACTTGGTCAATGACCTGAAAAGAGTTGGGACCACCATTTCCAAGGTGACTGTTAGTAAGACACTAAGACGTCATGGTGTGAAATCATGCATGCCACGGAAGGTGGTGAAACCAGCACATGTGAAGGCCCGTCTTAAGTTTGCCAATGACCATTTGGATGATACAGAGGAGTCATGGGAGAAAATTTTGTGGGCAGATGAGACCAAAATGGAACTTTTTGGTCATAATCCCACGAACCGTGTTTGGAGGAAGACGAATGATGAGTTCCGTCCCAAGAACACCCCTACTGTGAAGCATGGGAGTAGTAGCATCATGCTTTGGAGGTGTTTTTCTTCACATGAGACAGGACGACTGCACTGTGTTAAGGAGAGGATGACAAATCGTTAAAAAAAATCATACATTGTGATTTCTGGATTTTTCTTTTTGGATTATCTCTCTCACAGTGGACATGGACCTGCGAAGAAAATTTCAGACCCCTCCATGATTTCTAAGTAGAAGAATTTGCAATATAGCAGGGTGTTCAAATACTCATTTTCTTAGCTGTAAATACAACTACTGTATTTTCAATACATTGCAATTGAAACAAGCTTAAGGTGAATTTGCCAGATATTCAGCAAATCTTTGTCATCATTGTGGGTCAATATCAAATCATATGACGCTAAAACTCTGAAACTCTGGGAAATAAATACTCTGTACCAACCTCAGGAGGATATTATATACAATTAATAAGCACATAAATGTCAGTCGAGTGGTTTAAAGAAGTGTGTATTGTCTCAGCATATGAGTCACACCTTTTTTAAACAGCCTTATTGTCAACACACCAAGACACACCTCCTTTATTTGATTAATGCAGACAGAAAAGAAGGAATGACATTCAAATGGCTTTATCGGCAAGATTTTCCTCCAGGATAGTAGTTGTGTATCCAAATATATGTGGTCAATACTCCATCATCTTCATCAGTGCAATGAAATTACAATTTGTTGTTTAATTGGCATGTGTTCCAGCTCATAATTAATAAATAAACATTTCACACTAGTTAAGATGTAAATCTATCATGAGAGGGCCAAAGTAAAAAATGCAGTGTTTGTATCAGCATGATGAAAGCCAAATACAAGTAGTACTGTCATTATTTTCACAATACTGGATACTGATTTACATTTTTTTTCAGTGAATTTTGTTATACAAAGAGTCCTCTAATTTTAGTATAATACAGTACTGTTACTACTTACTACTCTTAAGTATTTTATTTCATTTCCACTGACATTCAGTCTGACATGAGTGATAACTCCTATTACTGTCTATTTTAATTGGCACTTCAGAATACCCCACATGTATTTTAGTGGTGAAAAACAGAGATTCATCGAGTTTCTAACTGCATAGAAATGGACAGTCCGTTTCCTTTTAAATCCACTTAAATATTAATGTGGGTCCACATGGATGACGACGATGTACACCCTGAACTGGTTGCCAGCCAATCGCAGGGCACATAGAAATGGAAACCAATCACACTCACAATCACACCTTGGGGCCATTTAGAGTCTCCAATGAATGTATGTTTTGGGGGAGTGGGGGAAACTGGAGTACCTGGAGAAAACCCATGCAGGCACAAGGAGAATATGAAACTCGACAGAGGCGGGGCCAGGATTTGAACCCCTGTCTTTAGAACTGTGAGGCCAATGCTCTCACCAATTGCGCCACCCTGCCACCCCCTGGTGAACATGTGACAGGAAAACTTGACAAAATAATAGACAAACTAAATTTAATCAAAAAGATGGATTACAAACAAAACACAGATTACAGTAAGTGTAATGTCTTTAGTCAAAAGATTTGTATATTCCATTAGAAAAATACATTTATTTCATGATGCGATGTGTTAAAATGGTTTAAAAGAAAAAGCGTCAGAGGATCTGTACGCCTGTAGAGGATCTTTGACGTATCTCCGGTGAAAATATGAGCATGGTGAACATTAAGTCTGAGAACAACTTATAACTATGCTGAATGTGTTCTAAACATTTGAACCTTGGGAAACTTTCGTATTTGTAAGTATTTTATGTTCACAGACATTAGGTCGAAGTCACAATTATATTTTATCTGAAAGCTCGATGTAAATGAGTGATCGTTGATACAGCTATTGTTGTGTTTAGCATAAATAAGACAGCTACCTGTACTTTGCACAATGGCACACAGTGTACAGTGTAATGTATATTTTTATGTATCTTTCAGTTACATTTATTAATTATTATTTACCACAAGAGACCTCCATAAAAGCAAGAAAAGAAGGCCTTGTGTACGGAGTTTCTTTATAAGTTTGCTAGCTGTCTAGCTTCACATGGTAACGTGTTGTGAGGACGGCACAACAAGACAATAGTACTATAAAATAATAGTAAAATGCTAAAAATGCCTTTTTACTGTAAAGAAAGAAAGTACACTAATTTACTGTGATGCAATGAAATCACCAATAAAAGTAACATACTGTGAAGTAGAAAACAGCAGCAGCAGTAGAAAAAAAGCACTACTAACCTGGCAACTGTACAACTGTTGTTTTAAAAGGACAATTTGTTACAGACTCCCACGCAAATGCGTCCATGAAATAAATACGTGAAATATTTACGCAGCGACTCTGATCTTGATTTGCAAATCCATCCAGGAATGCAATACTATTTGTGGTATGTTGACGTATTGAATCAGAAACTCTAAACTACCCACAAATGTATCCCATAATACATTATTATGCTTTATAGTGAAAAATAGCATTTTAATGGAAAACAATATGTAATACTTGGTAATCCTGTTTTAGCCCAGTTACCCATTTTAAAAACTGGCAATTTAGTACTACATGATGATCACTAAGGCAAAAAGGATTAAATGTAAAACCTCAAATATACATTATTTCTGTTCAGTGGCACTCGCAGTGAGAATAAGATCATGATACGATCCTCGCTATGACGTTATGAGTTACGGGACACTCCTTGGTCCTTGTTGAAAGTTGTGAGGTGGCGAGACATCACTCTGTGCATTTTATGTGACATATCATTTCTTGTTTCTAGCTGATATTAAAAATAAATAAATAAATAAATGTCAATAACAATATCCTTACTGTCTGTCTTTATATTAATCCCACTTGGCATGTTTGTGTTGCTGCGTATGAGTTCATATCTTGCCTTCCTTTATTACTTGTTTTTATTTTTAGAGAAACATTAAGATAGTGTGCTCGAGCATTATTCTTTTACAGTACAGTGCAGTACAGCAAAGTGACAAAGTGGAATCTTTGTTTCAGTCATAGATTTTGTTCTCGACACAGGGATGTAATGTGATCACATTCCAAGTCATAAATCACAGAACATCTTGGAAGGCCCCTCATGCTGTAAAAAAATATTATCTGTCTTCCTTGTAAAGTAAAAACTGTATTGTGCACATTAAATGTCACTGCTGCCTGATGTGCCAATATTTCCACTCAGATATGACTGATAATTATAATATTAAAAGCAGCACAGAATTCTCTCTCTTGTTCTTGTCACGTCCCATTGGAACGAGAGTTGTACCCAAATGCAGGACTCGGAAGATGCAAGGTAGTTCAAGGAGACACGTTTATTATATGCAGAGGTAGGGGATCGAGCAGGCAGTCCGGTGCAGCAGCGGTAGTTGGGACGTCGGGCGAAGAGAGCAGGTGAGCGGGCAGGCAGGAGTCGGTACACAGGAGAACAATCAAAGCAGGCAGAAGTAACGAAGGAGTCAGGCTTACAAGGTTGGTCGGAGAACAGACGAAGGTCGGTACACACAGGTTCAATCAGGGATACCGGAGCACACGAACAGGACATGAAGATCAACGAACTGGCGCCGCCCAGTTGTCATCGCGGTCATATAAATCCACAGCATAATCAGGTTGCATGAGGCGCAGGTGTGCACCTCCCAATCAGCGCACCCGCGCGGGCAGCCGCACAACTCGTGCTGGAGCGGCAGGATCATGACAGTACCCCCCCCTCAAAAGCACGGCTCACAGACGTGCCTAAACAAAAGAACAGACAATAATTAATACAGGCAGGGGTGGGCGGAAGGGGTGTCCGGAGGAGGGAATGCCCCCCTCCCCCGAACCCCAGTCTGGTGGCCATCCAGGCCACCAAACACAAGGCATCCGGGTGGACAGGTCAGGAGGACGACCCGGACGCCATGCCCCAGGGTCCCCAAGGGGCAATTCGGGTGGACAACTTCTGTGAGGAACCAAACGGCGAAGCAGGAACCAGAACGAGGCAGGCCACTGCTCCGGACGAGAACCTCCCACGCTGTGGTTGAGGCTTGGTCAGTAGGCAGCCATGGATTGGTCACCAACGAGGCCAGGTCATGAAGCGGCTGGGAGCCATCTGGAGTGAATAGGATGATAGAGAGAAGGACCAGAGCCATGACGGCCACCATCACAGCCATCCAGTAGTCTCTCCAGCTCCAGGGTGGGTCCACAGAACTCCCCAGCTCTTGTCTGACAGGAACGTGAGAAGGCGGCGACCCCATCGGCCCCTCCTGGACAGCAACGTGAGAAGGCGGCGACCCCATCGCCACCTCCTGGACAGCAACGTGAGAAGGCGGCGGCAGCATCACCAACTCCACCTCCTCCTGGATGGGAGCGTGAGGCGGGGGTGACCCCATCGCCATCGTCACCTCCTGGACAGCAACGTGAGAAGGCGGCGACCCCATTGCCATCGCCACCTCCTGGACAGCAACGTGAGAAGGCGGCGGGAGCATCACCAACTCCACCTCCTCCTGGACGGGAGCGTGAGGTGGCGGAGACCCCATCGCCATCGCCACCTCCTGGACAGCAACATGAGAAGGTGGCGACCCCATTGCCATCGCCACCTCCTGGACAGCAACGTGAGAAGGCGGCGACCCCATCGCCACCTCCGGGACAGCAACGTGAGAAGGCGGCGCCAGTGCCACCTCCTCCTGCACAGGAACGTGAGAAGGCGGAGGCAGCATCACCAACTCCACCTCCTCTTGGACGGGAGCGTGAGGCGGCTGGGGAACTGTCGCCACCTCCTGGACAGCAACGTGAGAAGGTGGCGACACCATCGCCGCCACCTCCTCCTGGGCAGCAGCGTGAGAAGACGGCGACACCATCGCCGCCACCTCCTCCTGGACAGCAGCGTGAGAAGACGGCGATACCATCGCCATCACCTCCTCTTCCTCCTCCTCCTCCTGGACAGCAGCGTGAGAAGCCGGCGACACCATCACCACCTCCTCCTGGACAGGAACTTGAGAAGGTGGTGGCACCCTCGCCAACTCCTGGACGGGAACATATGGACTTGCCCGTCGCTGTCGGAGCCGGAACAGGGGATGACCGCAGACCGGTCGCCGACACAGCAAGAACGGGGAGCGACCGCGGACCGGTCGCCACTGGTACTCCAGGGCACGGACGAGAAGCGGCTGTGGAGACGTCGCCACCTCCTGGACAGCAACGTGAGGCGGCATCGGGTCGGTCCCCACTGCCACGTGAGCTTGCAGTGCATTCGTTGAAACAGCAACGTGGGCGTGGCACGGTGGCGAATACGTTTCCAGGGCAACATGAACGAGTGTCGGCAGAGAGTCAGTCGAAACTGACACGTGGGCGTGTCTCGAGAGCGGGTCAGTTCCAACTGCAGCGTGAGCTCTGCTCGGAACAGCCAAAACCTCGACGTGGGAATGGTGAGGAGGCGGGTCAGTTTCCACAGCTACGTGCGCTTGGCGAGGTGGCGAGTCCGTTCCCACTGCGACGTGCACTTTGCAAGGGGGCGGGTCTGTTTCCACGGAAACATGAACCTGAGTAGCCGGAGAGTCAGTCGAAACTGACACGTGGGCGTGTCTCGGGAGCGGGTCAGTTCCAACTGCCACGTGAAACTGCATCAGCAGCGAGTGCGTCGCCGTTGCGACGTCAGCGTAGCTCGGCTGGTTCGCCAATCCTTGCCGGACCTGGGCCGTGAGAGCCGCCAATTCGGCGCTCTGCCGCTCTATCTCCGCCCGCATTTCACGGTAGAACGCCTCGTGATTTGGCGACTCCTCCTCCCTCTGGGCTGGAATCTTCGCCACCAGCTGCGGGTCTGCGGGCTTCGCCGTTGCCGGCGAGGAGTGGGAGGACGGTGTCTTAGTTGCCGCGCAGCGGGAGGCACAAGGGAGCGCCCGGCCGGGGCGTCTCCTCTGGCCACCACGCGGAGGTCCCGGGTAGATGGCCAAGCGGGTTCCCTCGTACAGATTGGTGTACTTGGACCTAGAGGGCGAAGTCGCTCGGGTGCTGGAAACGCGGGGAGGTGAAACAAACTGACTGGGATGAAAAGCCGGGCAAAGAGATTCAAAATCAAAGTCATCGGAGTCGTACTCAGGCAGCCGGTCATACAAATCACGGTCCTCCTCATATTCCGAAAAGTCAGAGTCCAGAAGAATATGAGGAGCCGGACGGTCGTGTTCGGGACGTATTCATACCTCGCTGGCAGAGCGTAAGACACGGAAGCGGAGGACGTCAGGGAGCCTACCCGGATCGGACAAGATTGGTCCTCTGGCAGACGGTCTACCTTGCGTCGGTCCCGGCGACACCGGGTCTCTCCTGCTGGGTCCTGTGTTGGCCAGTTCGTTCTGTCACGTCCCATTGGAACGAGAATAGGACCCAAATGCAGGACTCGGAAGATGCAAGGTAGTTCAAGGAGACACGTTTATTATATGCAGAGGTAGGGGATCGAGCAGGCAGTCCGGTGCAGCAGCGGTAGTTTGGACGTCGGGCGAAGAGAGCAGGTGAGCGGACAGGCAGGAGTCGGTACACAGGAGAACAATCAAAGCAGGCAGAAGTAACGAAGGAGTCAGGCTTACAAGGTTGGTCGGAGAACGGATGAAGGTCGGTACACACAGGTTCAATCAGGGATACCGGAGCACACGAACAGGACATGAAGATCAACGCACTGGCGCCGGCCAGTTGTCATCGCGGTCATATAAATCCACAGCATAATCAGGCTGCATGAGGCGCAGGTGTGCACCTCCCAATCAGCGCACCCGCGCGGGCACCCGCACAGCTCGTGCTGGAGCGGCAGGATCATGACAGTTCTTGCCTCTGCCTCACAGTGGAGTGATTATCTTTCCGGATCATGGTGACTTCCACTTCCTCCCACTTTACAAAATCATGCTTGGTACTTTAATTGACTACTTGAAATTGCTCAAAGTGGTCATTCTGAATGTAGCCGCATCTCACCCAAAGTCAGCTGGAATAGGCTCCGGCTCCCCACGGTCATAATTAGGACAAGCAGTACAGGAAAAAGATGGGAGCATGAATATCATTATTAAACCCCACCATTTTAAAAAGGGAAAAATTATTTTCTTGAATTAAAACAATGCCTTCTGGACAAAACCCATGACTCCCATTTCTTTGTCCTTCCAAAGTGTCTAGCAAGACAGTTCCTCAGTATTTACAATACTTAATTTACATACTGAGTGAACGAAATGTAACTTTGTATGAACTACATGGACCAAATTAATATGCAACAAATAATCAAAAAAACTCACACATTTTCCCATACCACCAGACAACTTTTAATGAGAAAATACTGCCAGGGGGTGCACATTCATAATCCATAAAGTTTCTCAGTCTTCCTTCTGAGGTTTGGCAACTACTCAAAATAGAACATATAAAAGTCTTCAGACTTTTCACACTCTGCTTATTGCTTTTTCGACATTTGACTGTTTTTACTTGGCTTGTACTTTAGTCATTACTGGTTGCTATACAGCATACATTTAGTAACAGGATTACAGAGGTGTGCGCGCTGAAAATGTGTTTGTGAGGAAGATGTTCTGAATTTGTCGTATGCAACAGCGAGGCTTCGTAATCACAACAACTACCCCCCCACACCAAGCTCCTCTGCCAGTGACTTCACAGTGAGGCTGGATGAAGGGCTACCCGGCAGGGCGTGTCAATTTTGAAGCATGGCTCTACAATGGCAGCCATGTTCAACAGCAAGTGACTCTGGCAGCTACAATGACTTCATGTGTACCCACTTCCCACCCTCCTTACAGTGTATGTGCATTGTGGCCTCTCCTGCCTCTGTCACAGCTGTCCGCTCGTATCACATTACGTCAATGCATAACACGCGCACACAGCATCACAAACAGGATGTGACATAGTCAACTAATGATTAATTTGCCCATTTCCTTTTACAAGATTGTACGTCTAATTGACATGAAATGGCTCTTGTCTAATGATGTAGCTGCATATTTTCTGCAGTGGGTTAGGATTTGTCTCCACAGATCTGTGGAAGCAGAATTATTTTGTTTTAACTTAGATTATTTTTTTAAATATATTTTTGCTACATGTTAAACCACTATTAGTGTAAACTGTCAGATGACGTGCATGTAACAGCAGATGGAGAAATCCATCCATCCATCCATCCATCCATCCATCCATCCATCCATCCATCCATCCATCCATCCATCCTCCATCCATCCATCCTCCATCCATCCATCCATCCATCCATCCATCCATCCATCCATCCATCCATTTTTTGAACTGTTTATCCTCACAAGGGTCCAATCTGTCAATGGGGGGAGGCGGGGTACACCCTGAACTGGTTTCCAGCCAATTACAGGGCACACAGAAACTAACAACAGTCTCACTCATGATCACAGGGAGAACATGCAAACTCCACAGAGGTGGGACTAGGATTTGAACCCTGGTTCTCAGAACTGTGAGGTAGACACCTTAACCTTTTGTCCACTGTGCCACAATTGGAGAAACAGATATTCTGTAATTGAGGAAAAAATAATCTCTCTCTCTCTCTCTCTCTCTCTCTCTCTCTCCTCTCTCTCTCTCTCTCTCTCTCTCTCTCTCTCTCTCTCTCTCGCTCCCTCTCAAGGTGCGACAAATCAACTGATTAATGGGGAACTAATCCATTATTAAATGGATTGACAACAAATTTCATGTTCAATTAATTGTTCAACCAATTGCTCAATTGAAAACTTTGAATGTTGTAGATCTCCATGAACACAGACAAATATCTTTTTGTTTCATCAAACTGCGACCTTAGCAATGTTTTTGGATGGCGACCAGTTCAGGGCGTACCCTACCTCTGATCTGAAGATAGCTGAGATAGACATTGCCATCCATCTGCTTTTACTTCAGAAAACAATGACCAATATTTTTGCTCATTTTCCAACAATATATTTTACAGAACCAAACTGGATTGTAATAAATGTATGATTGTGCATTTTCTGCACTATCAATTTGAAATAATGTCCTGTTTTTAAATTAAATAATTTAAATTTTACTCCCCCCCAAAAAAAAAATGCATGTAAAAGAAAGTCGGTGAGCAGTGAAAGGGTACCAGTGACGTGGTGATTTTAATAGAGTGACAATTGTTTAATCGAATGAATGAAAAATGAATAAATCAGTGAAGTGATGGTTTTGTATGGAATGAAATGAATGAAAAATAATCAGCCAGTGGCGGCACGGTGAATAAACCATTCAGAGTTGGCCTCACAGTCCTGAGGACTAGGGTTCAATCCTGGCCCTCTCTGTGTGGAGTTTGCATATTGTCCCCGTGCCTGCGTGGGTTTTCTCCGGGCACACCGGTTACCCCCCCACATCCCAATAACATGCAAAATTAATTGCCCCAAGGTATAATTGTGAGTGCGACTGTTGTCTGTCTCCATGTGCCCTGCGATTGGCTGGCAACCAGTTCAGGGTGTACCCATGCCTCCTGCGCGTTGACAGCTGGGATAAGCTCCAGCACCCTTGTGAGGATAAGCAGTTAATAAAATGGAGTGATGGAAAATCAGCCAAGCATTTGTGAAAGAACATGTTACCATACTTCTCTGGCATATACAGTACATGTATCATCTTTCTCAGTGCAAGAAGGAAACTCAGAATATGTCTTCACATAGTTCAATTCCATAGTATAATTATACTGTCTGCAAATCATCTTTTGAGCTAGTTACCCCCCTGCACCCTCCAACCTCATTATCTGTATTTCGGGTTTTGGGAGTCACCGCTGTATTGATCAGTATCAGGAATTTCATGTGAACAATTATGCAGCCTTTAGTTTTACTTTAGTACACCGTATTTATGTATTACTTTTAAAAAGATGACCATGGCTCCTAAAAATGTTTTCGCTGTTTTACTTATCACTAGAGGGAAAGTGACGTGCCTGTGTGTACCTGACAGCCGATACGATCACGCCTCACGTTTCCGGTGATACTGTCTGGCACCCACATGGACATATTGCAGTGACGATAAAGGAATATTAAAAATCATATTGCTCCTTCTTCTGATGAATCCTTGCTCAGACTGTCTGTCTACACAGTCATCAAATCAGCCCTTTACAGGCAAATGTGCACACACACTTGCACACAAATGCACACAAAAACACATGTGCACTTAACAGACAAAAGTGAGTTATTGATTTTTGGAAGTCAAAAGAGCGGGCATGAGGCGATGATTGTCGACTTATCTTCAAAACTTACTCCTCCTTCCAGTACCGTTATGTGTTTGTATTGTGACTAGATGTTTATTTTTCTTGCTTTTAATATTGACCTCACCGACACTATGGGTCAGTTTTGCCCTGCCTCAGTTTCACTCAGAGAGAGACAGCAGTTATTCCGGCATATTATAGATAAATCAAATCATAAAGCAATGAGCAAAATATGAAAGAAATGTCTGACAATCCATTGAAGAATGTGATTAAATCTGAAGGGTGTGCATGAATTATATATAAAATTACGTGTTATACTATTGCACAGTCATTTTCATCCCTGCTGACTTATACTACTCATTATGCCGGGGGTTTGTAAAGCCTAAATATGCTTTATGGGTTTCCATGGCAACTGCAAACCGGGAGCAATAAGCTACCTTTATTGCTCTCAGCTTTTTCCGTCAGTGTACTTATGAGAGGAAGTCATTTTTTTTTTAGTGGAAGGAAATGTGAGGAGTAGAGTTTATACTTCAGATCATTTTAAAGTATTGCACTATTGAGGAGTTCTTTTCAACCAAAAAACAAAAGAATAATAATAATTAAAAATGAAAACCTATGAATAATTTTTTTGTGATAAACACCTTCCAAATTGCACTGTATGGTAAATATCAATCGTTTCATCAACTAGTTCAACATAAAAAATAGGGGGGCAATTACAAAATTGACGTTACAGACAGTGAATGACAATAGTTGCAATATCTAACAAGCAAACCAAGGTGAAGTTTGTTTGCTATTGGAGTCCGAGAGGATAGAGTCAGAATTTTCCAAATAGTGTTTATTTAGATAATTTATGCATGTCTGACTCTCCTGTATGATATCGTCTTGTCTTAAAGGAGACATTTATGTCTATTGTGAAGTCAGTGCTAGCTGATTTGCAGCAAATAATCAATTGCTCACTTCGGTCTGGCGAGTTTCCTGAAGCTTTTAAAGTGGCTGCCATTAAGCCTCATCTAAAAACAGAGCACTGGGCGATTCCATGTTTGGAAACTATTGACCTATCTCAAATCTCCTTTTCATAGCCAAGATTGTTGAGAAAGTTATTTTTAATCAACCCACGAATTTCTTGAATTTAAATTGACTTTTTGACAAATTTCAATATGGTTTCAGATCTCATCACTGTCAGAATCTGCTCTCATCATAGTGCTAAATGATATCAGGTTGAATACTGACTTAGGAAAGCTATCAATTTTGGTCTTGTTGGATCTCAGCGCAGCTTTTGATTTGGTAAATCATAATATATTGCTGAACGGGTTGGAAACATAGATAAGATTAAATGGAACGGTCCTCAAATGGTTCAGGTCCAATCTGGAGGAAAGGCACTACTTTGTAACCATTGGAAGTAATCAATCTCAACAAATCACAATGACGACCTATTGGGTCCCTCAAGGGTCAGTTCTTGCATCCCTCCTGTGCAGCCTGTATATGCTATCCTTGTGTCATTTTTGTCTATCATAGCTATGCAGATGACATACAGTTACATATAGCAGTATCTTCAGATGACTATAGCTCAATTGAGGTGTTGTGTCCCTGTCTATAGCAGATACATAACTAAGTGAGCAACCATTTCCCTCAGCTACACCACAACAAAACTTTAATTCTTTGAGAGGGTGACCCAGTCTCATGGAAGTGAACAACTACTGGGCCAGCGGCAAAGACATATTCTGTTTTCCTTGAGGATTTTGGATGGTGCTGTTATATTAAAAAAAGACTGTAAACTCCAAAGCGCTTGCAATCCTCCACAGCCATCATAGATTTTATTTTTACTTGTGGAGTCAGCACTTCATTCCAAAGGTATTGAAAAACACTTCTCAATTAGTATGTGAAGCCTGCAGCAGACACATTGCCAAACACAAATAGCCCCCCAACTCAACCCGCATCAACAACTTCGCAAAAAAATCAAGCATGTGCCAATGAACATACCTGTAGGTTTATTCTGTGAACTAAAGCCAATCTAAGGAAAGAGTAAAAACTCTCAAATGAATGTTGCCATTTCACAATCTATCAAAATATTACATACAAATTATTACTTCCCTATTATGCATATTACTATGGTTTTAACTCAGTGATACATTGAAGGGAGTGGGAATCTGTAGAATTTTGGATTGGGAATGGGATCCACATCTGTAGTCTCAGGAAGTTACTCCAAAACCTGGGATTCAAAAGGAATAGGAGCGATACCTGTGAAATTGAGGATCAATCTCTGAAGGGGTGGAGGGTGCAGGAGTCAATATTCACTCCTGTGTCAGCCTCTATGACAGACATAGACTGGAAGCTTCTGACGTGTTTCTATTTTCTGTAAAGGAGATGGATAACCCTTGCCACTCCTCCGATTGCATGGCACTACTGATATAAATGGCTAAACAGCCCCATAATATGACTGACATTGCAACAAACTACACACGTTAAATATGTGGGTCGCTGTTCTTCTCCCAGCAGCTTCACCAACATCAAATCTCTTAGACTGATCCTTCATTCTTGTGACATTCATAGGGTGACCTCATAGAAACTGTATTTCAATATGCATGCTAGTGTATACCCCCACTGTTCTCTATGTGTCCTCTGTCACACACGTACAGTATGTCATCTTCTGGCATACTCACAGACTTTCCTGCTTCGAGTCATACTTTTTCAAAAGAGAACACTTTGTCACTATCCGTAACCACAAATCCACTCCAACTCTAGTCAACCAAAGTGTAGCACAAGCTCTGTACCTTTATGGTCAACATGATGCCCTTTTATCAGATTATCCATTGAATGACCTTCAATCCTATGCCAACAACACCCACATCTACTTCAGCACACACTCAACTACTCAGATCATCCTTCAATCACTATTCAACTTTCTTGCGCAACATACTGTAGGAATCATGTTGAAACTCCATCCATTCATCCATCTATTTTTTGAGAGCCTATCCTCACGAGGGCCATAGGAGTGCTGAAACCAATCCCAACTATCATCGGGCAGAAGGCGGGGTACACCCTGAACTTGTTGCAAGCCAATTGCAGTGCACATTGAGATAGACAACAGGTGTACTCACAATCACACGAAAGGGCAATTTAGAGTCTCCAATTAATGGGTGTTTTTGGAATGTGACAGGAAACCGGCGCGCCAGGAGAAAACCCATGAGGCTCAGAGAGAACATGCACACTCAACACAGGGGGCCTGGGATCTTAACCCCAGTCCTCAGAACTGTGTGGCCAAGACTCTACAGCCACGCTACCATGCCGCCTCTCGGAACTCCAAATTGTGAATTTATGACTCCTGAGATGGCTACTCAATTCGCTCTTCTTTATTCAGTACTGCAAGCTGTCATTCCAATCGCACATTAAATCTATCATGAAATCAGCCATCTCCCACCATATAAACAGTTCCCGACTCCACCCATAACTAACAGAGTCTGTTGCCGAAACCCTCATTTATGCCTTAATCACTTCTCATCTGGAGTACTGCAACATACTGTAGTTCTGTATGGGGTGCTAATCAAGGTTCTAGACAGGCCCCAGTATGTCCACAAGTCTGCTGCCAAATTTCTCAATCGCTATACATTTTGGCAGCACATCACCCCATCCATTTTAACCTTCACTGGCTCCCACTCAAGTTCTAAATAGTCAGATGTCTCCTCATGAACTATAAATCTCTTCATGCATTTGCTCACCCTGTATTGCCGACTTTGTCATCCCGCCATCCACTGCCTGCAAACTGTAACCATCTGATACCGGCCTACTCTTCATCTGAAATACCAAAACTTGGACATTTGGTGACAGAAACATCTGTGCCACACCACTCCACCTGGAACACTATCCATACAAATATCTGTGACGTTGCTTCCATGGAAAAAACAAAACAAAACAAAACAAAACAAAACTCCTCAAACACCATTTAATAACCAAAGCATACATACGTATGACTCACCAAGACACAAACACGAGAGCTCATTGTAGGCCTCTGCAACAACAAGAGTTTCCAGGGCTTCCTTAGCATCCATACTGAAGACCAATTTCGAGCAAAAACAAAAATATACATATCGGTGTCTGAAATATGTGGCATGGAAGGAATGACGTTCAAGCTGTGTGAGACAAAGAGCAACACATAATGACTATTTTGTGTGACTATTAGTGAATGTAAACACATTTCGTGAATGCAAGCAATATTGTATTTTGTCTGTAAACTAATTGAGAACAGGTGCGTTTGTAGGCTGAGGTTCCACTGTATTTGAATTCAAAGAATTAATATTTCCCATTATACTGTATTTCACCATTAATAAACGTCGGAGTGTTTGTGGAAGTACAGATCAAAACTCTAAAATGGAACACTCCAGCACTTGTTCCAGACCTAAAAATTAGTTGTCTGGCCCATTGTATCTGAAGATTATACTGCCAAGGGATGCTCTCATTGCAAGCCAAAATCATTCTTCAATTTTGACAGCCAAAAAGGAATGGAAATACTCATAACACAAAGTCATGCGTGCAGAGTTGCACTGCTGCTGATAGCTAAATGGACATGATAATTATACAATTATAATTGGTTGCATGTGCCTCAATGTATGCTTTTTGGCAGCTGTGGAAAATGGTTGCCATTTGTTTTACAGAAAAAAAATTTAACCCGTCTTATAATATGACAGCTGTTTTGTTAACATTTTCTTTGAAAGGAAACAAAACAATTCATCAAAAGAAGAAGTCTTTGTAATACATACAGTATATATGTAGAGAATACTCATTTATCATCAAAAGGTTATGGATTTTGTGTGGTGGGGAAAACATTGCTTACGTTGTTTTTTTTTTTTTTAACTTTGAGAACCTTTTCTCATTGATGCAATAAACATTACAGGTTGTTTGCTCTTTATGTATTTATGTGTCATTAATTAAGTCCATTCTTGAGCATCCATCAATACTTAACCTAACTCCCCAACTTTCAATCTTTTATATAGCTTTACAGTCAGTGGTGTTTAACCTTATAGATCAAGCTGTAAATTGAAACAATTTTTGGGTGTGTCTATACACAGGATCCTGGCAAAAGTGGGCTCCGACTTTGACCTACGAACACTGCGGGCTGTCAGAGTGCTGCGCCCCCTCAAACTAGTGTCAGGGATCCCCAGTAAGTCACTGTCAAAATATGTTTGCAGACTCCACAAAGGTTGTGTGAGTTCATTTGAGCATGAATGGAAAAATATACAGGAACATTGGGTCCGTATTGAGATCTTTTTTTATTCACTATTGATAATATAATTTTCAGTTGTAAATTAGTTGCAAAAGAAACAAGCCACGCACAGCCTTAAAAATTTTTTATGCTTCCCACCTTGTGAAAAGACTTTTGGGAAGGATTTGTTCTTTTCTATTAAGGCGATACATCTCACTTTCAGGAAAATTGTATTGTTCTGCTGTTTGTGGAAAAATGGTTCATCAATGGATGACCCGCAAAGGATTTTCTGGATGATTGGACATGCGACTGTGTGAGGATTTTATGTTCTTCCTGGTTTCGTGTAGTCATTCCCTAAAACATTTGTAAAGTTTAGTGAAGACTCTAAATGAAAAACTTTATGCTACTTAAATAACGTTTCAAATAAAGCGTATTGGGAAGACATGTTACATTTAAAAAAATTACAAAAATATTTGAAAACAAGCGGCTCTAATTAAATGCTAATGTATTTAACTTACAATTTAAACACAACTCTACAGGAAACAAGACATTACTAGTGATATGCGTCGCTGAAAAAACAAAGGACATCGACAAACGACTTTCGACAATGAACCATCAGTCACTGAAAGAAAACAGGAAACCGAATACAAAATTGACGACAAAATGGGGAATGCCCGTACAAGACACGAGTGGCTCAAGGGAGCAGATTGGTTGATGGAAATATGCACACAATAACAAAATAGGCACACAAGATATGAACACAGGGAAACATGAAACAAAAGTGAACATAATCTAAACTAAAACACAGAGCATGACAGTTTTACAGTCATAGTGGCCCACTAATTGGCACCATAAATACAGTGTGGCTGGCGACACTCCTCGGGTAAATGAAAAAGATAAATTGTGCAGAGGTGTGAATTGTTGTTTGCCTGTATATGTGCCCTGCGATTAGCTACCGACCTCCCACACCAGCTCACCTACGACCCTAACGAGGACAAGCATTATACACAATGAATGGATGGCTGTAGTGTCGAGTCTAGCCGACTCAAGTGCAAGTAATCTTGTCTGACCTTAGAGGTCTCAAAAATGCTCACCTGGATAATTTCCACAGACAAACGCCAAACTCTTGTAAAAACATTTCCCAGTATATTGTTACACATTTGGTGACTTTTATTTTATCAACCAAATTCATTTCCAATATTGCTTAATTTTACCACATTTAACACCATTCCATCTGTTTGTGTGTGTTTGAGCATTTGAAGCAAGGCTCTGTTTTATTTTCTTCAGGCCTCCAAGTGGTGTTGAAGTCCATAATGAAAGCCATGGTGCCCCTGCTTCAGATCGGCTTGCTGCTTTTCTTTGCCATTGTCATGTTTGCCATCATTGGGGTGGAGTTTTACATGGGCAAATTCCACACCACCTGCTTCAACACTGACACCGGTAAGAAAAAAGAAAACTTCTGTGGCTTTTCTGTAGGACATAAAATTTCTGCCAGAATGTTGTTGTTTTACCTTCTTTTTACCCTTTATTTCATTACATGTTTATGCACATGAAATTATTTACAGCATCTGCATGTATATATGACCGAGTCTGCAGGTGCTCCGACACAACATGCCGATGTATATCAAACAACATAACAGGCATATCGTATAATTTTTGACAGCCCTTTGTTGTACCTTGATTTTGATCGATGACACCAGATCATTCAGGCTTTGATTGATTGCTTCTCCTGAGACTCATGATAGAACTCAACCTCAGCGTATATGAGGTTGCACTCAATCCATTTCTCCCCTGCGTCAGAAGAGTATGCCACTGATTATCGTCACACTAAAACCTGACGCTGCATGTTGCAAGTGCACACCGAGCGCTTTCTTGTGTTGTTTGTGGATTTACAGCAGCGCCTTTTATTCAAATCCTGTAGATTGATGGGTTATAAAATAGTATAGTAATATAAAATCCACAGCATCCACTGAATAGCACGATCTCTAGGCTGAGAAACAGTTTCCGTGCCAGGCGGCTGTCACTGTCCTGCTCCATTGATGGACTGAGCAAATCACTTCCTCCCACAGGCCATGAGTTTTCTTAATTTCACTTTGGGAGGGAATCGCAAGTATTATCCTCTCAACATTTTCCTCTCAACTTTGTTCTGCCATTTTTGACATTGATTACAAGCACCTTTTCTGGACTTTCAGACTGTGCCAGAATTTGAGCTATATTTTATTGTATTTCCTTCTATAAAAAAAAAAATATCCGTCACTTTACTCTTTTAATATAAAAACCAACATTGAATGATCCAGTTCTTTCAAATGTAATATAATCTACAACATACATTTACAAATAAAGCAGTAATGACAGTTCTTTTCATAATGCCAATGAATAAAAATGATTTGAAATACAATAGCAAACATCCATCCTTCCATTTTCTGAGACGCTTATCCTCACGAGGGTCCTGGAAGTCCTGGAGCCTATCCTGGATGTCATTTAGCAGGAGGCGGCATACACCCTGAACTGGTTGTCAGCTAATCGCGGGGCACACAGAGACAGACAACAGTCTCACTCACGATCACACCTAGGGGCAATTTAGAGTCTCCAATTAATGCATGTTTTTGGGATGTGGGAGGAAACCAGAGCCCCTGGTGAAAACCCTTGCAGGAAAAGGGTTCTCAGTACATGCAAACGCCACACAGCAGGTCCGGTATTGTACCCGGGACCTCAGAACTGTGAGGCCAATGCTCTAAAGCTCTGCCACCGAAAATAGTAAACTGTGAGTCATAATTCTTTGCTTCACTATGTGGTCCATGTCAAGGTCATTTTTAATGGAATAAACAACTTAATTTCAGTATAATCTTTTTTAAAAAAAATTTCAAGATCATCAGGTTGGCACAGTTCCCTATTGTTTGGGGTTCTAAAAGATGACATGTGATTCTGCTACTACTACTAACCACCACAATATCCCAAAATATTTGCCTCATCACTTTTAACAGTAAGTTGTGATGTAAGCAGTTTGTAGACATACTGCTTTAAGCCCCACTGACATCCCTATTTACATTGTAAAATAGATATTGTAATGAAAAATCCATATAACATTATTCACTTCAATGTCTAAATGAAAAAATAAATATAAGCGGAGAGCGTGTCGTCCATGAACAAAGTTGAGGAAGTCTCATTTGACATCCAAGTGGTAGCCATATTGCCTGCAACTTCATCAGAAGATGTTACGTTGGGACGTCCGCCATTGAAAACACGTAGTGGCACTTGCTGTAGGACACGGAAGGTCTTTTCGAAGAAGAGAACATCTCACAATCGGGGCAATATTACCCTATCATTTCGAGCCATATTTAAATGATATGCAGATCACTCACTTCCCCAAAATCTCACAATACATGGCCGCGGTCATCCTCTCCTTAATACAGTGCAGTCGTCCTATCCCATGAGCACAAAAACACCCCCAAAGCATGATGCTACCACCCCATGCTTCACAGGAGGGATGGTGTTCTTGGGATGAAACTCATCATTGGTCATCCTCCAAAAATGTTTCGTGGAATTAGGACCAAAAAGTTCCATTCCAGTTCCAGTTCCACAAACCGTTCTCCCTTGACTCCTCTGTATCATCCAAATGGTCCATGGCAAACCGAAGACGGGCCTTGACATGTACTGGTTTCAGCAGGGGAACCTTCCGTGCCATGCATGATTTCAAACCATGACCTCTTAGTGTATTACGATTAGTCACCTTGGAAATGGTGGTCCCAGCTCTTTTCAGGTCATTGATCAAGTCCTGTCGTGTAGTCCTGGGCTGATTTGTCACCTTTCTAAGGATTATTAAGATCCCACGAGGTGATATCTTGCATGGGGCTCCACTCTGATAGAGATTGACCTTCATGTTTGGCTTCTTCCATTTTGTAATGATTGCTCCAACAGTGGACCCTTTGAGGGTCAGAATTCTAGCTGATAGGCGGGTGTTCAAATACTTATTTTCAGCTGTATCACACAAATAAATCGTTAAAAAAAATCATACATTGTTTCTGGATTTTTCTTTTTAGATTTTCTCGCTCACAGTGGACATGCACTGATGAAAATTTCAGACGCCTTCATGACTTCTAATTGGCTTGTAATGTAGCAGGGTGTTCAAATACTTATTTTCTTCACTGTATGAGCCGACCCGACGGCACCGCGATGAGCCACACTGGCCGAAGTTGTGCTCAGTGGACGAGGCGCAGCCAAAGCCTTCCGCTGTGGACGAGGCGCCGCCGATGCGGGCACATCGACACATTTAGCACCCCTGACTTACATACACGGATCTTTTGTTACGTTCTGAGATGATTACGCCCCCCCCCAACAATTGTTTTTCTTAGTATTTCTATACACACCTTCCTGTCATTTGGAACCCACGAAGCTCTCGTCCTTTGCACCAGTGCAATCCGTTTTTTTCACGACGAACGGGGTCTTTTTGAAAAGTATGAAGAGTAAATCCATCCTCCCGGGTGTTCGAACAATATCCAGCAAGACAACGATCTGGCATTTTGGGTAACACAAAGGAACAAAGAGCTACCTTCCAGCAGTTATACTAGTATAAACAAACGAGACCGCCTGAGTGCGCTCCTGCTGACATTGTCACTTCCTGCTTCTTCTTCAAAACAAATATATCCATCCATCCATCCATCCATTATCTACCGCTTTTCCGGGTCACAGGGGAAGTAGCTTCAGCAGGGATACCCAGACTTCCCTTTCCCCAGCCACTTCTTCCAGCTCTTCCGGAGGGATCCCGAAGCGTTCCCAAGCCAGCCGAGGGACATAGTCACTACAGCGTGTCCTGGGTCGTCCTCAGGGTCTCTTTCTGGTGGGACATGCCCGGAACACCTCACCAGGGAGGCGTCCAGGAGGCATCCGAATCAGATGCCCCAGCCCCCCTCATCTGGCTCCTCTCAATGCAGAGGAGTAGCGCCTCGACACTGAGCCACTCCTGGATGACCGAGCTTCTCACCCTATCTCTAAGGAAGATCCCGGACACCCTGCGGAGGAAACTCATTTCGGCCGCTTGTATCCGACCCACAGCTCATGCCCATAGGTGAGGGTAAAAATGTACATCGACTGCTAAATTGAGAGCTTCGCCTTTCGACTTAGCTCCCTCTTTACCACAACGGACCAATACAAAGTCTACATCACTACAGATGCTGCACCGATCTGTCTGTTCTTCACAATCACGCCCTTCCAGGTCTCACTGTCATTGCCCATGTGAGCATTGAAGTCCCCCAGTAGAACGATGGAGTCACCAGAGGGGGCGCTCTCCAGCACTCCCTCTAAGGACTCCAAAAAGGGTGGTTACGCTGCACTACTGCTTGGTGTACAAGCACAAACAACAGTCAGGACCCGTCCCCCTACCTGCAGGTGGAGGGAGGCTACCCTCTCATCTACTGGGGTTAACTCCAATGTGCAGGCCCCAAGGCAGGGGGGAATAAGTATACCCACACCTGCTCGGCGTCTCTCCCTGTGGGCAACTCCAGAGTGGAACAGAGTCCAATCCCTCTCAAGAGGAGTGGTGCCAGAGCCCAATTGGTGCGTAGAGTTCGACTATATCTAGTCAGAACTTCTCGACCTCGTGCACCAACCCGGGCTCCTTCCCTGCCAAAGAGGTGACATTCCATGTCCTTAGAGCTAGTTTCTATAGCCGGGGATCAGATCGCCAAAGTCCCCATCTTTGGCCACCGCCCAGCTCACATTGCACCCGAATCCTACGGCCCCTCTCACAGGTGGTGAGCCCATGGAAAGCGGGACCCATGTTACCCTTTCGGGCTGTGCCCGGCCGAGCCCCATGGGTGCAGCCCCGGCCACCAGGCGCCCGCCTTCGAGCCCCGCTTCCAGGCCTAGCTCTAGAGGGGGGCCCCCGTGACCCGCGTCCAGGCAAGGGAAACCAAGATCCAATTTTTGTGGTTATCATAGGGGTTTTGGAGTCGTACTTTGTCTGGTCCCTCACCTAAGACCTGTTTGCCATTGGTGACCCTACCAGGGGCACGAAGCCCCAGACAACTTCGCTTCTAGGATCATCGAGACACACAAACCCATCCACCACGATCAGGTGAATGCTCGAGGAGGGGCCAAAACAAATCCCTCGAGAAGTATTTCATGACGGGAGTTACAAAAAGCCATTTACGTATATATACGTCAAAATCATGTTGTGCGGTGATAAAACGGATGGGTCCATTCCACCTGCCTTTTTTTAAAACTTAAAAACAGTGTCTGTGGGGCTTTAAGAAAAATATTGAAATCCAGCCTTAGCAGTTGCGATTGAATAAATGCCCTCAGAATGAAATGACTTGGATGATTGAAAATTTTCACAAGCACATTTAGCCATAAAACACTTACACTAACATAGTATATACACCTTTGAACTATTTATAGTAATAAATTAACCTTAGCTGTTTCGCTTTGGATTGTGGGAGGAGGACGAATACCTGGAGCAATTCAGCAAGCAGAACATGTACACATCATACTGTATGATGGTGCTTCAACTCAGATTTGAACCTGGATCTCTGGACTTTGAGGAAGCCGTTAATCACAAAGAATGAACATACTGAATAGATTAAAATACCTCTTGGAGTATGTAAAATCCAATCTGAAAATCTTTCTCAAGTTAGACAACTTGGTAGAAGTTTGGTTTGCAGTGTAATTATAAGCAGTCATATTTTTCTGGCTTGTATTAGTTTTAAGTGTCATATTTTATTATTAGAAATATGTGAGTGTTCCAACTACGTTTTGCATCAGTTTTCTCCTGCCTCCCCCCAAAAAAAGATAAAAATAAAATGTCAATCTGAAATACCTGTGAACTGGTTTAGTTTAACAGAGGGAAAGTGAACTTTGTAAAGCCAAATAGGAATCTTAGATGTCCCTGCATTATCCTCGGGTCTGGCTGACCCAGCATCTGTCAGTGGGTAGCAAAGGGCACATTTTACAGGAGTGGCATTCGAGGCATGTTGGTTTGTGTAAAGTGGCTCTGCACATCATTGTTAAAACTTGATCGAGGCAAGAAATGTTGGCCTCGGAAGCATCTGTTAGACTCAGCACATTCCTTATTCTTCTTGGATTGTTTAACTTGCGCCTGCACAGCCTTTTAATCCACAATTAAAAATTCAATTAAAACTTGTTGATATAAAACTTTACTGAAAGTGACAATCATTTAACATGGATTCCGTGAATTGAAAAAAATAAAAATCTCATGTTGAGATTTTGGTTTGTCTCTTTGGGAAATAGCAACACAAATGTCAAGCTGTGTCAAATCCCCGGCAGAGCTTCTTTGCCTACGAATTTTCCTGCTTTTTATTTACTGTGTACTCAAAAACTGTAGTTACAGTAACATAAATGAACTTGAAAATACATAGATGATACATGTACGGAAACCACGTAAACAAATCTATTGGAAAACTCATATTGCTTCTCACTAAGGTGCTCTGGGAACTGCATACGTTGTACATGTAGTCACCATAATGACTTTTAAGCGTGATAAGAGCATATCAATAACACTTCACTTCATACTTTTTGTGACTGATCACAAATCATGTATCACAAAATACAAAGAGGGGCAAGCTGCACCAGTAGGTAACAGAAAAACACTGGGATTTCAAAGAATTAAAAGGCCCACTGGTTTGAAAGTACCTGAGGATCACACAAGATTTTTTAAAAATTTTCATTATTTTTCTGTTCTGCTTAACCCGTTCAGGGTCATGGGAAGCTAGATCTTAACTCATCTGGGATCTGACTACACCGTAGACTAGGTCACTAGTCAATCAAAGGGGACACAAAGAGAAAGAGACAACCTCTCACACATTAACACTGTCACTGAGTGGAAAGTGAGGCCACACTGCCTGCACCAAAGTCACGTTAATGCACGACTAATGTCTATTCAAGATTCAAATGGTAAATTTACTGAATCATCACTGAATATTAATAATGGAATTTTCAACTGCTACAGTTGCTTATACTGGATTTATTTCACAATAAGACGAATTATAATTACATTGAAACTTATATCAATAACTGAAACATCAGTCAAACAAATCATTAGTTTTTAGATGCCCAGTTAATCCTTCCAAAATTATTGGGAGAGATATGCCTTAAGGCTGGATGGTGAACGACTGGTGAGAGCATCTGCCTTACTGTTCTGAAGACAGGGGTTCAAATCCTAGCCCTGCCTGTGTGAGGTTTGCGTATTCTCCCCATGACTGTGCACTCCGGTTTTCTCCTACATCCCAAAAACATGCGTGGAAGGTTGAATGAAAACTCTGAATTGTCTGTAGGCGTGAATGTGAGTCTGAAATGTAATTGTAATTACAACAACAATAACTGAAGACTTGAAATTCCCCCTGGGTGTGATTGTGAGTGTGACTGTTGTCTATCTCTATGTGTCCTGTGAATGGCTGGCAACCATTTCAGGGTGTACCCCACCTCCTCCTTGAAGATAGCTGGCATCGGCTCCAGCACTCCGGTGACCCTTGCGAGGAAAGGCGGCTAAGAAAATGGATGGATGGATGTCTCAAAATTATATACACATGTTTTTACATCCACAAATTATTTGTTTATTAAATCCACGAATACATATATCCGCAATTTACACGTTTTTCTAATCTGCGAATACTGTACATCCTAGGTTTTCACATCTTTTTTAAATTGTTGTGTGTAAATTTATAATGATTTCTTATTTGTAAATATTCAATTTTGCTTGTGAATTGTCATAGGTGTTTTTGTGTTTGAGAGTGACTCACTGTGATCACCGTATCGCTTCTTCTTTTCCTTTCGGATTGTCCCATAAGGGGACGCTACAGAGTCATCCTTTTCGATGAAAGGCTTCCCTCACGGCATCCATCAACCTTCTCTTTGGTCTTACTCTCACTCTCTTGCCTGGCAGCTCCATCTTCATCACCCATCCATTCATCCACTCTTCCATCCATTTTCTGAGCTGCTTATCTTCAGGTTAGCAAGAGCTCTGGAGCATATCCCAGCTATCTTCGGATAGGAGGCGGGGTACTTCCTAAACCAATTGCCAGCCAATTGCAGGGCTCATGGAAACACACAACCATTCACACTTATGGGCAATTTTGATTTCCCAACTAACTTAGCATGCATGTTTTTGGGATGTGAGAGAACATGCAAATTTCACACAGGCGGGCATTTCAACTGCCACTGAACTGTGAGGCAGATGTTCTAACCATTCATCCAATGTGCTGCCTCCTCATCACCCCTCGTCCACTATACACACTCGCTCTCCGTTGGACATGTCCTAACCATTGAAGTCTGCTATCTCTAACCGTCTAACATTGTCTCCAAAACATTTAACCTCTGAGGAGCTCATTTCTAATTTTATCCAACTTGCTCACTCTGAGAGTGAACCACACCTTTATTTCTGCCACCTGCAGCTCTTTTTCCTGTTATCTCTTCAGTGCCACCGTCTCAAATCTGTACATCATGGCTGGCCTCACCACTGTCTTATAAACTTTGCCCTACATCTTTGAAGAGACACATCAGTCACTCAATACACCTGACACCTTGCTCCACCCGTTCGGTCCCGTTTCTTCACTTCCTGACCACACTAACCATACCTCTGGACTGTTAACAGCAAGCATTTCATGTCCTCCATCGCCGCTATGTCTTCTCCCTGTAGCCTCACCCCCCATCCTCCCCCCCATATCATTCATGCACATACTGTATATTGTCTTACCTCAGCTAATCTTTGTTCCTCTCCTTTCCAGTGCATGGCACCATCTTTCGAACTGTTTCTCCACCTGCTCCCTGCTTTCACTGCTGATTACAATGTCATCTGCAAACATCTTGGCCCATGGGGACTCCAGTCTAACCTCATCTGTCATCACCAATGCAAATAGGAAGAGCTCGGGGCTGATCCTTGATGCAGTTCCACCTCCACCTTAAATTTATCTGTCACCCCTACAGCGCACCTCACCACTGTCCTGCTGCCCTCGTACATGACGGTTATTATTCAAACATACTTTTCTTCCACTCCAGACTTCTGTATGCAGTACCACACTTCTTCGATAGGTAATCTGTCACAGGCTTGACTGGATCCAAAAAGACACAATGTCTCTCCTTCTGACCTTCTCTGTACTTCTCAATCAACCTCATCAAAGCAACTCTTTCTTGGTCACAAAACATTACCGTTACTCGCGAGTACTTCTACCCTGCATCTTGATTCTTAAAATTACATTAAGTTTTGTCTAAAGAATAAATGTATGTGCCCACTAAGTCACAAATACAAGTTTTACATTTCACAAGCCAAATTGAAGATTCACAAATGATAACTCATGATAAAAGCACACGTAAAAAAAATGTGTAAATCGCAGATATATTTGTGTATTGGAAGAACGCGTGCAAATAATTTGTGGATTTGAAAAATGTGGAAATTGCAGGTATTTTTGTGGATTTAAAAGACATCCAAATAATTTGTCAAACCTTATTAAGACATTTTTGCAATTTCAGATATGTTATCAGTTGGTGACAAGTCAACAATAATACCTATTTTATTAAAACATTACATCAAAATCAGTATGTATATTCCATGCTCCAATTCAAACCCAGGTTTGAGCAGTTCTAAATTCTGGACACCTTTAATTGTTTATGCAGAAAATAACAAATTATTTTTTGCCAGGTTGAGGAGCAATTTTTCGGAAAATGGATGGCTGAAATCAGTAATAAAAAAATAGCAGAGGGAGTATTTTAAACTCCGCCGTTGCACAGCAAAACGGTTACGGCACAGAAGGCATACAGATCTACTATTCCAAATTGGCCATGCAGCTGAACAGGTAATGTTACAAAATAAAGAGTGCCTATTAAACTTTAATTTACCCAAAGCTGTCATAAAACAACAGGCACAATCTAATATATTGCACTAGAGTTAAAAAAAATCCTTTGAAAAACCACATTAGTATGCTCATCAATGTTGTTATCTGTCTATTGCAGCTATAGATGTTGTTGATGGCACTGTCTGCTGAAAAGTGATCTGTGCCACAGACAAACTTGGAAAATCAGCTGTGGATCTTTGTACAAGCCTTCAACCTGTGGCCACATGCTCCATACTGATGGACAGAATGAGGTTGCAGTGGTACTCTGGATGATAGGGTTAGCAGGGTCAATGGTGTTCACTGAGAGAAATAATTGAAGTGGGCTGAGCATTTATCAAATATGGATAACTTCTGAAATCTTAAAGCTATACTATGTAACTTTTAGGGTGTCCCTAATTGAATTACACAATACAACAAAAGAAGGACGCTGTCACTTCAATATGACAATGGCAATACATGCTATGCCTGTTACACAAGATTCTACATTTTTTATGTTTTGAAGGTGGCTTGTCCACCGTACATATCTCATATCTATGCCGTCATTTTTGTGCCTTCATTTGTGATGTGCTACCAACTGCGCTACAGCAGGAAGGTATGTGGGCATCCAACATTAATTGGGCACTCTAAATTGCCCCTAGGTGTGATTGTGAGTGCGGCTGTTTGTCTCTATGTGCCCTGAGATTGACTGCCAACCAGTCCAGGCTGTGCCCTGCCTCCTGCCTGTTGACAGCTGAGATAGGCTCCAGCACTCTCCGCAACCCTTGTGTGGATAAGCGCCTGAGAAAATCGATGGATAAATATAAAAAAAGTCAAAATAAAAGACAAAAATACCAAACTAAATCAAAAATCTATCTCATGACCAAGTGCCAGAAAAAATAAAAAAAGACATCAACCTATCGTCAATCTTGTCACTTGATTCAGGTGTGCCCAATGTGTTGATCGCGTGGGTAGAAGGAGTGACATTCGGTTTGACCAATCCTTGCTTCTTCTGATATGTGTCACTGCGCATGTGGTCATAATGGTGGGTTCTAGCAAACGGGCTTCCTATTCATTGTCCATGTCTTGTTTTCTCCAAGGCAGTCTCTGTTATGCCCCCGACCCCCTGTTTGTGATTCACTCGAAAAGTGGATCTTGTTGCAAAAAAATGTGAGCACCCCTAATGTATAGCATCTGCGAAGCAGTGCAAAATATGCTATACCAAAAATATAAATGTGGAAACTTGTCTTCCCTCTTTGATTCAGGTGAAAAAGCAGCTGAATGGCCTTGTGGTCTGGAGCCCCCAGCCAGGTTGTGTCCAAATGGGACCCAGTGCAAAGAATATTGGACTGGACCCAATTTTGGTATAACAAACTTCGACAACATCCTATTTGCCGTGCTTACGGTATTCCAGTGCATCACTATGGAGGGCTGGGTGGACATCCTCTACAGCGTAAGTCGATATGGCCTGTATTCTCTCAGGAATTTTGGAGGAAATTGGACAAATACATTACACATGATCCGGAGTGACCAAAGTATTATGTAACATTGTAATGATCAAGTGCTCATATAAGCACAGCATCCATGCTCAAGTATCCTCAATGACACAACGAGAAGAAAAAAACTCCACTCAATTTCTGTTCAATTTCAGAATTTTCTAGTAAAGTGGACCAGCTTTGTTTCTTAAATTTCAAAATTTAGTCACATTAACTGGTTACTTTGCATTACTTTCCATACAAAATTAATTTTGTCATAATAAGCTACACATTTTCTGTTTGATATGGTAAAGTATATGATGTGTGATTTCCTTAATTCACCCTTCACCAATATATTTTGTCCCCACTTTCATTCGACAGCAGAATTATTGCTTTCTTTATGTCATACTTCAAGCTTTTTAGATGGCTGCTACATTCATGTGGTAAATGATTCAAAGTAACAAAACATTATATAGTGAAATACTAATATTGAAAATTCTTGGTTGGTATAAGTTGCCTTGTAGTTTCAGGAAGCCTTCTGACATTTTCATTTAGTTTCCCCTGTTTAAACTTTGAATTTTACTCTCAAATCTTCAAGCTGCCATTCACAATTTCAGACCTGCTAAAAATCTTCACTCACCACTTCAAATGTTAGCACACCATTTTGTTATGCATAAGTAGTTCATAAAATGTTTTTTTGGGGGGCAGGATAGTTAATTATATATTTTTCTTTTCCTCTTGCCTTGTCCTGTTGGTTGACACCACAGCGAATCCATCAAGCTTCTCTTTGGTCTTCCTCTCACTCCTCTGCCTGGGAGCTCCATCCTCAGCCCAACTCTACTAATATACTGACTCTCTTGCCTCTGGGCGTGTCCAAACCATCAATGTCTGCGCTCTCTAACCTTGTCTCCAAAACATCCAACTTTGGCTGTCCTTCTTCTTCTTCTTCTTTTTTCTTTTGGCTAGTCCCTCTTCTTCTTCTTCTTTCTTTTGGCTTGTCCTGTTAGGGGTCACCACAGCGTGTCATGTTTTTCCATCCAAGGCTATCTCGTGCATCCTCCTCTCGAACACCCACTGTCCTCATGTCCTCCCACACAAAATCCATCAACCTTTTCTTTGGTCTTCCTCTCGCTCTTTTGCCTGGCAGCTCCGTCCTCAGCACCCGTCGACCAATATATTCACTCTCTCGCCTCTGGACATGTCCAAACCATCGAAATCTGCTCTCTCGAACCTTGTCTCCAGAACATCCAACTTTGGCCGTCCCTCTAATGAGTTCATTTCTAATCTTATCCCACCTGCTCACTTCTGGAGAGAACCTCAACATCTTCATTTCTGCCACCTCCAGTTCTGCTTCCATCTCTTGTCTCTTCAGTCCCACCTCAACATTGTTTTATAAACTTTGCCCTTCATCCTAGCAGAGACTCTTCTGTCACATAACGCACCAGATACCTCCCGCCAGCAGTTCCAACCTGCTTGGACCCGTTTCTTCACTTCCTTACCACACTCACCATTGCTCTGGATTGTTGACCCTAAATATTTGAAGTCCTCCACCCTCGCCATCTCTTCTCCCTGTAGCCTCACTCTTACCCCTCCACCTTTCTCATTCACGCACATATATACTGTTTTACTTTGGCTAATCTTCATTCGTCTCTTTTCCAGTGCATGTCTCCATCTTTCTAATTATTCCTCTGCATGCTTCCTGCTTTCACTGCATATCACAATATCATCTACGGACATCATGGTCCAATGGGATTCCAGTCTAACCTCATCTGTCAGCCTATCCATTACCACTGCAAACAGGAAGGGGCTCAGAGCTGATCCCTGGTGCAGTCCCACCTCCACCTTAAATTTTTCTGTCACACCTAGGCACACCTCACCATTGTTCTGCTGCCATCATACATGTCCTGTACTATTTTAACATACTTCTCTGCCACACCAGACTTACACATGCAGTACCACAGTTCCTCTCTTGGTACTCTGTCATTGGCTTTCTCCAGATCCACAAAGACACAATGTAGCTCCTTCTGACATTCTCTGTACTTTTCCACTAGCATTCTCAAGGCAAATCATGCAACTGTGGTACTCTTTCTAGGCATGAGACCATACTGTTGCTCGCAGATACTTACTTCTGTCCTGAGTCGAGCCTCCACTACTCTTTCCCATAACTTCATTGTGTGGCTCATCAACTTTATTCCTCTATAATTCCCACAGCTCTGAACATCCCCTTTGTTCTTAAAAATGGGAACTATAACACTTTTCCTCCATTCTTCGGGCATCTTTTCGCCCGCTAGTATTCTGTTGAATAAGTTGGTCAAAAACTCCACAGCCATCTCTCCAAATTGCCTCCATACCTCTATCGGTAAGTCATCAGGACCAACTGCCTTTCCATTTTTCATCATTTGTAGTGCCTTTCTGACTTCCCCCTTACTAATCATTGCCACTTCCTGGTACTTCAAACTTGCCTCTTCAACTCTTCCTTATCTCTCATTTTCTTCATTCATCAACTTCTCAAAGTATTCTTTCCATCTATTGAGCACACTACTGGCACCAGTCAACACATTTCCATCTCTGTCCTTAATCACCCTTACCTGCTGCACATCCTTCCCATCTCTATCCCTCTGTCTGGCCAACCTGTAGAGATCCTTTTCTCCTTCTTTCGTGTCCAACCTGGTGTACATGTCTTCATATGCCTCTTGTTTAGCCTTTGCCACCTCTACCTTTGCCCTACGTTGCATCTCGATATACTCCTTTCGCCTCTCCTCAGTCTTCTCAGTGTCCCACTTCTTCTTCGCTAATCTCTTTCCTTGTATGACTCCCTGTATTTTGGCGTTCCACCACCAAGTCTCCTTCTCCCCTTTCCTACAAAAGACACACCAAGTACTCTCCTGCCTGTCTCTCTGATTACCTTGGCTGTCGTAGTCCAGTCTTCTGACAGCTTCTGGTGTCCATCGAGAGCCTGTCTCACCTCTTTACGAAAGGCACAACATTCTTCCTTTCTCAGCTTCCACTACATGGTTCTCTGTTCTACCTTTGTCTTCTTAATCTTCCTACCCACCACCAGAGTCATCCTACACACCACCATCCTATGCTGTCGAGCCACACTCTCCCCTACCACTACTTTACACTCAGTACCCTCCTTCAGATTACATCGTCTGCACAAAATATAATTCACCTGCGTGCTTCTACCTCTGCTCTTGTAGATCACTATATGTTCCTCCCTCTTCTGGAAGTAAGTGTTCACTACAGACATCTCCATCCTTTTTGCCAAGTCCACCACCATCTGTCCCTCAAAGTTCCTTTCCTGGATGCCGTACTTACCCATCACTTCTTCATCGCCCCTGTTTCCTTTACCAATATGTCCATTACAATCTGCACCAATCACAACTCTCTCGCTGTCTGGGATGCTCAGAACAACTTCATCTAGTTCCTTCCAGAATTTCTCTTTCAACTCTAGGTCACATCCTACCTGTGGGGCATAGCCACTAACCACATTATACATAACACCCTCAGTTTCAAATTTTAGTCTCATCACTCAATCTGATACTCTTTTCACCTCCAAGACATTCTTAGCCAGCTCTTCCTTTAAAATAACCCTTACTCCATTTCTCTTCCCTTGTACTCCATGGTAGAATATTTTAAACCCTGCTCCTAAACTTCTAGCCTTTCTACCTTTCCACCTGCTCTCTTGGATGCACAGAATATCAACCTTTCTCCTAATCATCATGTCAACCTACTCCTGAGCTTTTCCTGTTATAGTCCCAACATTCAAAGTCCCTACACTCAGTTGTAGGCTCTGTGCATTCCTCTTTTTCTTCTGACGATGGATCCGGTTTCCTCCTCTTCTTTGTCTTCGACCCACAGTAGCTGAATTTCCACCGACGCCCTGCAGGTTAGGAGTGCCGGGGGAGGGCGTTGTTAACCCGGGCCACGACCGATCTGGTATGGGATTCTTTAGATGAACGCTCATATTTGTTTGGCACAGTTTTTACGCCGGATGCCCTTCCTGATGCAACCCTCTGCATTTATCCGGGCTTGGGACCGGCCGACAGATAGCACAATAATTTGCTGCCCAACGGGCTGCAGATAGACAAAAACAAGCCATCAAATAAACGAAGTCAGCACATAAGATACACAATTCACACACTACTTAGTCCATGTTGAAGTTAAAGTCAGATAAAAGCAATCAAATATACAAAGTCAACACATAAAATGCACAATCATAATTAAATTAATCAATCATAATTAAACAAAAGATAAAATAATATGAGTTAGACATATTTCTTTCTAGATCGGTCTCTTGTAATACAGTGGGATTTGTCTTAGGTTTCTGTCCAGGGAAGTTTGCAATTATTTACGTTTGCATTTAAGTTTCTTCGTAAAGGTGACCTTTGACATTGCCCAACACACCGCTGCTTATATGCTCTGCATCACCACGGAGAACTCCCATTTGGGGAGATAAAAAAACTGTCTGCAATGTACAAACTTTTCCTGATGTCAGTGCACGTATGGTGTGTCAGATTTGAGATACAGTATTTGGCAGGAGACTTGTAAAGAGATACTTGACATACCTGCCAGTGAGTAGTTTAGGTTAACAGTCTTTTTTATGATGTACTAAGAATTTATCGTATCTGTTTTTCTTGAACGAATAATTTAGAGTTTCACTCATCTCACGGTTAACTTACTCAGTTTCCACACAACCTGCTTTCTGGAATATCTCCAGGGAGTACAACAGAGGGTTATCTTGCAGGGACAAAAATCATGGACCAAAAGCAGGAGGTTCTAAAAACGCTGCTGTTGAAATCCAAAAGGGAGAGAATATTCAGTACGAGGTACAAAGAAACTATCTGGGATTTTTCCTCTGGATCCAACTACCATCCGAAAAAGCCTCATTGATCCACTCTACAATGACATCTGCGCCGCCCAGGGGAACCAAGCAAAAACAGAAGCGAACAAATAGACACGGAAACAAAGCCAAGCTCATATCGAATTATGGTGTACTTCAACACATTTAGTGTCCTTGATTCCTTTAAAGGTGGTGTACTATTATTAATGTTAATTTATTGTTTCTATATATATTTTAGATTTCTTTTTCTCCTTGAGTACATGCAGACCATTTCTTTTCCTTCTGCTTAATGTTTTCCTTCCCCATGAGCTAGCCATAAGATGTCACGTTGCGCGCCACATAAAGAGCCATCCTTCTACCTCCTTCCTGCTCTATTCCTTTCACTCCAAACATGTCCTGTAGCTTCTCAGCCTCGTTATGCTAAGCACTTGCAGACACTCAGTGGTTTGATCAAGGATAGCGTTTCCAGTCTGTTGAAGCTTTTCCTTTTTTATTCTTACTATTTCCTTTTTACTGTTGCTGAGAAATATTTCATCCCATTCCTTTCTGAACGGGATTTGTCACAGATTACCTCGTAATGCTCCCAACTCATCAGACATTTTTTGCTGCATATTTTTGTAGTTCTTCTCTGCATTTAATAGAGTATATCTCCCGGTACCCAATATATAATTGATGAAATCCTCCAGTAAAGGAATGAGCCATTTATCATTGCATTTAATATTAATATTTATTAGAGTACTCTCACCAAATATACATTAATTTGTTTAAATCTTTTAATTAGTGAATTAAAACAAACATAATGATTTGAAAATGAGAGCCACCAGTATACAAATCCACAGGCTTCAATTAAAAGTTAAAAAGGTCAAGAAGAGAAAAGACTCTGCTAGCCAAATTTCCAAGAATCATAATGCATAGCCCACATTTTAATTTAGGCCCACATATTTTGTCGTCAATTTACTGAATTGTGAATAATATGAAAATCATACAATTTAGACCAGTGTCCCGTTGAGGACACCCTATAGTCCCCAAAACCCAAGACAAATTCATGGAAATGAAGCATTCTGTGGTGGACAAGAGTGACAGCTCTATTTTTGTGAATGTACTATACTTAAGTGTGGATCCATCAAGTGTGTGTCAATACGTCAAATCTTTTAGAGCAAAAAAGGAACAAATGAGGAAGAATAGCAGGGGGATTTGTTATGAAGACATAAGATAGGAGGAGTTCCATTTGTGTCCACCCTGCTCTTCTTTTGTTGAGGGAGCCAAAGTATTTCTCATTTTTAGTGTGAATGACCTTTTCAAATAAGAAAGATTAAAGAAAAAAACAGACACACAAGCCCTCTGGGCTAACACCGGAGTTATGTTGGTGCAATTAACTGAAGATTAGCTTCACTAAAGTTGATAGTGTGCAAATGATTTAGTTTCCCTCTACATACACATTCAATTGAAAGAAGATCCACTTAGACTAGATTTACACAGGGCAGTGGAAGTGACAGAAATGATTACTCTTGCTCACAATTGGCATATGCTTCGTAGTGACATAAAAAGAACATACAATTGTACTGGATATATTCAGATTGGAATCAAGTCTCGTCCAAATGTTTTCAAAAAATATCTGCCTACAGATGATTTTCAATCACGTGTATTTGCTTCTCCACCATTTTGGTGGCAAGATCTGGAGTATGCACTTGGCTTAAAATCAATAAAACTAAGAGAGTGATTTCTGTTTGTTTTCACTATATGACCTCATTTTTTCGTAGTTGTGGTTTTTCTTGTGAGATTTGCTAAAATGGGGACTGATAGTTGACAGAGAATAAACCATTTGCTTGTAGTGGCTTGTAGAAGCCATACGATTACCAAGTAGCCATCTTAAACATTTTTTAAGCCCTGAAATGGTCCACAGAAGTCGAGAAACATTCCTTTTAAATTATGTATGTAATATTGATACTACATTTAGATGATCTGTCTCAATATTACTTGGTCTATGGTGATTAAATAAGAACATGATGAAATAACATTTTTGTACTTAAGTAAAGTCAAAAGGGGCAAGAATACAACTGACGGCTTGTTTAGCTGTTGCTAAAGTTAGGTGACAGCAAGCATCCAAATTCACAGAAATACTCACATCAACTCATTGATTGCCCTTAATTAAAAATCCCTTATTGGATGTAAAGCAAAAATGTGTACACAAAAGAAGAAATTGGCAGGCAAATACAGTTCTTGCGGTAGCAGGACAGTTATGCTATGACAAATGGCAGACAGCAGCAGTAGTTAAAAAAATACTGTCTGAAACCTGATGCTTGGTGGAGAATTTTTACTCAAAAAAAGCTGGTTCAACTCTTATCAATGGGTACTGAACTTTATGAAACCTACAAACTTTGGCTTTTCCCTGACAAATGCTGTCTTCTCTTCAAAATTTCAGAGTGGCATTGATTGGAAATGGTAACTGGAGACTTTGTCCCACTCATCTGTACTTTTGCAACCAAACATCAAAGAGTAACCCACCATTTTTTTCAGATAAGAGATTAACTTGGGTATTTAATTTCCCACCTGATCAGTGGGCAGGCTCTCCAAAAAGCCAACTACAGTCCTTGTACATAAACATTAAACATGCTCATTTTTCTGTAAGTCCCCTTAAAGTTTTCTTAACCATTTCATTAAATACTGCAATATATGTAATGATACCTTTTACCTTCTTCAATAGTGTTCGTATCATATAGTCATTGTCATTATCACTATTATTACAAATTATGTGAGTACTGTACATCAAATGGCAGGTGATGTGTTTAGGTAACTAAAGCCTTGCATTGTAATTCATTTATGTTTCATAACAGGATTATTGTAGTTTCGCAAATCAGAATGTTTTCATAATGCCCGAGCTAAACTAGTGTAGTTGAATGTAAATTGTAACATATTGTTCTAATGTCATTGTAGTAATTATTTTTTAAGATAGTTTTAGGTACATACATGTTCTTGGGACTTCAGATGCTGTGTGAATTTAAAATATGGGCGACAGACAAAAACTTCTTCTATTATAAGGTGTCAGGAGCTCAATGTTCCTGGTTAATTTTGATGTGAAAATGACGTTTAACCTGTAGTTAAAAGCGATCAAATTGAACCTTTGTTATATATGTGGATTAAAAACATGCATAAAATACTCTATACAAATAAATTATGAACATTCTTGGAGTCCTCTGTTGTCATTCTAAGTCAAGTGTCATGAGGAGAGAGGCAGTCGAGGTCTGAAAGCCTGCATGAGATTCATAACATTTTTTACTGGTACTATAGTCACAAGCTCTTCATACACAAAAGGTGTCAATGAGTAATGCGCCAGTGGACCAATGACGACCCAAAACATATATGAAAAGAAGCTTGTGTTTTCACAGCATTGACCGTAAATTAAACAATGCGATCACCAGAGCCATGGACAATAAGGTTGGTTCAACAGTAGCGGATTATATGTTGTATCTTGTAAAACAACATTCGGACAACAATAAAAATCATCAATTATAATCATTAGGCACATAATTTGTACGTACGTAACTTGACAACATGCCAGGTTGAATTTTCATACTGTGGTTCAAAAGGTAAAAGGTGTGTCACTCTACCAAAACTGTTGAATTTACATTTTTTTAAACATCTAAAACATCTATTTCAAACAGTGCAACTAATGTTGTTTTTGTGTTGAAATATGTTGCTGTTTAACAATTAGGGCATGTACCCATTTAGTTTTTTGTTTGTTTGTCTGTCAATAAAATCTGTGAGTCGAGACATGCTGTTCATTGGTCAGCTAGAGTATGAAAAAGCAGCATTGCAGATTAGTTGCGCCTTCTTAATATGGATGGACACTCTGCTTCGATAAACTATGAACATGTTATCTGGAAAGGATCTTAAATTAAAACCTCTGCATTCTAATCTCTCTTCGATGGGTAATTTTAAAGTCACTGAAGATGCAAGTGCAAGAATCTCATGTTATTTATTGACTCTTGGAGCAGGGAATGAATTGAAGCATCACCAGTTACATGCTTTTATTTAGTCTAGATGTGCTGTGTCAGGCTTGAGGCGTGCCTGTTTTACAATCAGTCAAGCTACATTACCAAACTGAAAACAACTAGCATTATCCTTAATGACGTAGAATCCTTTTGAGGGACTCAAACCTCCTGATAAATCTAAGGATGCATGCCTCAAGTGCTATTGTGCCATTATCTCATCATTTGTGCACGCATTCAGCAAAATGACACTGATCCACCAAAGCGACACAAATTAGGTCTGTGAATGCTGTTGCTCTGAACCACTAAAAGTGTTAAAATTGACACTCTTTTGGCTACAGCTGAGTATGTGGGCGCTATGGCAATGCAGATATTGCGCCAATTTTTATTTCATGCCTTTTAATTGTATTACTTTTTCAAGCATTCCAGCATCTGCGAAATAATTCCATGCAAGTCAGATTATTGCTTCTCTGTGATTTAAAAAAAAGTGCGCTCCTAAATATTACATTGTATTTGCTCTGTTAACCATCTCTGGACCAAATACAATTTTGCAGAGAGAAAAATGTGTTACTCTGGACTTAAAATTTTCGATTATATTAAACTTGTTGCAAATTTGCAACCCCTGGCCGGAAAGGGTTAAAGGACTAAGTATTTTTCTCTTTTGGCTCATTTTTTTTTAGCATAGATCACAAATAACGAGGTGCTTCCCGCTGGCTGGATTTCGCGCGCTGTTGGGAGGGTGGGGGGTGGGGGTGGGAGGGTGCATATGATCCCAGGAAAAATCCTTTTGTCTTTTTTTTTTTTTGGTCATACTAGAATAAACTGTAATTGTATATCCACTACAGTGGTGTGGCTCCCTCAGGCTCAAGAATGTGCCCAGATAGAATTAACTCAATGCTAAAATATGAAGTGATGTGAATAAGCCATCCATGGAAAATTTTTGAACTGGGACAAAAAGAGAAGTGGAGAGAGACAGAGAAAGTCTCAGGAAAACTAAGTCCAGGAATTATGGTGACGCGTATGCAGCATTTGACTTCGCTGTGACTACAAGGAGAAATGAGGAAAAGCCAGTGTGTTTACTGTATCTAAAAACATTGGCTGCAGACAGCATAAAGCTGAAAGAATTAAGGCATCACTTAAAGAAATTGCACCCCGATCACACTGATAAGCTGCTTGAGTTTTTTTTGGAAAAAAATGTGCTGAATATTGCCAACAATCATCCCACTTTGTGAATGCTACTTCAGCAAACCAACGAGCTCTGTTAGGATCATATAAGGGAGCGTATCAAATTGATCATTCCAAAAAATATCCCACACTTTAGCAGAGGAACTGATATTACCTGCTCCATTAGACCCTAGTCTCTGTCATGTTGGATGATGACAGTACTGCAAAAAAAAAACAAACTATCCCTTTGAAAATAATTGAGAAGCAATGGTGTAGATAAGGCAGCACGGTGAGGCAGCTGAAAAGTGTTGGCCTCACAGTTCTGAGGACCCTGGTTCAATCCCAGCCCTCCCTGTGTGGAGTTTGCATGTTCTCACCGTGCCTGCGTGGGTTTTCTCTGGGCCTTCCGGTTTCCTCCCACATCCCAAAAGCATGCAACATTAATTGGACACTCTAAATTGCCCCTAGGTGTGATTGTGGGTGCAGCTGTTTGTCTTTATGTGCCCTGCGATTGGCTGGCAGCCAGTTCCGGGTGTACCCCGTCTCCAGTCTGTTGACAGCTGGGATAGGCTCCGGCACTCCCGCGACCCCTGTGAGGATACGCGGCTAGGAAAATGGATGGATGGATGGATGGATGGTGTAGATAAAAGAACCCACACTTCTGTTGTGCACTGAATTTATTTATCTTATCATGGAAAAAGTCTAGGGAAATATATACATTTTCAAAAGTTCCAGTTTATAGACACCTAGTGGATATCTATCTATCTATCTATCTATCTATCTATCTATCTATCTATCTATCTATCTATCTATCTATCTATCTATCTATCTATCTATCTATCTATCTATCTATCTATCTATCTATCTATCTATCTATCTATCTATCTATCTTGTTGAGTCTCAATCACGTTTTTTCCGGACTATGTTTGAGTGGTGTAAATGACGCAGCCAGGTGACAGCGACAGGTCCAGGGTTACACCTTGTACTGTCAGGACAATAGTGGAACTGTCAAACCTGTGCAAAAATAGAAAAACTGCAGCAGGCTAGCACCATTGTGTTCAACATATCAAGTACACTTGTGCGTGTACTATAACGTCTAGGGCTGGAGTGGTTATGTGGATAAAGTATTTTTTTTGTCCCTCAAGGAGCACTATTCTCTCATTTGGTGGTCAGACCATTGACTATAAGGTATTCCTAATCAAATGCAACACTGGTTAGGTTGCATCAAATAAATTCCCCATCGAGTGGAGAAATGGTCTTTGAGAGTGTGGCAGACCACTGTCACATAGGGACTGAACGATTTTTGGCTTCAAATTATTAGATAATCGAGAGACTTTATTGAACTCTAAGGAAAATTAGATTAAAGATTCACAGATATACATTTTACATTTAAAATTAACATCCTTATTGATCATGTACAAAAACAAAACAAATCAACAAGATTGTTGATGTAAAAGAACAAACAAAGCAACATTAAACAAGGAATGTACAATGTATGTATTCAAAAGGAGTAGGAAGAAGTAAATAAATTATCAGGTCCGACCCCTATTTCTAAATACAGCTGTGACTTATATAATAGCAGTGATATAGAATGCTATTTGATTGTAGTATAGTATATTATTGAATATACTGTATTGGGTATCCTAAACTAACTGGTCCATATAAAGTAATAACACAATGAGGTAAAAAGCTAACTATATGTAGTATATTCTAAGTACCATAGAAATAAAAAAATAACTGGGGCATCTATGTATAATGAAAATTGTACTATTGAAATACACAACCACCTATGCGATTGTATTTATCACATAGGAACAGCCAAAAAAGTAAAAACAAATATAGCAGTAGCTTTAGGAGAAGTTGCAATAAATTTGAGTCCAAGCATGAAAAAAACCTGAAAATCTTCTTTTCCTTTCGGCTTGTCCCGTCAGAGGTCGCCACAGCAGGTCATTTTTTCCATGTAACTTCATCTTCCTCTCTAACTCCCACTGTCCTCATGTCTTCCCTCGCAACATCCATCAACCTTTTTTTTTGGTCTTCCTCTAGCTCTTTTGCCTGTTAGCTCCATCCTCAGCACCCTTCTGCCAATATACTCCCTCTCCCACCTCTGGACATGTCCAAACCATCGAAGTCTGCTCTCTTGAACTTGTATCCAGAACATCCAACTTTGGCTGTCCCTCTAATGTGTTCATTTCTAATCTTATCCCACCTGATCACTTCTGGAGAGAACCTCAACATCTTCATTTCTGCCACCTCCAGTTCTACTTCCGTCTCTTGTCTCTTCAGTCCCACCGTCTCTAATCCGTACATCATGGCCGGTAACCACTGTTTTATAAACTTTGCCCTTCATCCTCGCAGACTCTTCTGTCACATAACACATAAGACACCTTCCACCAGCTGTTCCAACCCGCTTGGAGCCATTTCTTCACTTTCTTACCACAATCAGCATTGCTCTGGATTTTTGACCCCATGTATTTCATCCACCCTCGCTATCTCTTCTCACCACCCCTCTCATTCATGCACATATATTCTGTTTTACTTCAGCTAATCATCATTCCTCTCCTTTCAAGCGCATGCCTTCATCTTTCCAATTGTTCCTCCACCTGCACCCTGCTTTCACTGCAGATCACAATATCATCCGCGAACATCATGGTCCAAGGGGATTCCAGTCTAACCTCATCTGTCAGCCTAACCATTACCACAGCAGACAGAATAGGGCTCAGAGCTGATCCCTGATGCAATCCCACCTTCACCTTAAATTCTTCTGTTATGCCTACGGCACACCTCACCACTGTTCTGCTGCTCTCATACATGTCCAGTACTATTTTAACATATTTCTCCGCCACACCAGACTTCCGCATGCAGTACCACAGTTCCTCTCTTGGTACTCTGTCATACTTTCTCTAGATCCACAAATACACAATGTAGCTCCTTCTCACCTCTGTACTTTTCTACTAGCATACTCAAGGCAAATAATGCATCTGTGGGACTCTTTCTTGGCACGAAAACGTTATGTGGTAAATAATATAGTATATTTTTGATCCAGTAACATTTGTACAATGTGTGCAAAGTGAGAAATATTATATACATTTATATAAAGTTGAATTATAATATGCTGGACATCTACAGTATAGTGTATGAAGCTGTTTATATGGAAACAGTATAGCAACATAACATAAGATCACACGTGGAAAGTCATAGTCCTCCAAGATGGCGGTACAGAAGGACGCAGCATCTTATTGCTTTCCTTATCAGTGCTTCCATTTGTATTTTTTTCATTTTTTGGGGGGACTTTGCTTACGTACGCCTCGGGGCTACACTGCTATACTCACCAGGAACTTTTTGACTTTGGATACAAACACAACATAGCAGCTTCGAGCAACTTTCACCGCGAACACGACATTCCAGACAAGCTAGTGAGACAACCGGGCTCGCTTTGGATTGTCTTAGGGCCAGCAAAACGGCGTAGGCAGAGGAGGGAGAGGAAGCAGAAGTGGTGGCGTCGGTCTGGCCGCCTGCCTACGCTAAAGAACTATCCACACAGACCACCTAATCCAATCCTGTCCTTCACCAATGCCAGATCCATCGCCAACAAAATGGATGAGCTGTAATTACAACTTGCGGATAATCGCTGTGCTTGCGACTGCCGTGTCATCATCATAACGGAGACCTGGTTTCATCTGAACATTCCCGCTGCAAGTGTGCAGTTAGAAGGCCACATCCTGCATTGCTGGGATTGAACTGGAAACACTGTCAAAAGCAGAAGTGAGGGGTTCTGTGTGTACGTGCATGACGACTGGTGCAACAACAGCATGACGGGACAAAGACCAGGTACCTTCCCGTGGTGTCCTGCAAGGGGGTCTCCTCCTAGGGAGCCTTACGAAGCTGATCACTTTACTCTGACTCACACCGTAGGAGCCGCCCTTTTCCCTGATACTTTGCTTCGATCACCTGTACGTGTGCCAACAGGGATTGTACAGCACCTGCTCCGGCCGGACCCGATATTCAAAGGGATTTCAAGGCTTTGTTTACGTTTCTGCTCAGGTTTTCCTCCGTTAGCGATGGTGGCACAGGCTGGTCACAACGCCCCCTCTACCTCCATTTCTATCACCCTGTCATGCTTTGCTCCTGACATTCTCTCGTCATCTTCTACTACATCTTCTTCTTTTCTTCTGAGGACTACGAAGCCTCCCACATGCAAGTCTAGTGCCTCTGAGGACCATCCTCAGGCGCCTCGAGTGACTCAACAACAATAACAGCGTGATTACATGTCTGTTTTATGCAAGCCATCTCACGTCCTGAGGGAGCTAACTGTAGCCATCATCACGGCTGTTTATTTCCCACCAAATGATAATGTTAAAGCTGCGCTCTCTCTAATGCTGAACATTATAAATGGACTTTAGCGGGCCCACCAGGAAGGCATTTGCATTATAGACATTATTACACATTATTATTTAACAACACCAATTTGAGGACGGTACTCCCTAAGTTCCACTAGCATGTTAAATATCCAACAAGGGGTCAAAACACTTTAGATCATGTGCACTCCAACATTAAGCACGGCTACAAAACCATACCCTTCTCCCACATTGTTGAGTTATACCGCATCTCCCTGCTGCTCATCCTGTATACATCTCCCTTATTCACAGATCCAGGCCCACCACAAAGACTAACAACATGCCCAGAGTCTGCACTCACTGAACTGCAGGACCTGCTTTCAACAAACAGACTGGGACCAATTTGAACATCAGGACTTGGACAGACACACATGGCCTGTGTTGAACTACATCAGGTTCTGTATGGAAACTGTGTTTTTGAGGAAAAGCTTCAGGGTTTTACCAAATCTGAAACCCTCGATGACCAGCCTGGTCCGTTCACTCCTCAGGGCAATACTGCCTTCAGATCAGGTGACAGAGCTCTTTAGAGCAGAGCTCGGGCTGAACTGAAGAAAAGGGATCAAAAAATGCCAAAAAAAGAGTACAAGAGGAGGATAGAGTCCTATCTTGCAAGGAACAGACCATGGGAGGTGTCGCAGGTTATACAAAGCCTCACAAACTTCAGAGCCTGTGATGCAACAACAGGAAACACAAGCGTGTCATTGGCAGAGGAGCACAACAGCTTCTTTGCTCACTTTGGATCATCTCGGCGACATTCAGTTGCTCCAGGTCTCTCCTCCCCTCCACCAGGCTCCAGTAACTCTCCACTTACTGTACAGGAGCACGATGTGAGGCATGTGCTCCTGGGTGTGAACCCTAGGAAGGCTGCTGGCCTGGACGAAGGCAAGGTCCTGAGAGCATGTGCCCACCAGCGATCCAGTGTCTTCTGCAAGATCTTCAAGTTCAATTATTCACACTTGTTTGAAATCTACAACAATCATTCCCATCCCCAAAAGAAATACTTAACTAGCCTCAATGACTATCGCCCTGTTGCACCGACACTTGTCATAATGAAGTCCTTCAAGAGGCTTGTTCTAAAGTACATAACCCCCCCCCCCCCCCAACTTCGACTCTACCAGTTTCCATACCAGGCCAATTGATTGACAGAGGATACCATCAGCATAGCTTTGCATGCTGTGTTGAATCAGAGGGAACAGCCGCAGCGCTACGCCAGCACGCTCTTTGTAGATTGCATCTTGGCCTTTAGTACAATTATTCCAGACATTCTGATGACTAAACTGGATGTCTTGGCCCTCCTTCCTCTCACATACACCTGGGTCAGGACTTCTTGACCAACAGACCCCAGACTGTGAGAATGAGGTCCCACCTTTCCTCCACCCATACATTGAGTGTATGAGCCCTCACCACAGGGCTGCATGCTAAGCCCACTTCTGTACTGTCCTTACACCAATTCGTCACAAATAAGATCATCATCAAATTCACTGAGGACAAAACTGTGGTCGGTCTGATCTTAGAAGGAGACGAGGTACCCTACAGAGACCTGGTGCACAGACAGCAATCTGGCACTGAACACTATAAAAACTTGGGAGACCATTCTGGACTTCAGGAGGAACAGAAGTGAACTTGCTCTACTCTTCATCAAAGGCGAGCGTGTGGAGAGAGGCCGCACATTCAGGTTCCTAGGAGTCCCAACTTCTGAGGACTTCTCCTGTACAGACAACATCACTGTGAGTCTTCAGGAAGAATAACCCAGATGCAAGGTTCCGGGTGAGGCTCTATCGCTCATCTATCAAGAGCCTGCTGACATATAGTGTATCTGTTTGGTGTGGGAACTGCGCTGAGATAGAGCAAAGTTTCAGAAGACAATCAAAAAGGGCAGAAGATTGTTGGCTGCCCTCTCCCCTTCATGGCAGACATTTATACCTCATTGTGCTTTAGCAAATGTCAGAACATTGTTAAGGACACTACACACCCCTGTCATCAACTGTTTGAACCTCTGCCATCTGCAAGGCGGTACAGATCTGCAAAAGCAAGGACTAGCAGAGTCAGGAAGGTTTTTTTTTTTTAATCCCAAGAGCCATTACCATCCTGAATGCTTATCTTTCCACTAGCTGTGCTTGTGCACTGATTTCAATATCTTGAGCAATACTTTTTTATGCTCTCTGTTTTACATATGTATTTATTTTTATTTATTTGCATTTATTTTTATTCTCATTTATATCCTACTACTACTAAATACCTCTTCTCCAGGTACCATGGCTTCCTCCCATTATCAAAATGCATGCATTAAATCTGAATTGAAGACTTTAAGATGTCCATAGAAATAATGAATGTGAGCATGAATGGTGAACTATTGTAGCTCAACTGCAAGTGGCTGGTGATTACTGTTGGGTCTACCATCTCTCTCTTCCTGTTTGTTGGGATAGGCTCCAGAACAGCTGCAGTCACAATGGGAGTTTGTTGTGATGGCAGGCAATGCACGAGACCAAAAAATATAGACTGCTTTTACAATAACAAAACAAATGTATGGTGTAGAAAGATAAGAACTAAATTAAAAACCAAACACACTACATTTAACCATTTATATTTGACCTTTGCAAATCCACAGCTACAGAAACTGGCTTGAGGGAAGTGGAATGCAAACTCTCTTACATGGAAAGAGCCTGAGGTTGAGAGATTCTGACTAGCTATAATCAGGCTTGCATCCACACCCTGCTTGGTCTCTGGTACCAGTTCTTTTGAGAAAGGTTGGACTGTCTTCCACTCTGGAGTTGCCCATAAGAGGTGCCGAACAGGTGTGGGTATACTTACTGCCACTTGGTTCAGCACCTGTATGCTAGTTTTCACCCTGGTGGACAAGAGCGTAGCTTCCCTCCACCTTTGGGTGGTGGTACCAGTCCCGAATATTGTTTGTTTCTTGTGGCCGCATGTTTTAGACACTGGGGTGAAGAGAGTGGTGGAGCTTTCAACTGATCAGCACCTTGTGGGGAAAATGCCAGTCTGATGTGGCAGGGCCAAACGTATTCTCTGACAGAATCCCGCCAGAAGGAGTTTTAAGTCCCACCTCTGGCAAAACGTTCCCCACTCTCAGGAGAGGCGGCGGACAGTGAATCCAAGTGGCCCATGTTGCACGCCTCCATTACAGAGGCTGCCGACCAGAACTGTGGGTGTAAGGTAGTCTGTGCCTGCCGTAATGGAAATTCCTGAACCAACTGGTGTACACCAGTTGTGAAGGATGCCGTCAAGCTGAAGAAGCACATAGAATTTTCAGCCTGTGGGACTTCTGAGGCAGCTGATGGGTACAGGCTGGCCAAACAGAATGCAGCTTTGGTGGTCATAGTGAAACAAAAACTTAGACATGGCAGGAGTTTGGTGAGTCCATGGAGAAAAACTTCCAAATGAGTTTGAAATTCTGCTCCACCATCTGGGGTCTCCTGTGGGGGAATGTGTGCACCATCAACTCTGTGTATAGTGAGGACTGCCGACCTCAACTTGGGACACTGTGAGTCAGTGGGGAGAATACTTTGAAGACCACCTCAATTCCTTCGGCACACCTTCCCATGAGAAAGCATAGGCTGGGGACTCCGAGGTGGGAATGTGCAAACGCTGGGGTTTAGGTCACCAAGTTGTTTAAAAACCACCAAGGCCCTGTGGGTGGATGACAGAATTGTCGTATCCCACACAGGTAGGATTACTGTCAACAGTGATGCAATCCTTGCATAATCCACAGACGTAATACACTGTACTTACCTCAGAGGCATTGACATCTGCTTTCAAAGCTTTACATCAGGGCTCTCAATTTGAGCATTGGCAGCCAAGGTAGGCGATGGATCCTGAATACTACTGGTCAAAATTAACACCTGAGGCAAGGTAAGGCACATTTACTTACAATATGCCTTTTATACAAGGAAACTTCATCTACTTTCATGATTAATATTTGTAAAACAAAGACATTTGAAAAAAATGCAGATTTTTTTTAAGTGACTAAAAGAATGTACAGTATAAGAAATACTTTTTAATAAAGATGCTTGAAAATATTATTCATCTGAATTTCACTTTGTAACCTGGATTTAAAAAATGTTTACCCTTGAGGATGACTTTAGATCTTTTGGGAACTATTTCATTTTTTGTGCAGCTTAACAGCGAAATGCTCCTTCATCATGTTTAGTTTGGACTCTGTGCTCCGCTCTTTGATATTGGTCTGCAGATCTCAGAGCCCCATTGGGTTTATATACCAAGAGCATTTCTTCACTGTATTCAGGACCTAACCCATTTAGTGATTTATAGACCAGTCGTAGAACTTTGAAAGTCGTTTCTATAGCTGTCTGGGAATCGGTGTCGAGACTTTAGAATTGACCTGAGCGATGAATTGCTCAGTGTTGTTGGCACAGGGTTGTTTTCGTGTTAACAAAACATCTCCAGGATATGCTTACTTCTATCCTCGTGCTGTGCTTAAACAATGTATGGGGTCATTTGATGTACCTTGCTTGAGGCAACATAGGGCATCAGCAGTTTTTTAATGAACGAAATGAGTATCGCCACTGGGCTCCTTTGCCAAATGCCTTGTATGTGCCTCTCTGTTGGGAGCACATTGTGGATGACTGCATCACAGGCCCTGCACTTAAAAGGAGACTCAGCTCACGAGCTCAGATACCTTTAAATCACACAGATGCTACATTTTCCCTTTGTTTTTCTCCCACTCTTTGTCTTAGTTTATCGCTCATAAAAAAACACGGTATTGATTTTGTCCTCTAGAGTTTTGATTGGTGTGGAGAATAGGAAACATTGTTAGTGTTGTACATGCTCTACACAGCCAGAAAAACATGAAATATTTTCACCTAGAATAGGAAGTATTCTGATATTTAAGCAAAATACATTAATTAAACAAGATGCAGAATGACAGAGGTTAAAAGGGTTTACAAAGAGTGTTTAAAAGAAAAAAATGGATAGACACATGCATACATACACACTCAACCAAAGGCACGCACAGCGATGTGTTGCACTCCAGTTACAGACAGAACCCCAGAAGTTGATGCCAGAGGCTTTTAGCAACAGAATGCCAGCTCACACCCTACGTGTAGTGTCGAGAAAATACATACATTATTGAGTTGAACTGATGTCTGTTCTTCTCCCTTCCCTTTCTCTTACAAATGTATCTTTTTTTTCTATTTACTGAGATTCCATCATGGAAAGAAAATAAAATATGACTAAAGTGAAATGTACAATTATAGAACCAAAAACTGCAGAGTAAGCTGAAAACCGCTTTGATTTCTGGCGCTAAAAAGATGAATTAATGATTTTGGAGGAGTGGGGGAAGCACGGTGGGGCAACTGGTCAGAAAGTCTGCCGCATAGTTGTGAGGGCCATGGTTCAAATTCCAGCCCACATGTGTGTATTTTGCATGGTCTCCCCGTCCCTGGGTGGGTTTTCTCCGAACATTCCGGTTTCCTCCACTTCCCAAAACCATGTATTAAATGGAGACTCTAAATTGCCCATTGGTTTGATTGTGGGTGCAAATGGTCGTCTGTCTCTCTGTGCCCTGTGATTGGCTGGTAGCAAGTTCAGCATATAACCTTTCCCCTTCAGTAAACTAGCTTTAGGTTTTCTATGTGTGGTAATCAGTGTGAACATTTGTGGCTCTATTTTTCTGTGTCAGGCCCCAATTACTGGCAAATCCTGATTTTTTTTTTTTTTTTGGGGGGGGGGGGTTGCAAGGTGCATTGCACATATTTGTCACTTAATGGTCTGTATATACACGTGCTCACGTGGTTGACAACGCTCGCAGTGAATCACGTGACCTACACATTGCCCTGCACAGCACCTCTGCATAGTTTGACAGTCATGTTTAAAAAAAAAAAAAAAAAAAAACACTGCCCAGAGAAAACTGTGGAGATCATCGCTTGTGATTGGTGTGTTTTAGTCACATACTGTAATGATGTATTCACCGTTCCTCCCTGCACCTCTTAATACCTATGGCACCGCCTTCTTGTTTGATTTTGCAGAATATCATAAAGCGTAAGAGTATCATCTGGTTATTTAGGTCCATTTGTTCCAGCAGACACTGTTACACGGTCACCACTGTTGTCACTTTGTTCCCTGTTAAGGAAAGGAAAGTAAAAATTGGTTAATGGAACTGACCAAAAAGTGCTGAAGAAACTCCAACCTGTTATGTGCTAGCCAATACTAGCCGTAGCGACAACATCGGACTTGGAGAAGAACTGCAGAACATTTACAAATACACACATTAAAGTTGCACTTGAGTTTAAAGCCAAACTACGTGTGGTATTGCTGCAATGACATGAGTTTGGTTGCTGCATGCGGGAGTAAAAAGAGGGCTTTACCAATTAGGCCAAACAAAGCTAGATGCTCCGGTGCAGGGCTGGAGTGTCCTTGAAGAGGTGCCTGGCTGAGTGACAGTTGGTGGCAGAAAGTGGTTCAAATCTTATGCCTGCTCAGACTATCGCTTGATAGATCACTGGTCTAACACGATTTTGGTGAACTTGACCAGGGCCCAGGAAGACAGACACTGAGCTATATAGACATATTTATGCCACGTCGCTCGCTGTGCGGCAGACTAAATAAAGCGTTTCTATTGCTTAAAAGTTCCACATTTTGACCATTTATACCTCCAGAGAGTCAGTAACTTAGTATAAATATGACAATTTAAAAACAAGAAAAAAAAAACATTTAAGTGTCCAAAAAAGGCCCTCTGACAACCTACTTCTGTATTTCTTTTTGTATCTGCTTTATCTAATTAGCTAAGACCTTTGGCCTCCTTTCCTCTGGTTGGTTGTGTCACGTCCCATCGGAACGAGAGTAGGACCCAAATGCAGGACTCGGAAGATGCAAGGTAGTTCAAGGAGACACGTTTATTATATGCAGGGGTAGGGGATCGAGCAGGCAGTCCGGTGCAGCAGCGGTAGTTGGGACGTCGGCCGAAGAGAGCAGGTGAGCGGACAGGCAGGAGTCGGTACACAGGGGAACAATCAACGCAGGCAGAAGTATCAAAGGAGTCAGGCTTACAAGGGTGGTCGGAGAACGGGCGAAGGTTGGTACACACAGGTTCGATCAGGGATACCGGAGCACACGAACGGGACATGAAGATCAACGAACTGGCGCTGGCCAGTTCTCATCGCGGTCATATAAATCCACAGCATAATCAGGCTGCATGAGGCGCAGGTGTGCACCTCCCAATCAGCGCACCCGCGCGGGCACCTGCACAGCTCGTGCTGGAGCGGCAGGATCATGACAGGTTGCCTCCGTTTAGAGGACCAACTTGTGACAGCAAATGGGTTTATGTCTACAACACTGGTTTGGCAATGAAAAGGGAAGGTGAAGAGCTTCACAGGTCACGTAGATAAGATCATGGACCTTAAATTACCTGATTTCAGGCCTCTCTGCAGAAAAACATAAATTACTCACCAATACAATTTTAATTCTGATTTTGATTTTTATTGAGGCACCATTGAGCTAATATTGCATCGGAAACACTGGAAAAATAGGTTTGGTATAATATGGAACATTTAAATCTTCAAAGATATCTCAGTAAAATCTCAGTATGTTTCATTGTGTCTATATGATGTATGTTTAATGAATGAATACAGTTCGTGTTTGAATTACTTTGTGCTCTCAGTTATTACTAATTTCAAACTCTTAAAATTCCTAAATATCCTCATGTGTGTTGTGTGTGCAGACCAACGATGTAGCAGGAAACACATGGAATTGGCTCTACTTCATACCTCTCATTATCATTGGCTCTTTCTTCATGCTTAACTTGGTGCTTGGTGTCCTGTCAGGGTAAGTGACTTTAGAGCATGGAAGCAACAGAAATGGTAATCTGCTAATGACTTTGACAAATCAAACAAAAACAGATAAGCTTTTAAAACATTTGTGACTTTCAAGTCTTTAAAATACCTGATTGGAAGATTCGGGTCACTGTGTGCTGCAGAATCAAAACAAATAAAAAAAAAAAATAACATGCTCCCCCTCCCCTTTCATTTCTGTCTGCCTAGACTAGGGTTTGTCTCATCAGTTTTACCTCTTCTCTACAAGTCCTAATGTACATTTGGGTTTTGGCTCTCAATTTTAATAAGTTGTTACCAATGAAAAACAGTTGCTTTTTTAGTAGCCTTGATGCCATATTACTACTGGTATATCATGTACTGTATGATGAAGATTTATTGTCATGTACACAGAGGAACAACCAAGGGCTCCGCCAAGGATTTGGGCAAAATGTCACTTGGGCTCCACCAATCCAGCAAATTGAAATTACTATTAGAATCATCATTACCTTTTCCCCCATTTAGGATGCTCTTATGTCCAACTAATCCGATAATAAAGAAAACATGCATCCCATATAAAAGCTCAGGCTAGAAGTTCAACATTCAATTTGGGACTTTAATCATCTGTTCCTAGATCTCACTACAGTCAAGAAATTGTGACTTCTAACCATTACCCTTGCAAAATTTGAATGGAAGCAAAATTTTGAATAATCAATCCTCTGAATGTCCCAAAAACCCTGCTGAGAGAGCTTTATGATATTTCCAGAAAAGCTTGTGACTCCATGCTTCTACCATGATTGGTTGATTGGTATAATGCATTTCAACCTCTTGGTTTGCTTCACATGACTGAATTTCTCCACACAAAGATGTCAAGTTGTGAAAATGCAGTACTAAAGATGACATGGTTGAATGCGAGGTAAAACACAAGGTCTTCACTAAAATCCGGCTGCACTTGCTATCCCTCAATCTTGTGCGATAACAGCAATCTCACAGAATCGTTGGATGTCACATTGCAAGGTGAAGTATGGAATTATTGATAAGAAATGCCAGACCGGATAATATCAAAGAGAAAGCAAGTCAGTCTCCGTGATGAATCCTTGGTGGTTTTACCCCCGAACTGAAGGAAGTCACTTTAGTACAACAGATAAATACAAGAACTCAAAATAATACCACTACACCCATAAAACTGGGATCCGTTTTAATTACATGTGACTTTGTGCTGTTTACTGTGCAGATAATGATATAATTTTTATGAATTGTTATCTGACTTGTGCAGCTTGATGTCCGTTTTGAATTGGTTGCAGGATAAAAGCAGGCTAACATGAACAGGAAAACAGGATTAGAAACTCAACAAAAAAAGAAACAAGTCAAGTGTAAAATTTGTTTACTCTGTAACAATTGCATGTCATTTCCACAGAGAGTTTGCTAAAGAGAGAGAACGTGTGGAGAAGAGACAAGAGTTCCTGAAGCTTCGGCGGCAGCAACAAATTGAAAGAGAGCTCACCGGATACCTAGAATGGATCTGCAAAGCTGGTTGGCACCGACCCTCAACCTGTGCTATTTATTAAATCACCCTAATCAGGGAAAATGTCACTTTTGTTCCTTGTGCAGAGGAAGTGTTGCTGGAAGAGGAAGATGAGATTGCAGAGGAGAAGTCACCGCTGGATGGTGCGTGGTACAAGAGGAAACAAAATCTGCCAGGTGACAGCGACATTACAAAATACTTTCACACCAAAATTACAGAGAACATTTTATTTTGGGGGGAAAGAAGTGGACCATTTTGTTTTGCATTCACACCAGCAGCTCAAGTCTCTGGAACGTTGACGCTAACTGGGATGATTGATTGATTTCTCTATTTGATAATAAAAGCAAGAAAAAGAAATAAGTATATAAATTACAAACAAATGAAGAAAATATGATGACTCGACAGAAGTAACTGCACTAGATTTACATTGTCGAAAAACTTTTCAAAAGCAGCAATGTCATTAAAGTCAAATTGACAGCGACAAGGGCCAATTTACCATTAATTACACATTATTTTTTCCAAGTACGAATAGAATGTACTGTTCTTATTTATGCTAGAACAGTCTTGAACTACATTACAATATATAGGAAACATAACTTCTTCCTTAACTTGCCAAAACACATGACCTGCATTTTTTGACTTATTGTGCAATGCAAACGTGTAATTGAGTTCATACTTCTTGCTCAGATAACCAGAGGAACTACTCTCTACTGGTGTCTCTTGAATACCAAGAACCCCTTCATGAGGGATTTTCCAAAGGCTCACAAAAAGGCCTTAGGTGTATTTTTGCCACCCCTAACTAATGTTTACAAGGTGAAACCTGTGCAGTCGGCTCAGAAATATATTACTAAGACTAATTTTGAAATGGTTCTACTGTATTTCCAGCTGCATTTGTATGTTTCACACAAAGAACTAGTTTTCATGCATCCAAAAGCAGGTTCTAAAGACATGGGCAAGGAAAGTTGTCAGAGTGAACTAAAAACAGCCTGGAAGGTTTTGTGCTGTATTCAATAGGGCTCCTCATTACACGATAATGAGAGCAGCATAATGTCTCAAGGATAATGACTTCCAATTTCCTTATTTCAGTTCGCTGCGGTTTGAGTGAGCCAGTCCGTCAAATATAGAAGAGATTTAATTCATGGAAATAGTATATAATATGCCCTAACACCGTACGTAGACACTGTGCAAAAACGTACGAGGAACAGTAATAATAAACCCAAACCATGTTAATGGTAGGCCAGTGTAAAATAAGTTGTCCAATAACATGTAAGTGCAGTTATCCATCCATTGCTTGTCGTGATTAGGGTCAGCTTTTGGAGCCTATCCTAGGGGACACTGGCATCATGGACTTGCCGAGCACTCCGGTATCCTTCCACATCCCCACAACATGCATTACTTGGAGACTCTAAATTGTCCTTAGGTGTGATTGTGACTGCGACTGTTGTTTGTCTGAATGTGCTCTGTGATTGGCTGGCAACCTTTGATAGCTGGGATTGGCTCCAGCACTCCTGTGAGCCTTGTGAGGATAACGGGTTTCAGAAACGGCTCAGAAAATGGATGGATGGATGTTCTCACTGTGCTTGCATGTGTTTCTGCAGGTAATCCATCTTCCTCACACATCCCCAAAACATGCATGATAGGTTCATATCTATTAAATAATTAGTCCCATTCATTTTGGATTCATATCTTTTTAAATAACGAGTCCATTGTCCGATGTGTGTGTGAATGGTTCATGGGCGCCCTGCAAATGTTTTCCAGGCAGTCTATGGCTTACCATACTGCTCACCCAAAGCCTGCCGCAATAGACTCCAGTTCAAGTTCAACACTGATGAGGAAACACAAAAGGATGGATGAAAAGTTTTTGGGATGTTGGAGGAAAACGGATGACTTGGAGAAAATATGGAAATGCAATGAGAGGAATGCACACAATACACGTTTTCTAACAAGTATTACTGTTTGAGACTTTCTTATTTAAAAAAAGAAGACCAAACCTGATATTAGTCTTTAAGTATGTGCAAAGTGTGCCTGTAATAAAAAGTGCACATATACCAGGTTGCAAATGAAAGCACAGTGTCTCCTTATTTCCCTTTTACTTAGAGGATTAAGGTGTCTGAGTCCCTCACTGTAGAAAATTCTCTTGGATGTTGTTATTCAGAATTTGAATGACAATCATGAGTACTGAGGAGTAAAAACGGCAATTATTCAGCAATTGACCTTCCATATTCCTAATCCTTGAATGAAGAGAAATGAGGAAATAACCCTATATTATAGTTTCATATGGGTGGATCCTTCTATAAAACTCCTTCAATAGTGTTTGAAACATTTTGCATTTACTTTCTGGCCGATATATTTTTTTTACATTATTTATTGGTTATTCAGCACTTAAGAGCTGAAGAAATATATCTCAGTTCAAATTATTTTTTGCCATTTTGTGAAGAAACTCAACCCATTTTTATATCACGGTGCATGAGTAGCATATACGTGTTGAGTACATGGTATTTAATTACTTGCACTTACACAAGAATTTCTGGTTAGGTCTGCCAATATTAAAGACTGGCTTTATGGAGTCTTTTTGTTATTTCACTGCAACAGAGACTATATAATTCATCACATTGGTGATAAAAAGAATGTGGTTAGAAATCACCTTAAGATGTTTCATCTCAGTGATTTTGTAGTCGTGCAGTCGTTTAACTTGTGTGATTGTGAGTGGGAATGGTTGTGTGTGTCTATATGTAGCCTACGACCGACTGGCCAGCAGTTCATAGTGTAATCTGCCTTTCACCTAATGTCAGATGGGATAGGCTACAGTACCCCGCGAGCCTGAATAGGATGAGCAGTGTTGAAAATGGACGGATGTTTAATGTACAGAAAATATTGACACAAGTTTGACATTTCTCAGAAATCCTCTGATTGAACTTTTCCTCTTACCTGGAGTTCTGGGTTTTATGTCCATTAAGGAAACAAAACTGTGATGCCTTTGCTTTGCCATTTTGACTAAAACCAGTTGTTCCAATGGAATAATTGTATATCCAGGTCACAAATGTCCATTTTTTCATCCTTGGCAAAATTTTCTGTGCTCTATTTTCATAGACAACACAGCTATGTTTGAGTATAAAAAGTGACACATCTTGATTTTCATGTAAATTGCAAAAATGCTTGTGCATGTTTGTCAATTTGGCAGACTCATCTGTGCTGCACCGGGTGTGTCAAGTAAAGTCATAGTTATTTATACAGCCTTTTATCACAAAACAGTCTCAAAGGGCTTCACAGGCCCACAGATGGCAATGAGTGACACCCCCTTATCTAAACCACCCCTTTTCAAACTGAGGACCATGGTCTCAAATTTAAAAGTGCTGATTTTCACCTAAGCCTCTTCACTCAGCTGCAAACCATTCCAGTGAAAGCTGAAGATTGCAGCTTGACACAGCCATCAGAACCAGATCATCTGCAAAAGCAAAGATACTGATCCCACCAAAATTCTGTCCATCTTGCACATAATGAACAGAATCGATGACAAAGGGCAGCCTTGGCAGAGTCCAACCCTCACTAGAAACATACTGTAATTGACTTACTGCCAGCGATCCTGACCAAACTCTGACACCGGTTATACGGGACCACACAGCCCATATCTGGGGGTGTGGTACCCATACTCCTGAAACCCCATCCACAGGACTCTCCAAGAGACACGGTTTTATGCCTTCTCCAACTTCATAAGACTCATAAGAACTGGTTATGCGAACTCTCATGCACCCGAGGGTGTAGAGCTGGTCCACTGTTCCATGGCAAGGACGAAAACCACACTGTTCTCCTGAATCTGAGATTGATCTGAGATCTGATTCCACACCCATTTTAACAGGGTTACTAATCACCTGTGTCTTGGCTAGCTCTAGCGTGTACTGCCATGGAAAGCTCAAACAGTAATTTGTTTCAAGAAAGGATGATGGTGCCTTACCCTGTTGGAGTGAATGCTGTCCACACTCATCAAGCTGGGAGTCCTTGAGAACAAAGGCCAGTTGTCTAAAATCTCAACTGAACCACATAAACGACAAGCAAGGAAAACTCCTTTGGTTTTTGTTTTGTTTAGTTTTTTTGGAGGGGGGGGGGTCATTTTCTGTTCCCAGGACAATTTTCTTTCACCATGATGACCAAATCTTTGGTCAATATCAAACTCAGCAGAGAGCATTTTGAAAAATGAGTGGGTGGATTGTATTGCTGTCTTATTTATAAACTTACTCAAGTGTTAGTATAGTGTGTTTATTTTAGTCCTTGTATATATTTTATCCATTAGTTGTATTTTAAATGGGGTTAGCTCTGGAGGGTGTTTTGAGTGCGGTTCCACCTCTGGGGCAGAGTCCTTTGTGTGCCTGGAGCATGGGGCTGCACAAGAGCTGGGCCTCTGCAGCTGTTGTGCTTTTATTGTTTATTAATACCCTTTTTTTATTTTTAAGTCTGAAAGGTGCTATCTAAATAAATGATCAATGGTCTGTATCTGTAGGAATTAAAAACTCAATTTCAATGGCTTGTTGAAACAAATTTTCCTTTAAATTCATTAAATTACATTGGTTTCAAATCAAAATCAAATTCTTATATGGGCATAAAATTTGTACTTTCTTCCCTCCCAACTGCAACATTTTTATTACTGTATAACATTTTTATTCAGATACTTCCCACCTTCTGGAGTTGTTTGAAATCAATCATTTGGAAACAGTGGCAAACACATTTTTTTGGAACATCTTTTATTATGGACTTGTTAAATCTCACGTGTCAGTTAAAATCCATATCAGGCGGACTGTATTTCCTTTGTAAGAGTAGCAGGAAGGCAGAAAATTAAAACAAGACTGATGACTTCTAATCAAAGTTGCCCATTAAGTAACTCTTCAAATTAGCATTTGTTGGAGGACGCTTTTTTCCTCCGTGTGTTTGTTTAATTTCGGGTTGTGAGAATGTTGGTTATCCAAATAAAGGCTGGAGATGATGAACCGTTTCTTCGAAGAATTTACTTGCAGAATATTCCGGTCACTTATGAGTTACAGACAATGGCTGTAGAGAGCAGATCAGAAGTGCCAAGATACAGAGAAAGTACACATCCTTTATCTTGTCAGAAGGGCGGACTATGAGTGGTATCAAACCTGTGGCGTGCGATTGGGGCTTTCCACTTAGACAAAGGGTTTCTGTCTCAACTGGTTCTAGCTGGCAATGGATTATTACAAAGTGTCCAGTATGCAGTTCATCAAGGTTAGCTTCCGTGCAGAGAAGCGATCAAGGGCACATCTGGCTACAGAACAAAACTCCACTGAGGATATGAGGAAATTATGGAGTCATGACTAAATATGGTCATAAGACATACTTCACTTTCAATTCACACAGGGATAGTCGCTCACGCACACACACACACATGCACGCATGCACACACGCGCACACACGCACACACGCACACAATCCTACACAATATTGCTTGTGAATAACAAAAATACACAAATTCTAATATTTTTTCTTCTCATGTTGGTCTGTGTTGCTCTTTAGTCCTGAAACGAAGTAAAAACAAGAAGGGTAAAAATGACCTGATCAGTGCTGAGGAAGGGGATGATCCATTTGTTGACATCTCCTCTGTTGGTAAGCTTGACATCAGATCACCTCTGAACTTCACATGCTGTCTCCTCACATAGCTGACCTTTACAATAAAAGTCATCTTAAAAGCCTTTCACTGACAACAAATGTACCCATGCTGCCTGACTCAGATCTATATTTATTAGGGTTAAGGTGGGACATCACATCAAAACTATAAAACATTGTTAGCTATCGTGCTGCTAATCCTGTGAGCATTAAATAAAGCCCTTCATCACCATACAGACCTTGAATCACCATTAGGGAAAAGAAGTATAATTAACTTTTCTAATTAGACTGTTTGATTAAAACCCGTTTTAGGAGTATGACCTGCAGCATTTTGAATTTGAATTTGGAAATTAATTAACTTCACCGGAACAAACATATAGAACATGTCGTTTATCTGTGGGTTGAAGATGGGCTAAACCATCATAATTTAAATAAACTATCACTTTTAAATTCTTTCCGAAAGACAACCACATTTCATGATCAGCTTGCTTTGAGTGTATGAGGATAGTGCTGCAGGGTGAATATTACAACTTAGTCTCTCATCAAACCATGGTCTAAATTTCCACACTTGTTCTGCAAAGCTACAATTTGCATCTTTTAAAACTGGTGGCTGCCAAAATCATCCATCCATCCATTTTCTATGCCGCTTATCCTCATGAGGGTCACGGGGAGTGCTGGAGCCTATCCCAGCTGTCAACGGGCAGGAGGCGGCGTACACCCTGAACTGGTTGCCAGCCAATCGCAGGGCACATAGAGACAAACAGCCCCACTCACAATCACACCTTGGGGCAATTTAGAATGTCCAATTAATGTTGCATGTTTTTGGAATGTGGGAGGAAACCAAAGGGCCCGGAGGAAACCCACGCAGGCACGGGGAGAACATGCAAACTCCACACAGGGGACCTCAGAACTGTAAGGCTAACGTTTTACCAGCTGAGCCCTGTTTAAAGTCAAATATTATATTTATTCAGAAATAGCAAATCATAATCATCCTCACCACCCATATGATGAGAGGTATGCTGATCACTGAGGTGCGTTTATATAAAAATGATGATGGATCATTGACCACATAAATGACAAACAAGGAAAACTCCTTTGTTTTTTGTTTTTTTGCAGTTGACGGGGTGGGGGTGGTGGTGGGGTGTTAATTTTTCTGTTCCCAGGACAATTTCCTTAACCATGATGATCAAATATAATCTTTGGTCAATATTAAACTCAGCAGAGAGCATATAATTGTATTTTCTTGATTGCGTCACATAACTCCCCCCCAAGCACAGTATGAAAAAATGAGAAATGTCAAGCACACTCCCACAGCACCGGTACTTTTTCCTTAGTAGGTTGTGCCAGAGGAGACAAGACAATCGTAAACAGCGGCATAGACAAAATCAGAAAATTCCTTATTACTGACAATAGTTATAGATTGGTGACACTGATTTGTGCAGTGTCATAGGATGCCGTTCGCGCACCTAGTGTGGATTCGTTATTTGTGCCCCCTAACCTGTATATCAGTAGTGTTTGACCCGATGTGTTCAGAGCAAAATATCATACTCTCAACCTGCTGGTTGTAGTGTGGAAATGTTTTATATACTGTATATATATATTCATTTTCATCTTGCATTCGACTCACATGTTCTTACAAACCACTCTCAAAAATTATAACAGAAGAACAACAAATAAGATGGATGGCTGCTGAACACAGTGCTTTGCTTTTTATTTAAGCAGAAAAAAATAAAAACCACTTGCCGACGTAGTTAGAAGAAACTATACTGTGGGGAATAAACAATTTACTTCTGGTAGCTTTTACAGCTCATGTCACTTAGCTAGATTACAAAAGTGGAAATATTCTTTTAACCCTTGCATGCCATTGTGTTTAGCTCCTCCCGGTTCTCCTTTTGGTCGGGCCAGTGTGAAAAGCAGCACTAAGATGGACAGCTCTTCTTACTTTCGTCGTAAGGAAAAGAGGATCCGTTTCTTCATCCGGCGGATGGTAAAAGCGCAGAGCTTCTATTGGATCGTTCTGTGTCTGGTGGGTCTGAACACTCTGTGTGTGGCTATAGTCCACTATGATCAACCCGAGTGGCTTACAACGGCTCTATGTAAGTCACACGTATGGTGGGCCTCAAAATGAAAGCTTGTACCTTTATCAGCCTCATTAGCTACTTTTATTTGCTATATTACCCATGTTTGTAACAGACACAGCTGAATTTGTATTCCTGGGTTTGTTTCTCACGGAGATGACCTTGAAGATGTATGGCCTTGGACCAAGGAACTATTTCCACTCGTCCTTTAACTGCTTTGATTTTGGGGTAAATTGATGCTGTTTTTCTAACGCCAGAACAGGATGTTGATAAGGTCATAAGAGAGAGAGCATTATTCGATAATGATCTGCTGGGTGAAATTACAAAAGAGTGAACCATTTCCCTCTTCTTTAACATTTAGGTGATTGTGGGAAGTATTTTTGAGGTTATCTGGGATATGATCAAACCCGGAGCATCATTTGGTATAAGTGTGCTGAGAGCCCTAAGACTGCTAAGGATCTTCAAAGTCACTAAGTGAGTTTCTCTCTGTAAAGATAGCATTACACGAATGTCATCACACTCTCAGTACTCTTATTCAATGTGTTACAGTTGATCTAATCTGCATTAAGAGTGACTGTGGTACAATTAGATACTTCCAACCAAAGCAAAGTAAAGATTACAAATACGGTGATCCAAAATGATACTGTATAAACCTGAAAACTGTGTACTGATTGGTGATGTAATTTGATGGTTATGTCTCCATCTGCATTTAATTTGTGTTTTGATGTCTTGTCTAATACATGTTTTGTGGGTTGAGACTCATGAAATGGTCTGTTGTGGTTTTTGACCCAGTAAAAACCTAGCAGTTTGTTATGTTTAGAATAGGCCAACACATTCAGCAGATGACTCATACGATCGTAACCCTTTGTTCATCCACTTTTGGTCAATTAATCTGTTATGATATGTTGTTCAGCCAAAATATTTTTATTTTATTTTTTTTTTACTTTTATTGTCCTTGTTCTATAAATTCTAAGGTACTGGAACTCCCTGAGGAACCTTGTGGTTTCCCTACTTAATTCCATGAAGTCAATCATCAGTTTGCTTTTCCTCCTCTTCCTGTTCATCGTTGTCTTCGCTCTGCTGGGCATGCAGCTCTTTGGAGGACAGTGAGTAATGTCTTTAACCTGTCCCACTCATGCAGCCTTTCTTTTCATTTCCATCCAGTTCTTGATTTAAAACACGTACGTACACGCATGCGCGCGCGCACATGCGCACAGACACACACTGACACAGACAGAAAATGCTTGGCTCCTCTTGATTTCCAATTAAGTTCTTCTTTCCTCTATGCACAAAAACAGCCCCCCCTCCTCGCTGCCCCCAACCCACAACACTGTCACATGTGTCCAACAGCTCTTATTCTCCACAATCAATTTCCCCACCAGGCCCTTTTTCTTGTGTGCCACCAGTGGCCCTATGTGGCGCTGGTGAAAGACATGTTGGCGCAGCAGGAAGCTGGCCAAGTAACAGCAGTGACTGTGGCTCTTTGATATCAATCTCTGCGAGGGTCCCATGCTTTCTAATGGTGGGAAAACTTCATAATCCAGCTGGCATTCAGTCCTGAATAACTCAACTCACATGCTACTCTACTTTTATATTTTTTAAACAGATATGGAAAACTGTACATAGTTGACGCTATTGCAACAAAGATGAGTGGTTTATCGGTTCAATTAGAAACAATGAATTTACTGTACACATAGTGTCGTTGCTCAAATAAAAGATGAAATCTAGATCCCAGATTCTACACTCTATGGCAATAATTCAGAATCCAAACAAGCCCACCAAATACCAGTCACACAACAACTGATATTGTCTTGACCACAGCAACAGCAACTGCCTCAGAGTTAAGAGGTTTGCCATTCTAACCCTGGCTCCATCTTTTTTTTGTGGTGTTTGCTTTCCCCTTGCATGTGTGGGTTTTCTTTGGGTACATGCATGTTAGGTTCATTATCCATCCATCCATCCATCCATTCATCCATTTTCAATACCAGATATCCTCATGAGGATTGCGGATGATCCGTAGCCTGTTGAAGGTGACCTTGGGGCTGGTTGTTTAGTTAAGTGAAAGACTAAATTGTCCCTAGGTGTGAAGGTTTGTCTACATGACCTCTGTGATTGGCTGGCAACCAATCCATGGTGTAGCCCCCTTCTTGCTCAGACTCAGCTGGGGTAGCATTCAATTTACCCGCAATCCTAATATGTGGTGTAGAAAATGGATGGGTGTTTAGATGCATCTTGCAGCTACATGAGAAGATCAAAATAGTGGAAAAAGGTCTCAGTACCACTACATTAAAACACCGATGTAGAACCTCAATAAGATAAGATATTGACACAATTAATACATGAACATTATATATTGGAATTACACAATTTATGTATGTACTTTCATTAGACTGTGACCATCTAACTAATGTTGTATTTCGACGCACAGATGAGGAGTGTTAATTGGTATTTTCTTACTTTCTTTTCTTTGAAGTACCTGTCACAATCGTCAGTGACGTTAGAGCTATGTTTTGACTTGTTTTCAAACCAACATTCGTGACTCTGAGTCCCAAAGGAACATGTTGGTTTCTCTACTGGTGTTTTTCCATTTTCTTTGTACATGCCAGGTTCATACTTAGAGTAATATACGGATGAAAATAACTGAACTATCACTTGAGGTTTGAAGCATTGAAATTGATAAGGGAAGTCTGGTTGGCTATATCCAAGAAAATCCTCAATTACACTTAAAAAAACGAAACAAAACAGCAGTTCCTACCTTTCAGTGTAATTTGTAGTTCGTGACATTTATCCACTTCAAAAGATCAACACCAATCTAAGTGAGGTTGTGTAACAGAGTAATTTAAAATGGTCTTCAAGATAACCCTCTAGTCACAGTTTCACAATTCTGTTTTGTCACGTGAATATAAAGGACTAGGTATGCTATAAAAAGGAAAGAATTCTTTTCCGATCAAATCTCACTTATTTAGCTCATACGGCAGCGTAGACCTTTTCAGTATGCATAGCAGGCCTTTACCGGATCAATTTCCTTCTTGTCTAGAACCTCTTGATTTGTTTTTATTTTCATGCGTGGTTATCATCAGTGGCAGACAAATACTTCTTTGTACATTTGGATTGACCTTTTAGAGAAGCTACATGATGCATAATGTATTTTTAAGCTATGTACTGTAACTAGAAAACAACACTACAATCAGGAAAGAGTAGTGGCCCTCTGCCTTGAGAAAGATGGATATACATTCCATGTTAATTTCATGGTTCATGGGTACCATGTCTCCAACCCTGTGTGGAAGAAAACTTTAAAAGGTATGCTTTATGAACCTAATTTTGATGGGGAAATGGAAAAGAGATTTTCATTATAAACAGCCCTTAGATATAAAGATCTACATTTGTAGTTGGATGGTAGACTCAAAGATACATATTACAAAATCTGATATTCATACAGCATTGCCAACATTATTTCCAAGTGGTCACTCACTAGCGTGTGTACAGTTTGGTGTAAAACATAACCTAACCCTAACCCCCCTTCTCAAATTATATTTTTGCATAATTTCCTCACTTTAAGTGTTAAAATCATCAAACAGATAGAAATATTAGACAAATGTAACCCCAGTAAACTTAAAATGCTGTTTTTAAGCTATTGATGAAATTTCACTGATCACACCCAAGCCTGATTACTTCCTAACCTGTTCAATCAAGAAATCACTCAAACAAAATGTCTCCTGACAAACTCAAGTCAGACAAAAGTGCTAAAAAAATATATGCCATAGAATGACATGATCCAAAGAAATTCCAGAACTGTCGAGAAATAAAGTATTTGACATTTGTCACTCTGGAAGGGTTACAAAAGCCATCTCTAATGTTTGGGATTCCAGCGAACCATAGGGAGAGCCATTATCGTTACATGGAGGAAACATGGATCAGGGGTTAACCTTCCCAGAAGTGTCCAGCCTACTAAGCTTGCTCCGGGAGAGGACCATTGACTCATCCAGGATGCTACAAAGGAACTCTGGACAACTTCTATAGTACTACGGGACACCCTTGCCTTAGTTAAGGTCAGTGTTCATGACAGCAGTGAGGAAGAGACTTGGCAAAAATGGCATCCATAGTAGAGTTCAAAGGGGAAAACCACTAGGTGACTGAAAAGCACATAAAGGCTCACCGTTGGCAAATAAAAAACATCTGAATGATTCCCAATATTTTGGGAAAAAAATTATTTGGAGTGATAAGATGAAAGTTGAGCTTTTCCAAAAGTGTGTTTCCTGTTATATGTGGTATAAATGTAGCGCAGCATTCCAGAAAAAGAGCATCGTACCAACAGTTAAAATTGGTTGTGTTAGTTTGATAGTCCTGGGCCGTTTTGCTCCTCCAGGATCTGAACAATTTGCTGTGATTGATGGAACCATGAATTCAGCTCTTGATTAGAAAATCATGAAGGATAATGTTCAGCTGTGAGTTTGTGACCTCAAGCTCAGTAGCACTGAGATTCTGGAGCTGGATAATGATCCAAAACACCCCAGGAAGTCAACTTCTGAATGCCTGAAAAAACAAAATAAAGGTTTTTTAGTGGCCTAGTCAAAGTCCAGACTTGAATCCCACTGGAATGCAGTTTCATAACTTTAAAATGTCCATTCATGTTGTATTTCGCTTCTGCTGAATTCAAACAATTAAGCAACAAAGAGTTGGCCGTAATACCTCCACAGGGATGTTAATGACTCATTGCTAGTTCTAGAAATCGCTTGATTTCAGTTGTTGCTGCTGAGGATCGGTCAACCAGTTATTAGGTTTAGGAGACTATTACTTTTTCACACAGATCCAGGTAAGTTATTTTTTTTCCATAATAAACAAAATCAGCATTTAAAAAAACATTTTAAGTTCACATGAATTACATTTACATTTGTTTGATGATCTTCAACATCAATTTGGGGAGACTATGCAAAGAAACTAAGAATTTAAAAAGGGGACAATACTTCGGCCAATACTGTATATGTTGCCGCTTACTGCTTGTTCTTGCTTAGTATAGTATTCACAGCTACAATATGTGTAAAGCAACCTTTCACTTGTATTCAGTTCTCCTTGGACTGACAGTCACCACTTCTGGCTGCCTTGAAAACAGCAGACTGTTGCCATGGGACCGAGCCTTGTATCAGTTTATGCCATCATTAGCACTGCATTACTCTCTTGTGATGGGCAAGTGTGAGATGAGACTGACGTCCGCGCAGTGCTTTCACCGAGCAGAGCACATCAGGCAGCATATATGGTTTGACTGGCTACAATGTTTTCTTTAGCTTTAATGGGCAAAATAGTTATGTTAAGATTGGTTAAGTGCTAACTACAGTTGTCACTCTTTAATGATAGAAGATATTTTGTAAAATCATGAGCTAAGCAAACGCTATCATCGCCAGGTTAACAATTCTTGATGTAAAAACATCCTTCTAACACCCCCCCAAAAAAAACAAAAACAAAAGAAAAGACTCAAAGGACATCACGTCTGTTTGTCATCAGCTTTGATGGAGTACAGTATGCAGCCTTTAGTGTAATGACTATAAAACATTTTTTCTTGTTTTGCTCATTTCAGTGTACAGCGAGCCTATGATGAGAACGTGCATCAAAATGCAATTTTGAAGCCCTATTAATTCATTTCTATCCCAGTGTGAATTTGCTCCCTGTCAGTTTTTCATATCTCAGATGTTGTTTTCCATTTTTTTCCCAAGTGCTGTTGAGATGTCCTTGAGCAGGGTGTTGAACCGCCCCAAACTCAGCCTTTATCTTCTTGCTTACCTGTTTGTTTCATTCTTTGTATGCGTCATGCAGGAAAACCACAAATAAGAGTAAAACAAGAATTTTTGAGCAGAGATAAAAAACATTTTTACCCCAAGTATAGATCACTACATGACTGTTTTTACATCAACTAAAGTAGTTATGTTATTGTTGCGCTTAAATAGTAAGCCACAACAGAAGAAGAAATTCTCAATCCATTTCTAGAAGTGTTTGTTTCTTAGGGTGGTGAATGGGGAAAAAATAACATGGTGGTTTCACCACCATATTTATTAATTATATGAGAGAAGTCATTCTTTAAAGAAAATAAAATCTGTAAACCATATTAAATAAAATCATTCATATAAGGAAGATCTGTTTATTGTATTGTAGTAATATGCCACACTTATTACCAGCATGCTTTTGTAGGCATATATATGCATCATATATAAACTATTTAATACTCGAGGTGAGAGCATTAGCTAGTGGGGAGTTCGGACGAGGAGATCTGTACTTTGCAAACTGATTTAATGAAGTCTCTGTGGGTGCCATTTGGATGAGCGCCCCCAATCCCCATTATCATAATAAACAGAGTTTGGAACTCACAGGCACAGCAGCCAACTGCCTGTAACAGACTCGCTAATCCATAAGAAAGCAAGAGAGGCAATGGTGAAGACAATGGTGGGAATGCGAGGAGGGTTGGGAAGAAATGAACCAGAGATATGATGAGAGTGTGATGGAGGGTGCTGTGATCAGACAGAGAGGGTCAATGGTGGAACGAGACGAGAATGCAGAGAGACAATAAGATGCCATACCAAGGAAGGCAAAGTTTATTGAATTAGATGTCCCTCCTCACTTCCATCTAATTCACTTCCCCACACCATTCTTTTCCCTCATTTAGTTCATGTGATGCATGTTCCGGGACAGTGAACATGAGAGCAAAAACTGTATGGGTCAATGTTGGGCCTTACTGGAATGCGGTAGATTTGCGTCAATTCCATGTGCGTCTATGTACCATGCATTCTATCTAAAATGTAGAAGTAGTAGTAGTATCAGTAGTAGTTTACATGTTTATAATAAATGCACTTAGCAGACATCCCAACATGCATTTATCTCAGACTCTTGAGAGGAAGAAGCCGACTGCAATTTGGTGCTAATGGCCAAAGTGGTCTTGTGGTCGTAAAGTGCACCACATCCTCTCCTCCTTTTTATAGACTTCATCCCAATATCTTGCATACATACTATATAGACTCATATGACTGTTATGGCAACATTTGATTCCATAATCATTACGACTTGAGAATTTCAGTAAAATGTCAAAAATAGCAGCAAAAAGAGCACTTCTGAGCAGTTTGTCATTTTCTCATTACTGAATTACCTTAATTGGTGATGCTGTGAGGCATTGGCAAGTTAAATGAGACTACTCGTGCCAGTCTGGTGAGCTACTGCATTTCTCCTCAACTCTGATTGCCTAACAAATCTAGACAGAGGTAATATTTTCACACACATTTGTTTGTACTGCACGCAGTATATTGTATGTTTATTGGAACATCTTTGAAAGTACTAGATTTCCCTTAAAGGGTGCTGCATACTAAGGGAGTCGACAGAAACAGGCTGAACTGTCACACAGTGTGCATGGTTTGGCAAGCTACTTCATGAGATCAATAAGCTGCTGGTTTTTCCATGATTCAAAATTTCAATTACTTATCCATGTCATTGCAATAATCGCAGAGTAAAGCCAATTGAAATTCATGTAACCTTTCATTCATGCAAATACATTAACAGATTTTAAGCGTGTGAGACACCAGGTGGCTGCCCCGTTGCCCCTAACCCATATAAATTCGATATATAAACTTCAAATATTCTAACACGATATACTGTAATTATATTGATCATTTCTACTGTGCCTATGGATGAAAAAGAAATTAGACATGCAATTGCTTTTCCTGTATTCTCACCCACATCCTCTCTTTTTTCAACCCACTTCTTCCTTCATAATAATGTATCTTTTCATTGTTCAGTAAACATGATAAAGTATGATATCTGCAACATCAAATGTCTATCCAGACTAGCTGTTCAGCACCTTTATACTTCCAATTGCTCAATATGCTGGGGTGAGTCGACAACTCTTTTTTTTTTTTCTTTCTTTCTTTAAATTGGTCCAATTGGATTCGACTTCGCAAAGTGTGTCCCATTTCCAAGACTTGGGGAATGTTTTAAACATATTTCGGATTGACTGTAATTGTTTGGCCTTGCAGTGTGTGCTCAGTGACATGCTAGTCGAGTTGCTACTTTGTGATACTTGTTCTGTTTTACATTTAGATTTAATTTTGAGGATGAAACACCGACAACAAACTTCGATACCTTTCCAGCAGCCATTCTCACTGTGTTTCAGGTAGGACTACCCAAATTTACAAGCAGTAACCCCCCCCCCCCCCTCCTGACAAGCTCCCTTATAACCCCTTCATTAGTCTGTGTTCACAACCCTTTATGCTGCCAACTAATTAAGTTCTGTGCAATACTTGAGGAACCCAAGTGTCATCGGAACTCTCTTGACTCTCAGATTTTAACGGGGGAGGACTGGAATGCTGTGATGTACCATGGCATAGAGTCACAAGGCGGTGTCCGCCGTGGGATGTTCTCTTCTGTCTACTTCATTGTCCTTACACTTTTTGGAAATTGTATCCTCTTTTTAAAAAGAAACATTATTATTAAAATTTTGAGGCAAAGGTCTTTCTTTGTCTTAGCAATTATTGAGGAGGAAATCTCTAAATTCTAATCTACATTGTAAAATAGTTAGTTAGAAGCCAAGTTGGCATTTGAAAGTTTGAAATTAGTCAGATTTTCATGGAGAACCACAAACTAAATGGTTTTGGTCTCTGGTAAGTGTTTACTGATTCTAAGAAAAAGTATTTAAACCCCCTTGGAATAATGTGGATTACTGCATAAATTGGTCATATGTGATCTGTTGTTCTACTGAGTCACAACAATCAACAGTAATACTCCACACACTCTTACTTGTGTACTGTATATGTTTCTGTGTTTTTTTTTTTAATATATCAGAATCAGCTTTATTTGGCCAAGTTTGGGGTGGCACGGTGGGTCTCCTGGTAAAGCGTTGGCTTCACATTTCTGAGGTCCCGGGTTTGATCCTGGACCCGCCTGTCTGAAGTTTGAATGCTCTTCCTGTGCCTGCGTGGGTTTCCTCCGGGCACTCCGGTTTCCTCCCACATTAAAAAAAAACAAACAAAAAGAAAACCACATGCAACATTCACTGGACACTTGAAATTTCCGCTAGGTGTGCTTGTGAGTGTGGCTGTTTGTCTCTATGTGCCCTGCGATTGGCTGGCAACCAGTTTAGGATGTACCCTGTCTCCTGCCTGTTGACAGCTGGGATAACCTCCACCATTCCCCGCGTCCCTCGTGAGGATAAGCAGCTCAGAAAATAGATGGATGGATGGCCAAGTGTTGAAAAAAAACAAATGAAATTTTTCTCTGGCAGACGGTGCTGCCCTGGTACGACATACAAGACAAAGCTAGTTTGACATCCATTGATCTGTTGCGCTTTCCCGACATAAGGAGCTGGAAGAGCTGGTGGCCAGGATGTGGAGGATCCGAAAGAGTCCTGCCTGCTCTGGACCTTGTTCATGTTGCATGTAAGTCCTCAATAGAGTGGTGCCGTTAATCCGTTCTGCTGTTTTGATTGTCCGTTGCATTCGGAGTTTGTCCTTTTTGTGGCGGCCCCAAACCAGACTGTGATGGAGGTACACAGTACTTATTGGATGACCGCTGTGTAGAACTGACTCAGCAGCTCGTGTGACATACCATGGTTCCCCAGAAGCCGCAAGAAGTAGATCCTTTGCTGGTCTTTTTTGAGGATGGAGTTGATGTTCGTCTCCCACCTCAGGTCCTTTGACTGTAATTCCCAAGAACTTGAAGATCTCGACAGTTGCCACAAGACAGATGGGCAGCGTCAGGGGAAGCTGTGGTGAAGGTTGCCTCCTGAAGTCCACAATCATCTCTACAGTCTTTAGAGCAGAAGTCTCAAACTGGCGGCCCGCGGGACATTTGTGGCCCACAAGATAATATTTTGTGGCCCCCACTTTAATATGAAAGTTTGTTAGTGCGGCCCTTGAGTTTGACATGAATGGCACTTTTACAGAGTTGTGTGCAAAGCCAACTAATCATGGTAGGGTATCTGGCTCTCGGGCACTTGTGAAAATTACAGCAGTGTTGCCATGTTTTACTTGTAGTTTTGTACACAACTTGTTGACACAAGCATCTTTGTTTATCCTTTTTCATTCATTCATTTTCCGAGCCGCTTATCCTCACCAGGGTTACAGTGGTGCCAATCCCAGGTATCATTGGGCAAGAGGTGGTGTACTTTGTAAACTGGTTGCCAGTAAATCCCAGGGCACGTAGAGAAAGACAAGAGCTCCACTCTAGCCAGTTCCTGTCGATGTGCAGACTCGTCGCCGTCTTTGATGAGGCCGATGACAGTGTTGTCATCTGCAAACTTCAGGAGTTTGACAGTCGAATACCACAAGGTGCAGTCGTTAGTGTAGAACGAGAAGAGCAGAGGTGAGAGGACACAACCTTTGGGTGCTCTGGTGCTGTTGGTGCGTGTGGATGAGGTGGTGTCCCCCAGCCTCGCCTGTTGTGTCCTGCCCGTCAGGAAGTTGCAAAGCCACCAGGACATGGGAAACGAGATGCCGAGCGGGAGAAGTTTGGAGGAGAGGAGTTCATGGATGATGATGTTGAAGTCCATGAACAGGATCCTCGCAAAGGTACCCTCGCTGTCGAGATGTTAAAGGATGAAGGGCAGACCTATGTTGACTGCATCATCGGCAGACCTCTTAGCTCAATGTGCAAACTGCAGTGGGTCCACCTGGGGACCTGTGACGCTCTTGAGGTGGTCCAGCACAAGGCGTTCAAAAGACCTCATGACCACAGATGTCAAGGCAGCAGCCCTATAGTCTTTAAGACCTGACACTGCTGCTTTTTTTGGGGACTGGTATAATGGTGGAGCGTTTGAAGCAGGCTGGTACTTCACACAGTCACACAGTTCTAGAAACCTGTTGAAGATCTGAACGGATCAGATCTGACAGGAGCAAGTTGGTCTGCGCAGACTTTGAGGCAGGGTGGGGACACAAGGCCTGGGCCTGGTGCTTTGTTGATCTTTTGTTGTCTGAAGATCTGTCTAACATGCCCTTCATGGATGCTAAACGGTGGAGTGGAAGGTGGTGCGGCTTAGTGGGTGCATAGTGTGGAAGTGTCTACCTCGAATCTGCAATAAAAGCTATTTAGGTCGTAGGCTCGGCCGCTCTTGTTTTCTACCCTGGTTGAACGTCGGTTGTAGTTAGTGAGCGATTATAGACCGTGCCAAACTGATTTGGAATCATTAGCGCCGAGACGTTTTTCAAGTTTAACTGCATAGTCCCTCTTTGCAATGTTAATTTCTTTAATCAGCTGGTTTCTAGTGCAATTGTAGAGGGCCCTGTCCCCGATACGATATGCAATCTCTTTAGCCTGGCGAAGTTGTATAAGTCTGGCTGAAAACCACAACTTGTTATTGAACACAACTTGCAAATATCAAAGAGTGGGTTGGATAACATAAATTGAGTTTTTGGCTAATGACTTGTTCAAGAGCCAGTTGGAATCAGGAGTCAGGTAATCTATCTGAACAAGAGTTATGACAATGTTTTCGTCAGTGAGTTAGGCCCTTCAGGGCCTGGACGCATTGTTATAGTTGACAGAAAAATGAATTTAAAATTTATCAAGGCATTTGGCAGAAGAATTTGAGCCCATCTGTCCGCCAATTGAATCTCAGCACAGGTTGGTTGATGCGTCAGGACAACAAGATAAAAGACAGAAGTAAGTCAATGACTGGATGGTATCATCCAGAAGAAAACTCTTTTGAAGAGGCTCATTCACAGTTCTGAACTCAACCCGACTGACAGACTTCAAGAGAGTGAGTCAGACCAGAAATCGCAACAAAGTTGATGTGCGGAACCAGGTTTGTAGAGAGGAATGTTGCACAACTTATCTTGAACGTTGTGCTAAACTGCAACTCCAGGAAGTTGTCAAAAACAGTACTTTTTAAATTCAAAGCTTCACGTACTTTTCCCACCCTATACTGTGAAGTTTTCACGTTGTGTTCTAATACAACCAGGTATGATGTTATTGTTTGGGTGCTATTAGCTTACCAAGATTGTTTTTGTTTATTGTCGTGATGTAGCAGAAGATCAGAACACATTTTTGACCGATTTATGCAGCAATCCAATTAGTTGCAAAGTTTTCACCTATATTTTCTTGTGACTGTAGATATACAGTATGTTCATTCTATGTAAAGACCTTCTGCCATACATCCTTTAAACTATTAACATTTTCCAATCAGATTAACTTCCTCTTAGTCTCCTCTTAATCTTAATTTTTCATTGTACCAAGACAGACAATCCCATGCATCTAATTGGTGGGAAGAGTTTAGTGCAGCAGGCTGTTTTCTGTTCCAGCATGGCTGTGACCCACTGCACAAAGCAAGGTCTACACAAGCATAATTAGAGTTTGGTGAGGGAGAACCTGAGTGACCTCTTCACTATCAAGCACCCTTGAGATTGAGAGCCAAACCCTCTTTAACTAAATGTTCCCTGACTCCACAAATATACTTTTGGATTAATGGCCCAATTTTCCCTCAGTCTGTTGATTTTGGTCAAATGTATAATAATGTTATAATTTCCCCCAAAAAATGTCTTGCTACAGATGAAAAAGAGAGCCTTATGATGAGTGTAATCTGTGACACAGTAAAGGCATAGTTTCTCCTGAGTCCGCTTGTTCCTCAGACACCCTACTGAATGTTTTCTTGGCTATCGCTGTTGATAATCTTGCAAATGCGCAGGAGCTAACTAAGGTGAGTTCAGATATTCTTTTTTAACATAATGCATACAAATGCATTGGATAATGCTGACACTTGGCTGAAGGATGAAGAAGAACAGGAGGAGGCAGCCAATAAGAAGCTTGCTCTGCAGAAAGCGTTGGAGGTGAAGGAAGTCAGTCCCATGTCAGCAGCCAACATCTCAATAGCTGCGTAAGTTTCTGTCCATCCTCTCCCTCTTATATTTTCATTCTCTTGCTTAACCCCGATAAAACATTCTTTTGTCATTGATTTTGTTGTCATCCTCTTATCTAATATTCTGTGTGAGTTTGTGCTTGGATGACTTCTCTACTCCTCCAACTTTGAGAGTATTCCTGTGGTTATGATTGGGTCATTCACCCCTCACTGATCACCTCCTCAAATGATAGGCAATTAAGGACGCACCCAGTCTGTAGAACATGCCAATTTGTTGCTTTTTCCTGTTCAACATTGTCTAATTTTGTGTAGCAGGAAAAAACAAACAATTGAAATACTCAACCACAGAAATTAAGAAAACTGATAAGTTACAACAACACAATTTCATTCAAGATTTACAGTACTTCCAAAACAAGCTTTGCTCATGACATACTGTTAATAAATGTAACTTTCATAACATAAGGAAATTTAGGATGTTTTATATACATTTATATAATTTAAGGTTACGCTGTGACGTGTCAGAAGGTTTTCCAGACAGGGTTTCTGTAATGTGAAAGATCTGGCTACTGGCCTCGTGCACAAAATGGAAAGAATGGGGAAAATACACTGCTTTTGACAAATTGGATGAAACAAGTATTTAAATTTACTACACGCATACAAAAGACTGATAGTTGTTTTCATATTGCCTTCATTTTTTTATGAACATAAGGATCCATCCATCTAGTATTTAAGGCAGTTGTGGAAAAAACATCTGAAAGAACTACATAAGACAAAAGCTTGCAGAGTCAGTACATTAATTCTGAGTGGGTGAATCACTTTTTATAGGGATCATTACGATGTAAATTATCAGAACTTTTCATGGCTTTTATCGGAAAGGGCACGAAACACATAGTTCTGTTTTTCCTTGGAGTAGTTTTTGTAAAAGGCCTCTCTAAAATCGTTAATATGTCAGGCACTGAACTAAAAGTTCAGCAAAGCACAAGAGCGGTCATCTGAACTTCCTTCTAATTTTCTGATCACAAGTCTGCATCTGGGTAAAAAAAAAAAAAAAAACTGTTGATCAGTTGTTCAGTTCATGAAATAAATTATGAAATAATCTCTGGAGCAGTGACAGTGGCAAAACTGTTTTCGCACAAACCGTTTTAGATATTATCTGTAGCTTTTATTTTCATTAATATATGGCAATATTTGCACACAGATTTAATATCATACAAAATGAGTGTCATTTGATGCCCAGTGGGATGCAGTGTGGCAGTCTAGGACCGTGTTTTTTGAGTTTTATTGTGCAAACAAGTATACATCAAAATATGTCCTTGTGATTGCATAGTCTTTGCGTAATCACTAATGTACGTGAAGTGACTCATGGGAACTTAATCAAATATACTGTATATACTCCCCCCATCCCAGTATTGTATAAAATACCTCCAAAAAAGTGCAAGTATCTTCACAGGAAATATAGTCAAGTTAGTCAACTTGCAGAATGATAGTTCAGTAAAAGTCTGAAAGCGTCTGACAGTTAATGTACTTAAGTATCAACAGTATTCTGAGTGAGTGGTTAGGGTTTTGATTGTGTTTTTAGGTATTTAAAGTTTATTCGGTTTAGTCTACTTGAGTGTAAATCATATGGTTTGTGACTTGGCTAATAAGCGAAATTAGCTCGCACATATTAACCTGGCCAACACATTACCACATGGCTTAACAAGCACAGGAAAACTGAAAAGAAAATTGACCTTTTGACTGCACTGCATTAATCCAAATGAATTTAACCTCCAGGTTGGATGTCGATCCAAATATTTCTGACTGTAGGTAGACATAAAAGGCATAAGGTAAAAGAAGAGCCTTTTACTCCAATTTCCGAAAATAATCCATGGTAGTGAGGCCACAGGTGAGAATGTAGTGTTCATTATTATATCCATCCATCCATTTTTTGCCGCTTATCCTCATGAGGGCCGCGGGGAGTACTGGAGCCTATCCCAGCTGTCAACGGGCAGGAGGCAGGGTACACCCTGAACTGATTGCCAGCCAATCGCAAGGCATCATTTTTATATACTCAATGTTTTAAAAAAAAGAAACTTTAGTGCACCCTTGTGGAACTTCATTTTATTTTGGTCTAGACAGTTACCGGTACATTTCTGTGTTGCTTTTATGTAGAAAGGCTAAATAATTTAACAAAAATAAATAAAACATCATTTTTAATACATTTTCTGTGAGGAACAGCTTTCCCAATCGTTTCATCATTTGAGGAACAACCTTCTAATGTTGAGAAGCAATTTTTGCGGGTTGATTACACATAGAACCAAAGCACAGGTTTTATCAAACTATAAAAACAGTATGATTGATGAGTTGAATGTCGGGCTTCAGATCACAAATATTTTTCAGTTTATCCCACTGAAAATTCTATCAAAATTATCCAATTTTTGGATAAACTTTCATTTTGCTTGGTTAAAAAGGAATTATGAATGCATAAGAGAAAAAAATGACCTTTCACCTAATAATGTGCAACTACTTGGTTTCATTTTTAAAATATTTTTTCATTTATTTGTTCAGTTCACTCTGTGCAAATAGAAGAGATAAATAATGCAAAAAGGCATTAGATACCATTTTAGCATTATAGAGCATAAACATTCTTTATGCTGCTGCAAGTTTTGGAAACGTTCGATTTGTTCAAATGAAATGAAAGGAGGACACCTCGAGGAAACAAATATTTCTTTTTTCTCACTTCATCAAAACGTATAAAAGATGGTTCGGGGGAATTTATCAGTGTAGAGTACTACTCAAAAGAATAGTCTAATGTGACAAACCAGAGTAATCCATGTTTTCAGTATATTTTTTTTATTGCTACATGTCAAACAAATTACCAGTCGGTGCAGTAGCGTTCATGATATACACTTAAGGCTGTGTAATTGCAACTAATTGTTGAAAGGGGTGTGTTCCAAAAAATAGCAGTGTGGTATTCAATCAGTGAGGTCATCAATTTTGTGGACACCAGGTGTGAATCAGGTGGCCCCTATTTAGGGATGAAACCTGTTCATCTGTTCAACATGCATTGTTCCTTAAAAGCCTGAGGAGAAAATTGGTTGTTCAACACCGTTTTCAGAAGAACAGCGTACTTTGATTAGATGATTGGAGAGGGAAAACCTTATGAAGAGGGGCAAAAAAAAATATATAGGCTCCTCAGCTAAAATTATCTCTAATGCCTTAAAATGGAGAGCAAAACCAGACACCTGGCAGAAAACTGAAGACAACCATCAAAATGAATCGCAGAATAACCACAATGGCAAATGCTCAGCCAATGATCAGCTCCAGGATGATCAAAGACAGTCTGTAGTTACCTTTAAGTACTGTGACAGTGAGAAGACATCTGTGTGAAGGTAATCTATTTACAAAAATCCCCCGCAAAATCCCTCTGTTTAAAAAAAAAAAAAAAAAAAAGACGTGTGCAGAAGAGGCTACAATTTGTCAAAGAACACATCAACTGGCCTAAAGAGAAATGGAGAACCAATTTGTGGACTGACAGTACAAAGCGATGGCAGTGAAGCATGGTCAAGGTTCATGATATGGGCATGTTTCTACTACTATGGTGTTGGCCCGATTTATTGCTTGCCAGGAATCATGGATTGGTTTGGATATGTCAAAACACGTAAAATACTTGAAGAAGGCATGTTGCCTTATGCTGAATGGGACATGCCTTTGAAACGAGACAATGACCCCAAACTCACTAGTAAACATGCAAAGTCTTCTTTCCAAACCCACAAAGTTAATGTCATGTAGTTGCTATCCCAATTCCCGGACCTTAATCCAATAAAGATCTAGTGGGGTGACATTTAGAAATGGTGTTTATGAAGCAAAACCAAGAAATGTAAATGAATTGCAGAATGTCGTTAAGGAATCTTGGAGTGGAATAACAGTTGAAAGGTGCCACAAGTTGGTTGACTCCATGACTAAACAGTTATTAAAAAAAAAAAAAAAAAAAAACTGTGGTCATACAACGAAATATTAGCTTAGTGATTCAAAGGATTGGTAAATCGTTGGAACAAAAAAATTTGTACAAAATAGTAATAGTGAATTTGTAACGTCAACAGCAGATGGCTTCTTTTAAGACACCCCTTTTAACAAATTGCCCAATTGCACAGCCTTAAGAGTGTGGACGAGTATATCATGTATCATATTTCATGAACGCTCAACCTTGATGGTTTTCTGGGAATCTACTGGTAACTTGTTTGATGTAGCAATAAAAAATTATGTACTGAAAACGTGGATTAATCTGATTGCTATTACTTTGAACTACTGTAGATGTTCTGTTTGCACGCTACGGAAATGTAGTGGAGAAAACAATGTAAATTGCCAAAAGTAGAAATAGTGACGTATTTTAAATATCTGTGAAAACCGTAGCAATGCATTAGGTCTCCTTTATATTAAAAGATTATTTTCTTTGACCTAAACCATCCTCAGTTTAGACTGCTTTGATATTACAAACAGACACTCATCCAGGTCATTGTATACATTGCAAAAGAGAGACTCCTATCAAGCAATGAAACATCCACCCTGACAGGGTTTACGTACATTAGATAAAGTGAAGTTGCTTGGCCCACAGCCGCTCCTTAATTGCCATCTGCCTCACAAAGAAATGGGGCTGCTCAACTGGAGTAAACACTGGTGAGCTGCCGTTGCTCATCCTTATACCTTGCCATTGTCATTATTTTCCTGTGCATTAGCATCCAGTATTCTCCAAATGTTTGAAAGTGAATGGTGTGGCGACATATTGGCGACCTGGCTCATAAGCAACTGTTTTCGTTTGAATTTTACAGTTTTTTTGTTTGCAAATTCGGGGTTTCATGGCATGGCATTTTCTTGACAAAGTTAGATTCAAATTCTAATCAGCAACTTTCCCAACTACTCAAATTGGTATTGTTAAGAATTAAAATCGAAAATGTATTTGGAATGAAACTCCTGACTGGTTTCCAGGTTCAGTTTCTGCTTTTATAGAAATGTCTGCTTACAAATTAGTATGGTGTTTGCAAAGTAGTTGCACAGATGTGTCCTTTTTGAGTAAATTAGATGGGAACAGGTGGACACATCGAGGTTCCACCTTTTCCCTTCGTATTTGTGTCTCATTTTTCTTTTGTTTTTTTGTTCTGCATGTACAGTTTTGTAAAGCAAAATCGAGACGCACTCTCTCGCAGGTCGTCCATCAACAGCATTCAGTCACTGTGAGTTATCGCTCTCTGTTACAATATTCCCCTCCTTGTCTTCTCTCCCTTCTCCTCCACATTTAGACTTACATTATATAATTCTCTTGGCTCCCGAAGTTTGAAATGTTGTCTGTCTGGTCCTTAATATTGGCATTGTGTTATTAGAATACATCAAACAGCTAAACCTACAACAATTGCATATCCCTTGCAAATCCTACATTCCTTTAGAAAAGAACTTCAACCCTTTCAAACAGTATAAAATGCATACCAAACATACATTTCTAAAATGTTTTGTTACAATTTTTTTTTTTTTGAATGAATTACAACATTGTTTACAGTCAAGTTAAAAAGCCAAATTAGTGCAAACATAGCAGTTGTGTTCTATCTGAATGGTATATTATGGTTAAGAAATAAGGTCGGGAAGGTGTTTGTCACAACACAAAACATTTTCATTCACACGTGGGTCTCCAAAATGTATACCACACAAAAAAATGATATCATTTTAGTGTCTTTTTCTTTGTAACTCTCCTCTCTAGGGAAATACAACCTGTGTTTGTCGCTTATGTGTGTGTGTGTGTGTTTGTGTGTAAACCTATCCTTTGTGCCTTAGTGCCCTCTGTCTGTCTGTCTGTCTGCTTGTCTGTCTGTCTGTGTCTTCTGTCTGCCTCTCAGGAGTTACACTCTCTACTCTTCCCCAGCCCAGCAAGTCTTGAGGTACCGGTGAGCAGATGGAACAAACTTAACTAACCAATAAAGTATCATGCAATAGACAGAGTAACCAGAAATTTCTTTGGTTAGATGGAAATAAGAACTAAAAAATAAAAACTCATCTATTTGTGTCATCTCTCATGTTGTTCCCATCTTTTTCGGATACAGCATGCCATATTTGCAAAGGTTGACATACCTATAACAAATAATTGAAGGATACTGAAGTTGCAAAGAGCAGTGGCAGCTTTCATGTTCCCAAAACAACAACCAAAACAATACTATATAAAATAGGTTTCACATTCCTTCAGAGTACTTTGGTATCTTCCTATTATCCAGGAAAATACTGGATAGAATTGTACACTTGTTATGAAAAAAGACATTTTTTTTCCATACTTAACTTCCCGTTGCAGCATTATTTGATATGAAGCTACTCAATCTACTTCTGTCAAGTCTCAGTAATCAGTCTTCAAAGACGCAATGCAAGATTCCTTTTTTAAAAGGAGGGGACATAACGAATGGAATTTGAAGGGAAATGATATTTTCACTCAACAACAGCATACAGTATGTAGAAAGCGAACGTTTGCATCAAGCGTTTGCGTTTTTCTCTGAATAGGTTCTAGATTAGCTCATTTGTTTGATGGGCCCCTGCAAATTCCACATCAGCATTTGAATTACAGGATTCTATTTGCATTCCCATGACTCACAGTTTGTCTTAGTAGAGTACAAATTGTTTCTTTTCCAGTTGGAAAACCTTGACTTTACTGTGAAAGTTACAGATATCCTTACATCATTCAAGGTGTGGGTGGAAATCCTCCTCTACTAAAAGCTAAACAGTATATGAAACCTTTTTTTTTTGTTTAACCAACACAATTCCAAGCACAACTGAAGGGATTTCTTTTAACTGTTTGTTTTATCTCTAAACTGTTTTAACTTTTAACTCATAAGAATATCAATGTTAAATATGTACATCACATTAAATATGACAGTCAAGCAATAAATTATGTTATTGTATTAGGCTATGGCTCTTTATGGGCAGGAGGAATATCTGACAGGGAGTGCTATGTTTGGATGAGTATGCATTGTTTGCAAAAGGGATCATGCTAATAGCTGGTGATTGTGGAGAGGTCACCCTTTCCCTGTGAAAAAAATAAAAAATAAAATCAGAGGTGTGTTAATGACTGGCATCCTGGGGTACATGTACATTTACTGTAGCTTGGAACATTGTGTGGTCTCATTCCATTGCTTTCTGGTTTCATGCACAGAATTTTCTGCACAGCCTAAACCTCAAGCCGTGCTGTGCTTAGATTTCTGCATAATACATTACCATGAGTGACATATGTGGTCTGCATCACAGATCGTTTTGTGACATGCTTGTTTGTTTGGTTTGTTAAAGTGCCTGTAAAGGGACCAGAAAAATGTCTTGTAAATTTGACACAGCACAGAGAACAGTGTTAACGAGGCTGTCAAATTTGAATGAAAAAAAAAAAAAATCTCAAACCAATAAACCAACCACAAAAGAATTAGGCTCCAATCATGAAAAATAGAGCTCTCCTTCCAGCTGCAGGATTGCATGGGTTTGTCCAATTTAGGCGTTAGACACAAGCCGTTCACCTGTTAAATACATTTCTTTGCACGCTACGTGGTGAACTGTCTGTGGTCAGTGTGTAATGTGAGTCTCAGTTTATAATGAATAGCTAACTTTTCCATGCCTCTTTTAGGGAGTCACACACAACAACACTGACAGAGGTGCTCACATATTGCACACCTGCTTTGGTTAAGCAAGTTGGTTAGCTCTTTAGCTCACGAGCTCGCCTGGCGAATTGAGTGGACTTGGGCGGTATTAGACAGACCCAAATATAGGCAACTTTTTAGCCCCACCCAAAGAATCCAGACAACTCAAACAGTGAAAAACAGTAGCTCAACAATTCAGTACTCATTTTTTCCGTCTTTGGACGTTTTCAGCACTTACCTTCAAACCCTCCCTTCCCGCCAGCCTCCACCCCACAGAAAAATGACTTTACGAGCACTTTACGAGCTGTATAAAAAGCACATAATATTGATTAACAATATAACATCAAGGTTAGAAGATGACATGGCTTTGTGTAAACTTTTGTGAATCAAAATCTCTCCAAAATCAATGTATTTAAAAGTATAGTAAATGCAACCACATTAATTCTGATGTTTCTATGTGGGATTTTTTCTTTTTTGTAACTAGCAAGGAACAACAACGGGCAGCCAAAACCATGTCAGTATGGGAGCAGAGAACCAACCAACTGAGGAGACACAACATGAGAGCGAGCAGCGAGGCTTTGTTTAACGAGCTTGATCCAGAGGAGCGCCTACGACTCTCGTCTGTTCTCCATCTCCATCCTGACATGAAGACTCACCTGGACAGGCCCCTTGTTGTGGAGTCCAGGAACAGCGACGATCCTAACAGACTTCCTGAGGAAGGACAGCAAGACAGCACGGGAGACAACTTCCATTCACACACCAGGAAACACCACCGCCATCGGGACAGGAACGGCGAGGGCAGGGACGGAGGTGATGGCCGTGCAACGAGGCATCACACCCATCACAGCCGGAGCAAAGATCACAATAGCAACGGGGCTCAGAGTAAAGAGAGGAGAGGGGAAAGTAGCCACAGTCGAGATGAGGGGCAGAGACGCAGGCGGCATCATCACACAGGCTCTCCTGAAGAGGAGATCTCTGATGTCCGAGGAGGAGGTGAAGAAAGAGGCCATCGCCATCACCACTCACATCGTACACCAAAAGAGGGAAATGGGACATTAGCGAATGGTGCCCACGGAGATCGTAGGGTCCGGGAAAGAGGAGGGGATGGTAATGGAGAAAGAAAAGCACGTTGCTCTAGAATGGTCAGAGCCCAGTCAACTCTGGATGAAAATGAAAGCAAAACGTGCAAGAAAGGTCATAGGTAAGCTCTTCAGTATGTTTACATGTTCAGAGATACATTTTTTCTGAGAAATGAGATCTCATTTCATGGACACGTCAGTTCAATATGTTTCCTTATGGAGTTGCCACACTGCTGCCACTTATGTCCCTGGCAGGTTTATGATTCATCTGAAATCAGAGTTATGAAACTCAAAATCCCAAAACCCGTTTATTTACAGTTTCTATCTTTATATAACTGGTAAAGACAAAAAAGACTCAGAAAGGGCTCCTCGATTACATTATACTTTTGCTCCTCTGTGGAGCCTCCTTGCCTTATGATTCACAGAATCAAAATCTTTGACCATTTATGATATTTGAGGTATCCAAATGATTCTCATATGGTGCAAGTATCAAGGAAGGTTGTGAATAGACTTGAGTAAAACACTGTAATTCCTACAATTATTCAAATTTATCACTTTTTTTTTTTTGGCTGATAACGTGTAGACGTACAGTCACAAATTCTCTTGAAAACTGAAAACTACAACAAAGATTTGGTGAGACCTAAAAAAATTATACATTTTCTGTATATTATTATTATTATTTTTTTTTATTAGTCTTTGTAGTAGGAAGAGTAGTACGAGTATTGGTGTGAATGTGAATAGTTGTCTCTTTCTATGTGCCCCGGCTGGTAACTAGTTCAGCGTATTCTTCGCCTCTCACTCAAACTCTGCTGGGATAGACTTCAGCACACCTACGACCCTAGTAAAGATAAACAGCACAGAGAATGGAAAGATGGTGTCAACGCAGTTGACTGCCATATCTAAATTGCCAGAAGCTGATCTCCACTGTTTGTTTGTGGCTAGTATCTCTTACCTAATATATTCTGTGATGGAACATGTATACCTGACCTGCTTTTTATGAACATTTTTTAATGTTGATAACTAGTTTTTAGTAGACGTAAAGAAAAATTGTATCGGGGTTTCACAGGCCACATAAAATGGCATGCAGGCCTGCTCTGCTTCCTGGACCTTAGGTTTTACACCATACTCTTATGGAAGACATAATAATTATATGTAAACAGCATACAATCCATTTAAAGATGCAAAAACATTGATTTTACTCTTTAGGTTTATGGGCAATGAGGTGATAAAGCACTGCATGTTTGTTGTTTCAGGAAACTTATATTCAGTCTTCTTTAGATACTGGATCTTATTTGGTTGCATGAGTTTGAAGCAAAGGGAGCACATTGTTGCTCCTAGTAAGATACACATTTATTTCCCCAGGGAGATGCAGTCTGATGGTGAGGAAGAGGGTCTTGCCACCAGTCAACTCAGTCTTGGAGACAAGCAAGAGGACGCTGACAACCAAAAGAACTCCACAAGAGCCAGCCAGGCCGGCCTTAACAGCAACACCATTCACATCCCTGTAACCATAACTGCCCCACCTGGAGAGACCACCATTATTCCCAGTGAGCAGAACCTTCATCACATCACATTATGCACACTTTCATAATAAAGTTTCAGAGCTCTGATCATGGAAATGTACACTTTCATCTGATGAGGAATTGTTTGAAGTGGGCGAAGACATGTTTGTTGTAAATGTTATGGCTATCAACGCTTTGTTTCCTTGGTTCAAAATCAGGTCACGCTTTGAAAGTAGAAATTAAAATGATAGAGGTATTTTCTGTCTTTCGGTTGTCATCTATGATAAATACTTATATCTACTTTTCCACATTAGTGAACAACATTGATTCCGGCAACTTCAGAGTGAATGAGGAAAAGAAAGCTCTGGAAGAGGATGATGCTGTCAGTAGGCCTCGGCAAATCCTCCCCTATAGTTCCATGTTCATCTTTGGACAAACAAACCCGTAAGTCATTGGATAATAACGTCCATCCATCTATTTTCTTTGCCACTTATCCTCATGAGGGTTGCGGGGAATTTTGGAACCTATCCCAGATGTCAATGGGCAGGAGGCAGGGTACACCCTGAACTGTTTGCTAGCCAATCGCAGGTCACATCAAGACAAACAGTTGCACTCACAATCACACTTCGGAGCCATTTAGAGTGTCCAATTAATGTTGCATGTTTTTGGGATGTGGGAGGAAACCGGAGTGCCCGGAGAAAACCCACGCAGGCACGGGGAAAACATGCAAACTCCACCAAGGCAGGGCCGGGATTGAACCCAGGTCCTCAGAACTGTGAGGCCAACGCTTTACCAGTGCCGCCTGGGCAATAACATATATTTTTTATTAAGTCATCAAAAATTGTGCAATTTCCACACTTATCCTTTGTTATTAATCAAACATGCACACTTCAAGCGGAGAAACTTTAACACATAAATGAGAACAGCAATTTGGCAGCACGGTGGATCAGATGGAATGCGTTGGCTTCACAGTTCTGAGGTCCCAGGTTTAATCTGGGATAGGCTCCAGCACTCCCTGCGACCATTGTGAGGATAAGCGACTGAGAAGATGGATGGATGGATGGATGGATGGATGGATGGATGGAACAGGAAATTGTTTCGGATAAACTTTAAGAAACACAATTCTGGTTAAGACTGTACAACTACAATGACAAAATCAGGTAACAATATATATTTAAAAATAAATTTCCTTTGGTTGTGTAAATTGCCCAAAAAAACGTCTTGTGACTAAAATTATCAGATAAGAAAACATCTTGTATTTGTGTTGCAACACCTAATTTCCTAAAAGTACCAAGGAATGTATTTTTACCTTGCTGAAGTCCCTCACTGCTGAAAATGCATCTTAAGTTGTTTAATATTGCTCCTTAGCTATCCTGACAAACCTGATGAGTCATTTGAGTGTGAGTGGAATGCTTGTTATTCCTGGCTTGTTTTGGGAGCATGTCACTTGAACATGAGCTGTCTCTTCATTGTAAGCACTCTTAAAAAGTCCGTGCGTGTGGTGTCACAGGGTGCGGCGGCTATGTCACTACGTGGTCAACCTACGCTACTTTGAAATGTGCATCCTGATGGTCATTACCATGAGCAGCATTGCCCTGGCAGCCGAGGACCCCGTTCAGTCCAATGCACCGCGTAACAACGTGAGTCAGACTGTGAAGATGGCCGTACACACAAACTTCCAAAGTGTCATAGTGTCCAAGTTGTCAGATTCCACGACACACCGTAAAAAGTAATCTTTTCATGAAGATGTGCCTGTTCACTCTTATTTTGACTGACTGATTTGTTGATATATAATTGCTAAAAAGTCTTAACAGTTTGTGCAAATAGTAGTAGGACTAGGAAGAAACAAAATAGGCTTTTGTTCATCAATTAAAAAAGGAAGGCTGGCGCATGCCCATTTCAGAAAGTATCCGGAAAGTATGTTATAACACAATAATTCCTATTTTATATGAGACTGAAAAAGGTATGACCTGACTTTTTGAACTTTGACAGATAACACCAATTATTATTCTGCAAAGGGTCAACATGATTTTGATGTGACTTGTATGTGTGTTTTCTGTCTTATTTGCATGTCTTGTGCTGGTTGAGAAGGGTCCAAAGTTGACAAGCCTTAAGATTCCTCTGACATGTGCTATTCACATATCTCACGCTTTCTGTTTGTTTTGCAGGTCCTCAAGTATCTGGATTATGTCTTCACTGGAGTGTTTACTTTTGAGATGGTGATAAAGGTAAACAAAACACCTAAATAACTTTTTTTGGGGTATTTTTTTCCTTATATAATTGTGTTCATTCTCCAGATGATTGACTTAGGACTGCTCCTCCATCCTGGCTCCTATTTTCGTGACCTATGGAACATTCTTGACTTCATTGTGGTCAGTGGCGCTCTTGTGGCGTTCGCCTGCTCGTAAGTCTTCTTTAATGCTTTTACTTTGTTTTTTGTATGAATGCATTTCCATTGTTGATACTTGATTGTTTAACCATAAACAATTGTTTAAAGCATCATATGTTTTTGCATTCAAAATCCCATTCAGAGCACTGCGATATGTTGAAATAACGTACCTGGCATAAGTTGCTTTTGTGCTACACCAAGTTTATCTGCTAACATGGTGTCAATCAGAATCAGAATCAGTTTTATTGGTCAAGTGTGTAACAACACGCAACCAATTTGTCTCCGCAGTCAGTGCCTCCATATTACGACATTCAGAACAAAGAACAAACAACTAACAAGAACAAAGAAGCAGTTTAAAGTGACAAGTCGTGCAATACTGTACAGAATATATTACTAATACTATTACTGGTTGGAACAGCAGGATGTGAGGGTGTGTCCCAACAACGGCACGAGGCAGAGAATAGTAAGTTTGTTGATCAAGAATTTAATGACTTAATTCGCACACGGAAAAACTGTTTGAATGCCTGCTAGTTTTGACTTGCATTGATTGGTAGCGCCTACCCGAAGGAGCTGGAAGAGCTGGTGACCTGGGATCAGGGTCATGGATAATCTCCGCTCTGGGCCACATTAGAACACATACCCTTAAATCAAGTGCCATGATCAATAAGTTTTTGTGGAAATTAGACTTGAAAAAATAATCACATTTTCTTATTAAATTCAGTCAACATACAATGTTTGACATGTAGTTTAATATTAGATATTCAAGAAAAAAATTACCATCCAATTGTGGCAGGTTTATGTAGAGTATTCTGATTAACGAAGAAATACAATTTCTTACATATTATTAAACTGGTGTTTGGAGCTAATACAATAGATCCTTATTCTTTCTTATTTATGCTTATTTTAGCAACCCAAATTTTGAATACTTTCAAATAGAGTTTCTCAGTGTCTTGGCAGATTATAATGGTGTCGATATTTAAATGCAAGACATAAAAATGCTTCATGTTTGGTATGAGGTTTGCATCAATCAGAATTATTTCTAGTCAAATATTTCCCTGTGGTTTTAACATCTCTCCAAAAATTCCGAGGCATTGTAAACAGAGTGAATTAATCTCATCTGGACCTGCACTTAGGGTCTCACTAGTACGCCGCAGATTTCCCATTCTCTTTTTATCCTTTTCCATTAGTTATTCCACACATGCCATTTTCTCTTGGGCTCCGTCTCAAAACTCCTTACAGATTCCCACCTTAATGATCCTTTTTCTGCTTTCTGTGTCTCTGTTTTCTTCTCCTTTTCTGACTATAAACTGATGCTTCTCTGTCTATTTACATGTTGCTGATTGTTGTATATTTGTCTCCTTCTTTGACGTTTTTTCCTTCCATCCTCGGTTTCTTCCTTGGATTGCTTTCAGGAGCCTAATGGGGTAATGCCTGAGCTTTCAGTCTTTTAGTCTGTGCTTGTCTGTCCTGTTTGGATCTTCTGTTTTCCTTCCTTCCCATCATTTGTAGACTTAATCGATTTATCTTCTGCAACATCACCGCTATATGAATGTTTCAGACTTACTCATATCAGTGACAACCAGAGATACTGGCATACGCTTGTGTATATTTGTGTTATAAAAGACCAATTTCCCAGTTTTATCCGATAATGTTGGCAGCAATGACCTATTGTAACATACCTTACTGGCTGAGACAACAATTTTAAAAGCTAAGCATAAACATTGCTTCGGATGCAAAAGATGAGTGCTGAATTAGCATATGAAAAGTCAACTAAGAAGCAAATTTAAATCTATTAAGTAAGCTTAAAATGACTAATGCCTTGTCTAAAAAAAACCCATAAAAATACAAAATGAGGGTTTTGTCAGTATCTCTGTGACAACTAATGCACGGTCCTGCGCTCATATAGTACCATTAATATGCCTCTAATTAACTTAGGCAAGTTATCAGACTCAAACATTTCCCCATCATTAACCCGTCACCCAGTCTCCCTTCCTCTCAAGCATTTGGTCGCTCTGATCATGATCATTTACGTAATCGACAATGATGTGAGAGGCTGCTTTCACATTGCAAGACTTAAAAGACATTCACAACTGATGCTACTTGATGACCATCGCCAAAACAACAGAACTGCGATCTATTAATCCGTATATGTCAACTCATTTGGCCAGCTAGATATTGTTATGAAAATTACATATTCCATATTACATCGGCGAAACACTTGATGATGAAAGGAAGCCCACTTGATAACCCGTAGGGTGCCATCACTTATTTGAACATCTCACACAGAGCCTCATCGGAGCCGAAATATGCATGAATAGAGGGATATTAACATCTAGTCCTACATAATACACTTCAACGTCCATACAAAAAAACAAATATGAGCGGAGAGTGTGTCATTCATGCGCAAAGTTGCAGAAGTTTCATTCGACATCCATGCGGTAGCCATATTACATGCTACGTCATTTACAACTGTCACACTTGGACAGTCGCCATTGAGATGACGCTTTGCCACCTGTTATGGGAGACGAACAACAGAGATTTTCCGATTTTTCCGACGCCCCTTCTGACACGGAAGTTCTTTTCGAAGAAGAGAACACCTCACAATCGAGTGAAGTGACTGGGGTAATATTATCCTATCATTTCAAGCCATATTTAAATATGTGAATCACTTCTAATTAACAACAGACTCCCTGACAGTGTGTATGATAGTGTGTATGACAGTATGTAGCGTACTCAGGAGGACCCATGCTTGGTGTAACACCTTTGACCGGTGGGGGGGAGCGCTCCTTTCTCCTCCCGCTTGTGGCCAAACCACATGCGGCCAAACTACCTCCCCGCCCATGAGCGACGAAAATGCTGCCCGCGGCTGCACACATCAACATATTTACCACCCCTGACTTACGTACTTTATTAAGTTATTATGACGCAGATCTTTTGTTACTTCTGAGAGGATTACGTCCCCTCCCCAACTATTATTTTTTTTTTTATTGCTCTATACACACCTACCTGTCATTTCGAACCCACAAAGATCTCGTCCTTTGCACCTTTGCAATCAATTTTCCACAACGAACCGGATGTTTTGGAAACATGTGAAGAGTGAATCCGTCCCCCCGAGTGATCGAGCAATATCCAGCAATACAGCGAGATGGCATTTTGGCTAACACACGGAAAAAAAAAAAAAATACTTTCGCGCCGGTACAAGAAGTATAAACACACTAAACCGCCAATGTGGGCTTCTGGAAAAAATGTCACTTCCTGCTTCTTCTCCAAAACGAATGCCTCGAGAGGATTTTCATGGCAGGAGATACAAAAATCCATATACAACAACATCATGACGTGTGGTGAAAAAACGGAAGGTTCCATTCCGTCTGCCTTTTTTTCATTAAGAACGCTAAAGATCATGCTTTACGTGTCAGTAGGACTTTAAGAGTTAATTTAGTTGAATTAATATACAGATACAGTATGTTTCTAGCCAGTGTAATAATCATGAGTGAAACGATTATTTAGCAGTTTTGGAGGCAGTAAGTGCTGAGGTACTGAAGCAGAAAGGTGCCCACTAACCAGACAGTGACATTGTAAAATGTGATTTTCTTCACTTTTAGCTGTCATGTGAATGTCATCAGTCATGTAGTATTCCTTCAGAGTGTCCCTTCATTGTCAAGCAAATCGGGTCATTACCTTTACTCGTTTTCACCATTTTATTTAAAATCACTTGTGTGACAAGTCCTTGATTTGGCTTTTCATCCACTTGAAGAACTCATCTGCCCTTTTTTTTAAACCACAGTATAAGGTCATCATTTGAAATTCTGCTTTTTTACCTTGCTTCACACCATGTGGTTATATGCTTAAATAATTTATTTGGCTTTATTGTACAGTGTTTTGTTATATCCATTTGGTCTACCTTTGGTTTTTGGCCTTTTTCTGGGTTATGGTGTTAATGCATTGTGTGTGTGTGTTTGTCTGCTTACCATTGCTTTTTCTCATCAGATCGCAACAAAGTGTGGCCAGGTGGGAACAGTCCTTATCTACCTTTTGCCTGTCTACCCTCCTTCCCCGTCTTTCCAACATGTGAAGCAAAGAATGCTTCTCTTATCCACCTCCCAAGATTTTTGGTTGTTGTTGGCCTCCATCCCAACGTGTTTGGGATATGACCATGTGTCCCTCTTCCCTTGTAGAAAAAAAAATAGTTCCTGTCCCAATATTTGGATATCAGGACAAAAAGAGAATATTGGGAGCTCCATTTCGTAGCTTTCAGAAGGTCACTATGTAGTTGATACAGCATGTTGGATGAATCTGAAATCTTCTCCAATGGTTCCGACATTAACGAAACACAATTCCTCACGATAAATCATGATAGCTGTCAAAACAATGCTTACAAGTGATCATTTTATTCATTAATATTAAATAATCACATTTAGTTAAACCCGTTTGCTGTTTTTACATAATGAGTCAGAATACCCCAAGTAAGTAGGCTCTTAATGTGATATGAATTGGGCAGACTGTTTTTTTTGTAGAGGCATTAAAGGTTCTGTGAGTAAACATCCAGTTAGAAAGTGCTCCGACTCCAAAACAGCTTTTGAGTCGTCCAAGCTTCCGATGAATAATGATGACCTTATATACCTGGATCCTAAACTCTTTTAACAAACACCGCAGACCTGCTGAAAGCTATTGGGAGACTGTTGTTGTCATCTCAGCGTGTTCGGGCCCTTCAATAACGAGAGGTGGCATTGTCTTTTCAGCTTGCATGCCCTAGTAGTCAAGTAATGTGAGCATGAGAGGTGCATGTCTTTTTGTTTGGCTTTAACTGAGGGAGGAGAAGGATGGAACCACACTTCTCCTTTTCTTTGTGCCTACCTTTCAACCATGTGTTATGACACATAGAAGTAGGCCACCGTGCTCATCTTCATTTGTTTGAGTATTATCGTGTTGTTGCAAGGATTATTGTGAAAGCTATGGAAAGATGTGAGGTTTGGGATTGGTTGATTTAATTATTTACACTTCTTTCAAAATATTTGGAACAGCTAAGCCCACGTTCTATATGCACGGCAACATGTAGAGGTCTTGTGGAAAGGTCAGGTAGCATAACAGTGCCACTGCCAATATTTTTCAAGCTACCAGAACTTGACTAATGGAAAAATCACCTTCTCCACAAGTTAATATTCCCCAAAACAGTCTTACCATCAAAACCAATACAAGAGTCAGCGGTGGTCAAAGTTGTCTCCCGCTCCATTTCATGCTCCTTGACTTCTGCCGATTAAACCAGCTTCTCCTGTCACAAACCTTCTGGTAGAGATCAAGAGCTGTAAGAACATTGATCCTGCCAAAAGTCTACTGTATGCTGGTCATTATTATTTTATTTGTTGTATCTGCACCACACAATGACTATAAATGTTATTCTATTCTATTGTATTCTATTCTATTCTATTCTATTCTATTCTATTCTATTCATGTTCAATCTTTATGTACAGCCAGTTTTTTTCAGCTGTGGTTGTAAAGTTGAGTTGCAGTTGAGGTTTTTAAAGATGAAGCCTTGCCAGCCTCCGTACACTTGTACAGGAAAACTATGAATGACTTTGCCGTTACCTGGATACATGTGGTAATTGTAATGCGAATATGTCCAAATAAATCCAGCAGATAGTGAGTGAATATTAACGAGTCATTGACGCTCTCATTGTCGTCTCTATGCTCACCTCCCAATCAGACGTTAACATGGCACCTGTTCAGTCTTCAGCAAAAATAGAGAAATTGGCCCCACTGTTCCAATACTTTGGGAGTGGAGTAGAGATTTTCATCATTAAGAGTTCCTTGCTCCCAGTTACCCTTCATAAGTTTACCAGTTCAGTGTTTATCCTTGTGTGAGAGACACATTATTGGATAATTGAGTAATGATGCGTCACAATTGTTATTATTTGACCAAATCCTCTGGAAAAGTAAGTAAAATTGTGCTTTTAAAAGAAAGCACACAAAAAGGTGCATTTGCCTGATTTGGTGAGACTTGAGTTCTCCGTGTAGAATTTTTTTTTAATCTCAGTCCCAATAAAATGAAAAAATGATCACATGCTTACATATACTGTGTCATCAGTGGATCAGTGGATTGAGTGGATCCACAATATTGATTCTGGTTCTTCTCATGCCTCATTGAAAATGTGCTCCAGATCAGTGATTCTCAACTCGTGGTCAGGGGCCCAAAAGTGGGTCACAAATGGGTAACAAAATATTACCGTGGGTCTGACATCTTTTCAAGGTTACAAATGGTTCACAATGAAGTAGTTTGCTCAGTGGTGTAAGAAAACATGGGCATGTAACGCACGAAGACCCTGTTTATATTAGTGTGACAGGTTCTTTCTTTATATGTGTCCTATGATTGGCTGGATACCAGTTCAGGCCAGACCACACTTCTCACCCAGAGTCAGCTTGAATAAATGCCAGGACACCTAGTAAGGATAAGTGATTCAGAAAATGGATAGTTATAAAACTTCCTTCAATTTATATTTGAAACCTGAACACATTCCCAAAAAGCTAACACTGAGGCGCATTGACCGCTGTGTTATGTCGCTTTTCCGGATAACAATACTCAATGAGCGTTTGTAATTGAGGACATTAATGTTTGAAGCTTTGTAGGTGGAACTCATACCCATTTTGATTGATGTAAAAGTTCATTTGGTCAACAATCGAGGGTCTCCATTGTTGTATTTTTTGCTCATGTCATTTGCCACACATTTTCAATGGCAGGCAAGTCTGGACTGCTGGCAGGCAAGTCTAGTACTTGCACCCTGCAACGACAAAGTTATGCTGTTGTACTGTGCAGAATGTGGTTTTGCAACGTCTTGCTGAAATAAGCAGGGATTTTCCTGAAAAAGACGTTGCTTGGATGGCAACATACTGTATATACTATACTTTAAGCATGAATGATGCCTTCACAAGCTGGGTTGACATGATCTCTGGTCAACTGTTTACATGATTTATTCTGATTGGGTATCAACATGTACATACAGTACATTTAATTGGAACAGCTGTGACATGCACACTTTGTCGTGAACGTTACATCATTCATTAAAATGGAGGCCTGCGTTTATTTAGCAGTCGCTAGTTGTTTGTATATCTTTTTGTAAAAAAAAAAATGCTTGATTAATAAACAGATACCAAATAATGCAGGATCTGCCATATTTATGCCGTCCATAAATGGTGACACCATTTCGCATGGCAAAGATTTCTGCCAATAAGTTTGAAAAAGTAATAGTCCAAACCTGCGAAACCTAATGGACCTCTATTCGGATTTGGCCGGTTTATTCCGATTGAGGTGTATATAGGGAGCATTTTCATTAAAGATCGATTTGTAAACTGATTATATTCAGAATAGAAGGCTGCATGTAAACCAGGCGGCAAATGTGTAAGTTACCCATGCCATGGGCACTTACACAACCCCATACCAGCACAGATTCTGGCTTTTGAATTTTGCACGGATAATCCAGATGGTCCTTTTCCTCTTTGGCCAAGAGGGCATAACATCCATGATTTCCCAAAACAATTTTCAATATAGAATCGTCAAACCACAGTCCATCTCAGAGGGGCTGGGAGATAGACCAGCCGGCAGTATTTATGAGTGTTATTGATATATGGCTTTACATGTTTATGGCTTTTATGCCCTTACATGCTTGTCTTGATAGATGCAGTGGCAAAACTTTAAGTCCCAATGGTTTTCTGAATTCTTCCCAACCTTACGTGTCAATGTCCTTCACACAATCATGCCAGTTGTTAATACAGTCTCAACTTGAGGGATTGAAAGTGATTGGATTGGCATTTAATGCTGATTTTCAGCCTTGTCACCTAGGTGCAGAGATGTCTCCAAATTCTCTGAATCTTTTGGTAATATTATAGTAACTTTGAAATCCTGAAATTAGTTGCAATTCTACATTTAGAAATGGTGATAATGAACTGTTGGACTATATGCTCATGTAGTTGCTCATGCGTGGTGACTGTTGCCCCATCCTTGCTTTTGAACAACTGAACATTTTGGCAATGCTCCTTTTACACTCAATGATTATACTCACCTGTTTCTATTAATCTGTTCGCAATTGAATACCAGAGGTTTTTTTTTTTTTTGAGCATTCAACTTTCCCAGTCTTATTTCACCAATCCCATCTTTCTTGGAAGGGGCATCAAATTCAAAATGAGACAATATTTCCAAAACGATAAAATAACTCATCGGTTTTAACATTGAATATCTTGTCTTGGTCATGTATTCATTTGAATATATTTAAAAAAAAAGACTTTGTTCTTTTGTTTTTATGTCCATTTTACACAATGTATCAACTTCATTGGAATTGGGGTTTGTAGCTTTTGTTGTATTGAAAGACTGCTTTCTATATTTCTACTTAGTCTCATGTACTTTAGATTTTATATATGTGGCTCTCGGATTGGGAAAACTATTCAAGCATTGTTTTGCAACCTTGGCCAATTTCAGTCTTTGAGTCAGTGATGGTTCAGCTGTACACAATCTTATCAGGATCAGAGCATCCCAGACGTTTTTAGTTCATAAAACGTGCAGCATCAGCTGAAGAATCATGTGAGTGGTTCCTGCAAAGAAGCTTTTACCTCCACAAGAAGTTGATTCTTTACTGATTTATCTGAGGTTTATTATTATTATTATTATTTTATTATTATTATTATTATTATTATTATTATTATTTAGCATTTGTATGTTGTTCTACTAGTGATAGTAAAAACTACCATTGGCGTTTAGATATTTCATAATTAATTTTTGAGTTGGAAGGGATTGTTTTACAAATGCATAATATTTTGCAATATAAACAAAAGGTTGCATTTAGTATGACATGGATGTCTCAAATTGGTGACACTTTTGTTTAACTCCATCAAAATTTACTTTTCACTGCTGCACTGTGTTACCGTACAATGACATTATGTAACACTCGAATATATTTTACTACTAACAGATTGTAAAAAGGTATTCCTCCTTGCGTTTAGGATTTACTTGATGTACTGAAATCAGCTGTTCTTAGAGGATGGAGGCATAAAAGGGTTGATTGGTAATGGGTTACTCAACAGATCAGAAATTTACCATCATCTCAATCTCCACAGAGGGACAAAAGGAAAGGACATCAACACCATTAAGTCCCTGAGGGTCCTCAGAGTCTTGCGGCCGCTCAAAACCATTAAACGTCTGCCCAAACTCAAGGTACAGCAATCTCTTCTGTCGCTCAATATGGTCACTCAGGTCAAAACAAATGTCAGTTGACACACTGCACAGGTAACAACACTGTGTTCATGTACAGTAGGTGATTTTTTAAACAGCTTTAGTGTATTAAAATGCATGTACACAGGCAGACACACAGACACAAACATGTGCGCACAAATACAAGAAACCAAAATCAGTTTCCTACGCTCACAGTCCTCTCCTTAAGAGATAAAGTTAGAAACTCAGTCATCCAGAGGGGGCGCATTGAGAGGAGGCAGATTAGGTGGCTTGGGCATCTTGTTAGGATGTGTCATGGACACCTCCCTGGTGGGATGTTTCAGGCATATCCAACTGGGAGAATGCCTGGATGCTCTCCAGCATGTCCCGGGTCGTCCACTAACTCGTCGTCAACTATCTCTTCTGGTTCACCTGGGAATCTCTTGGGACCTCTCCAGAAGAGCAAGATGAAGTGGCCAGAGATAGGAAAGAATTTCCTGCTTAAGATACTCCACCTGTGACCCAACCCCAGATAAGCAGAAGATGGATGGATAGTTGGAGATATGCAAAATTGTTAATTTAAAATCAATCAGGGATTGCTGTCACTGAAGAAATATGCTAAATAAATGTTTTGTTTTTTTTGTCCTTGATTGCATTTCTTGTAGTTCAATAATTTAGGAAGTTAAGTGTTTAGATTTTTAAAAGTATGTTTTTGGGGCAAGCAATACAATGTGCTGAAGCTGTTCTTTGTGTCATCGTGGATGCGAGCATAATATATATAGTGAAGAAAATCAGTATTTGGACACCAAAAACAAAAAAGAAAAAATTAAATCGAGGCTGACAGACTTACATAGTTTCTTTAATAACATAATAATGGACAGCCTGGTCGACCACGAGAGAAATACTTTCTTGGCTCACTCCATGTGAAAACAAAAAAAAAAACTTGATTGTGATCATGCATGTCACATTGTATACACAAAGCACTTATTCTCACAATACACCCAACACCAGCAGAGCAGACCACAGAGGAGAAAGACAAACATTGAGGGGGTGCTATACGTACATCCAGGTTGTCTCCTTGTTACTGACATTTGTGTCCTCTACTTTCCAGGCTGTGTTTGACTGTGTTGTGAATTCCCTGAAGAATGTTCTCAACATCCTCATCGTCTACATCCTCTTTATGTTCATCTTTGCGGTGATAGCTGTGCAGCTTTTTAAAGGCAAATTCTTTTACTGTACTGATGAGTCCAAAGGTCTCGAGAAAGACTGCAGGTACACCAGTTTGAGTCTTTGGCCTTCCTGTGTTTCTTGTGTGATACTTTTCATGCCAGCCAATGAAAAGCCTACTCCAATTCAGTCTACTATGTTGATCATGAGTCTAATCCACATCTTTTTTTCCTTGGAACTTACAGTAGGTATTTTCTGTTTGTCATGATTACAAATGAGCCTTTTCTCTCATTTGTCAAAGGGGTCAATTTCTGGACTATGACAAAGTGGAACGTGGACGCGACGTTGAAGCTCAGCCCAGAGAGTGGAAGAAATATGAATTCCACTACGATAATGTTCTTTGGGCCTTCTTAACGCTTTTCACTGTTTCCACTGGAGAGGGCTGGCCTCTGTAAGTCATAATAATCATCAGATTCATGCTGCACATTACGATTGCAAATGTAAAGTTAGCAATGCCCATTTGTGAAAATGCGATGGATACTTACACATGAAAATGAAGCGAAATCTAACTTATTTCACCCAGGTACATGATGAAGCTAAGGCCCGTTATAAAAATGTCATGTCAATCAAGCATAAAATCTTACTTTCAGTCTTCTGTTTAGGCACATATGTAGTTACTGCATCTTTCTCCTACAAAACATTAATTGGTCCATCCCATTCTTTGATTTTATGCAATCATATTATCACGATGCTTGCCAATAAGGATTTATAGCATTACATGCCTGCCTTGTACTGTACGTATTCAACAACTTGGTTATTTTCTGTTTTATGGCTCACTCAAGATGCATAAGTCAGGAATAAGCTAACTTTTAATAAGGGCAAGTTTATATTATCTCATCCAGCGTATCAGATTAATTGACAATATTGGGCAAACGGTTTTAGTCACTCACTGAAAATGACCTGGACCCTTCTGACTTGGAGTCTTTACTTTGCAGGGTACAATGTATTTCTACATGGATGGTGTGTATGAATCATCACTTTAAATCCCATTTCTTGCTTTCAGTGTTCTGAAACACTCAGTGGATGCCACGTATGAGGACCAGGGCCCCAGTCCAGGCTTCCGCATGGAGACATCCATCTTCTATGTGGTGTACTTTGTGGTGTTCCCTTTCTTCTTTGTCAACATATTTGTGGCTTTGATTATCATCACCTTCCAGGAGCAGGGAGACAAAGCCATGTCTGAGTGTAGCCTGGAAAAAAATGAGGTAGGAGAGTAAATGTTTTGATCTTGTCTACATGCATTGAGGAGGATTTTTCATATTTATAGTTATAATGCTCCTGCTGTTGGCTGGCAACCAGTTCGGGGTGTACCCCGCTTCCTCCCTGAAGATAACTGGAATAGGCTCAAGCACTTCTGCGACTCTTTTGAAGATAAGCGACTTAGAAAACAAATGGATGGATAAATAGTATTTGTGTGTAATAAAGGCACACTGCTTATATGGCACAAACGAGTCATTGGAAAAATGTCAGACAACTATTTGTTTTAATTTGTGCACACAAGGCAAATCACAAAATGATCCTTCTGTGCGATCTCACTTTACACTTTACTCTTTTTTTCTTCGTATTCTTGGCTTGTGAACACAGAGCATTTGTCATTTTTTTTCAAATAATTTATTAACACTAAAAAATCATTTTGTTATGAGGCATTTGATTATTATTTTTAAGAGCTGATTGATTTGATGCTGTTAGGAGTAAAGCTCTCCTGTTGTGAAAAAGAATTGCACCCATTTTCTGTTGTGTCTCTATCAAATAGAGGGCTTGCATTGACTTCGCCATAAATGCCAAGCCGCTGACAAGATACATGCCAGAGAACAAACAATCCTTCCAGTATAAGATGTGGAAATTTGTGGTGTCGCCTCCATTCGAATATGCTATTATGACTCTAATTGCCCTCAACACTGTGGTGTTGATGATGAAGGTGAGTTATAGTACAGATGAAGCCACATATTTCTAAACAGAATATGGAATGACGGGCTTTTTTTCTTTATACTGTGTGACCTGAAATGAAAATGGCCAAATTATTTCTCACTATCGACCATAATGGAAATTTTAGCCAATATTTCATTGGTTTCTTCAAAGTCAGAGGTTAACATAAAGCAAGATTAGTATGCCTTAAAATAGTTCTTGAAAACTTCATATAGGTTAATTGACATTTGAGATAACGAGATAAACACTTGTTTAAAAAACAAAACACGGTTTCTTTGTGTAATGTCATTGGAAAGTCAAAAGCCTCCCATGCTATCAGGAAAAAAATTGTGGACTTCAACATGTGTGGATCATCTCTGGGTGTCAGATCCAGATGCCTGAAGGTGCCATATTTATCTATTCAAACAAATATACGCAAGTTTGAACACCAGGGAAATGTCTTGCCATCATACTGCTCAGGAATTAATGTGCTTTGCTCTGCAATGTGCATATTAATGTAAGAACAAAAGCAAAAGACTGTGAAAATGCCGACTGAAGCTGGTGAGAGTGTGTCCTTATCCACAGTAAAACAAGTACTGTACTGATATGGACTGAAAGGCCACTCTGGCAGGAAGGAGCGGTTACCTCAAATGAAACAAACAAACCAAAAAAATAGTCTAATTACAATTTGCAAGACCTTAATTTTTGGAGACATGTCCTGTGATCTAGTGAAACTAAAATTGAACTGTTTGGCCATAATTAGCAATTGAATATCAATACATTTTGAAAGAAAATGAGGGAAGTGCTTGCAAGGCTGAGAACAATCAGCCCAATTTTGAATTACAGCATCAACTTGTGTGCTTGTTTTCCTTCACCAAAGACAGGTAGACCTCATAAAATAAATGCCATCATGAGGATGTTTTAGAGTGGGCATTGCAAAGTACTGTTCTTAATCCCATCAAATACTTACGGGTAGTTAAGACTAGTGCTGCCCTGGAAAGGATTATGTCACAATAGTCACTGAGTCTATTTAACATTCATTGCTTGCAGCCTATGTGCACCCAAAAATATACCAAGGTCCAATTAAATGGCACCCGTTTTTAACAAAATGACAAAAATATCATGGTATTCAAGAATAAGTAGCATAGGAGTATATTGCTGGGAAACGTCAATCGTCAACCTTGACCCTCAGATCGGGATAAAAGGCTGACAGCCTTAGTCACTTTATCTTGTATACAAACTACATTTCTATTGATACTTGAATTTAGTTGTTAGTCACCGAACAAAACCACTAAATAACGTCTGACTGCTGTACTGTCTATTTTTTTGCAATAGAATGAGCTGAATTCGTTGCTGAATAATTCGACTGTGAGTGATCAATTCTAAGTTATGGTTAGACACTTGACTCATCATATACTGTATTGTGAAGCCCAGGGATAGGGGACCATGTGTGAAGCATAAGAAAAGATACCAAAGTATGCAGTGAATACCTCACACATTTAATTCAATATTAATTAAATGATTTAATCAAGTTGGAATTAAGTTTTAATCTGCTGCAGTGAAAGTTCATATTGGGCAGCATGGTGACGCAACTGGAAAGTGTTGGCCTCACAGTTCTGAGGTCCCGGGTTCAATCCCGGACCCGCCTGTGTGGAGTTTGCATGTTCTCCCCGTGCCTGCGTGGGTTTGCTCCGGGCACTCTGGTTTCCTCCCACATCCCAAAAACATGCAACATTAATTGGACACTCTAAATTGCCACTAGGTGTGATTTTGAGTGCGACTGTTTGTCTCAATGTGCCCTGCTATTGGCTGGCAACCAGTTCATGGTGTTCCCCGCCTCCTGCCTGTTGATATCTGAGATAGGAATCAGCACTCCCCGCGTCCCTTGTGAGGATAAGCGGCTGAGAAAATGGATGGGCGGATGGATGGAAGTTCATACTGACTGAACTACAGTACTTTCTCCCCACGCACCACCCTGGCAATAATTATGCAAATTTTATGAACTCATTAGATGCTCCTTGAAATCTTTTATCAATCACCATGCATTTATGTGGCTTTTGCCTTTCCTTTTCAGTTTTATGGAGCACCAGACCTATACGAGTCCATGCTGAAATACTTGAACATCGTCTTCACTGCGCTCTTCACTCTGGAGTGCATCCTTAAGCTTATTGCCTTTGGTCCACTGGTGAGAATATGCTTCTTTGCACTCAGTGAACACTTGTCCATGTCATTTTCTTTTATTGTTATTATGTCTTTGTTTGAAATCTGTGAAATTTAATGCAATTGTCGAGAATGCTCATAACCACTCTTTTCGCTCTGCATTTTGGAGTGGTGAATGTCAAAAGAGCAAAGCCAATTAGGAAACAGTCACAGAAAAACTACTTGGGGAAACATTATTGTAAAACAGAGTTTAGGTTTCATATTCAAGACAAAGACGTAAAATTAATAATCAATAAGCACAACTAAGGAGGTGATAATTCAAATACACGATAATGTGCGTTTCCACACGGATCCATCTGGGCCACACGATGTGCTTCATCCCAAGCGTGGTTTAATTTCTTACCTTGCTTGTGTTTCTTACACACCAGTTGGCTACAGCTGTTTTGTTTTAGCTCGCAGAATGCTACTCAGTCTCTCCCTCGAGGAACTGTATCTGCGACGCCAGGCTTCACTTTTAAACAGCATTTGCTGTTCACCGCATACTGGAATTGAGTTTTCGTATTGTAGTTACTCTCTAACTAAACCCAATGTGTGTGTGTTAAGAGATGAATAAGGATTTCATTCGGGAGTTGTCAGATGCTGCTGCAATTTCAAGCATTACAGAATAAATGTGTGTATTTTTAAATGTAACTGAACTCTTTGCAATAAAGTGGTTTGGTTTGTCTTTTAGAATTACCTGAAAGCAGCCTGGAATGTATTTGATTTTGTGACGGTGCTGGGAAGCATAACAGACATCCTGGTGACAGAGATTAAGGTAAGACGCGCACCTCATCCAGTGCTCCCTCAGCATCACCAATCCCTTAATAATGATATGAGCACACAAGTACGCTGCATATGCTTATTCGCTGCCGCAGTAGGAAGTCAACCACAGCAAGAAAATCCACAAGAGGTTAAGATAACTGGTTGTTTTTATGATGCTTCATTAAGTGCAATTTTTTACTACGCTGACACCAGCTACCATGGTTTAAAGTGATCAACATGTACATGACATAATCAAGGCAGCACGGTAGACGAAGGCTTAGCACAGCTGACTCATAATTCTGAGGACCGTCTTTCAAATTCGGCCCCGCCTGTACGGAGCTTGCATGTTCACCCTGTGCCTGTGTGGGTTTTTTCCATGCACTCCAGTTTCTTAACACATTCCAAAAACATGCATGGTCAGTTGATTGAAGGCTCTAAATTGTCCATAGGTGTGAATGAGCGTGCAAATGATTGTTTGTACAGTATCCATTTCATCCATCCATTTTCCAAGCTGCCTATTCACACAAGGGTCACGGGAGTGCTGTTGGCTATCCCAACCAACTTCGGGCGAATGGTAGACCCTGAACTGGTCGGCAGTCAGTCATAGGGCACATATCGACACCATCACTGGGCGGGAATCGATTCTACGCTGACGGCACAGAAGTCAGGCGTGTGTACCACTACATGAACATTGTTGGTTGCAATTGGCTAGCAACCAGTTCAGGGTTTACCCAGCCTCTTGCCTAAAGAGAGCTGGGTTAGGCTTCAGGATACCCATGACCCTAGTGAGGACGTGGTGTATAAAATGAATGGATGAATGGCGTAATCAATATTCAACTTTGCATTACTTCATAGAAGTTTGAACAAAGCAGCTATGGAGTCATAGCCTTTATATCTGCATTTTTTTTGCACTTTATGATCAAAGAATATACCAATCTGAGAGTGCATCATGCATTTATGATTGTCCGGCAGCCTGGAGTCATCATGATTCAGTGAGAAAATGCCAGCTTGGCTAAATGAGAACTGATCTGTGTAATGGGCTGATTGATGAAATAGGGGACTAAAGGAGGTTATTGTGGCTTTCCCTGTGGTTTCTATCTTTATGTGCTTTTTTTCCCCCCATCATGTGATTGCTGGTCTGTGCGCTGCCTCTTTTCTCTCATGTTCCTTTCTCTGTTTCTCTTGTCAATCTTTCCATCTTCTGCTGTGTCTTTCCTGGCGCCTGTGCCCTCATTCTGCCCCGTGTCACAACTGACACAGACGGTAAGTGGCTTTTCGTGTCACCTGCTGATGATTTTATTTTCCCTTCCAGTAGTTGTTTTTCTCCTACTTTAAAAAAAGTCATTGTTTTGCAAAATGACTAGGTACTGGGAAATGAGAGAAGCTGGTATTGTACTAGTTACCTGTTTGATGAAGGTAATTAGTGAGCTTTGATAGTTAGAGTAACTCATTCACTGCCATCAACAACTGCTGAATTCAAATGTCCATTTTAACATGGAGGAGTGGCAGAGATTAAGGACACCCCACAAATAACAGATGATCATGTCTCATTGTGCCTCACCATTATTTTGTTTATGTTCTAATCTAAACTAGTTGATAATGTTGAGTTTTGTACTAAAATTTTAGGTTGAAGGTTGAGATGTTTGTGTGACTATTATTCTCAATTTGCAGCATAAAATGTGTTATAATAAAGTTGTTTTTGTTTTTTACACCAGAATAAATTATTTTAGTGCTTTGAAAGCCCAAATGGAAAATGAAAGTGAAAAGTAAAACATAAGGGAAAGCATTAGAAAGAAAAAAAGAGGAGTGGGTACAATATGCATCGGTATATATTTTATATTACTTGCATAGCTGCCAACAGTAAGTCTAATGTCTCTGAAATAGCACATTTAATACACACACACAGAACAAATAAATTACAAAGTAAAGTACATCAAGTACTTAATGTATCCACTTTGGGGCCATTTTTGTTGGTGGGCTGTGAGAATTTTCAATTGTAAAATATGTGCCCTGGTTCCATAAAGTTTGGAAATGACTGACTTAAGCTAACCTTAATCACTGATTGTAGCTGTCTCTATAATTGTTGCCAGACAACCAGAGCTCTTATTTTGTTTCAGCTAGCAAAGGAACACCAGGGTTTTATGTTATGTTTAGGAATATAAAACTTTTCCATGTACAAAGTTTATTTCACACATGCATAAGTGCTGTATAGCACAGTAAGTCTTACATTTTGCAGTTTAAAAAAATGCTCCTAATGATTTATCTACTGCACATTATTCCTAGGAGCTTGAAGGTAATGTACACTTTACAAATGAAAAAGGGAACCATTTGTTCTAAGGTTGTTTCTTTGTGAACATTTCCCTGTTCTGATTCATCTCCTCCAGGACAAGATGATTAACCTGAGCTTCCTTAGGCTGTTCAGAGCGGCTCGACTCATCAAACTGCTACGACAGGGCTACACCATTCGCATTTTGTTGTGGACATTCGTTCAATCTTTCAAGGTGAACAAACAACCCCCCAAGACAATCAGTTTTTTTTTCCACAAACACATTTAAATTGAGAGTGGAAAGGCAACGAGTTACTATCTTGACATTCAAAATGCAAGTGAGTATTTATTCTTTAAGGTAAAAAAGCAACTTCATAATTTTCGTTATTTACCCATTGTGATTTATTTGCAGATAAACATCACAAGTAACAGAGAAATAGAAGGTGAAAAAGGTTGCAGGGGAACACTCCAAACTCTGTTTATGATAAAAAGTCACAAACTAGCTTCGAAAGGACTGCAGCTGGATTTTCATTTGCTGCTGGGTTTCCCTTTCAAATCCCGAGGGCATGTCAAATTAAATGCAAAACGCCGGGCTTCGGCTGAGGGAATTTACAACATGTTTAATGTCAGTGGGAGCTTTTAAACTGAACGAAAATGGACAGTGTTAAATTTATTTGTTTAATTACAGCAACTGTCTACCTCTTCCCAAATTGATATTTGAAAGGATCAACTCTGCTTTTAAGGTTGAACATTTAAATTGCTAAACAAGACCGGCAGATAGGTGGCTCTTAATTACCTGCAGTCAGTCAGATTTTGTCTGTGTGCAAAGAAAGGGTCATCATAGAGAGGCCGTACTCAAGGGTTGACGCTGGAGTAACTGTAAAATAGAGAAACATTAAATGAGAAGCCTGTACAGTATGTGTGTTGTACTGTGTATTTTACAGTCTTTCATGTGTTTGTGTTTCCAGGCCCTACCATATGTTTGCCTGCTAATTGCAATGCTGTTCTTCATCTATGCCATTATTGGAATGCAGGTGAGTTGCTGCATGGCAAGGTAAACTCTGGCAATACAGGATGATAGGTGATTCTGGAACTTGGTGTTACTCTTCATTTCATTCATCCTAAAAATAAGAACAAGATAAATCGTTGCAAAATTTTGCAATCAAAATCTCCCAAAGACGTTGGAAAATGTATAATGGTGAGATGAAACCAAGGTTGAACTTTATTTTCCTCTTAGCCGGAGTAGTCATCAATGAAAGTCTATGTTGAAGGCTCGGGCTATGTTGAAGAGCTCCACTATAATCCAAATGTCTAAGCGCTTTAGAAAACTACTTTGAAAGCAACTTTGCATGTTTAAGCTTATCCACTCCCGTTCCAGGTATTTGGTAATATCGAGCTGAATGAGGAGACTGCAATAAATCACCACAACAACTTCCAGACCTTTTTCCAGGCTTTAACTCTTCTCTTCAGGTGAATACACTTCCATGCTCCAAACATGCTGTCACAATCCCTAAAATTGCACACTTTATATGTCTTTGCTGAGTATTTTGGATGGGTTTTGCAGGAGTGCCACAGGTGAAGCATGGCATGAGATCATGCTATCATGCCTCAGTAACCGGTCATGTGACCAACTTTCAGGAAACATAGGGAAGGAGTGCGGAAGTGACTTTGCATACTTCTACTTTGTCTCCTTTATTTTCCTCTGCTCCTTCTTGGTCAGTATTCTTCTTCCTTGTGAAACACACTAAAATACAGTAATCTAATTTTAAGCACACTGATGTGCATATTTCAGGCAAAAGAAAGTGGGTTTACCATTTAAAAACTGCTTGATATGTAAACTGGATGACTCATAATTATTCCTAACCTTTTTTGATTTGCTTTAACATGTTTAGAGATGTTTTCTATTCCCGTGTTTGTTTTGTTTCCCCTTCACTAGATGCTAAATCTATTTGTTGCTGTCATCATGGACAACTTTGAGTATCTAACCAGGGACGCCTCCATCTTGGGTCCTCATCACCTTGATGAGTTCATCCGTGTATGGGCAGAGTATGACCCTGCTGCATGGTAGGTACTTCATTCAATCTTCTTTGTATAGCTATGCTTCAAGTGGGCATTCTGTTGAGGGTCTCAGTGCCCCACCTGAATGAGTCTGTGTCATTTAGCGTGATCAAAATTCCAGTCTTAGAAACAGCAGCAGAGTGAATGACAGCCTGAGTTCTGTGCCAACTGAGAAGAGTGACAACCAGCCGCTGCGCATAATGCAGGCAAATCTAGGAAATGCACCCCCCCCCCACCCACTGCTAAACCAAGTCCCTCTAACGATGTTAATTAGTCATGGACTCATTGCAGTGTGAAGGGAAGACATTTATTTTCCATGTGTGCAAAGATGCAAGGTTTGTACCTCTGCATCACTCACCCTGTTAAATTTTACATATTTTTGGTAGAAGAATCTTCCCATGGAAATCTTTATAAAATTAATGTACAAATTTATAGGGGCCTTGTTTATGAGTCAGGACTCCAGGTAACTGAGTAATAAAATGGCCATCATCTGACTGACAATATGGAAGACAGATTAATTTGAAATTTGGTAAATATGGAATACTTGCTGTCTGAGAATTAATTTTTTGTTTTAGCATAGCAGTATACTGTAATAGTTATAAATAATTTTTGCCACTATGTAGTACTTCCCTAATGGGTTGATTATTTGTATCCCCCTGCATAGCGTAAAGGGGTGTGAAAAGGTCATATTAAGGTTACGAACATTTTTGAAAAATGCCCCATTTAAGCCTACATTAACACTACGAGTAATTAAAAAATTATACACTTCCCTGCTTGAATACTAGATTTCTGTGATATAAAAATAAATGACTAAGATTAAAAACAAATTCACAACTCTTTACACCCGTAATGTGACCTAAAATCTGTACATTTCAATCAAATACATTTTTGAGGATAGAAGTAAAAATAAACAAATGAAATGATGTCTCTTATCACTGCCGGAATGTTTGGGACAAACACAACACTGCTCATCTCCAAAAGAACACAATACTTTCAGTGAAGCTTAGTGGTGGCAGCACCATACTTTGGGCTTTTTTTTTTTTTTTTTCCTAGAACTGGGGCATTACTAAAGGCAGCAAGTAATATGAAAGCTTTGAAATTGCAGTCAGCTTTTGCATCAAAAGCTTTAGGCTACTGCTAAAAACTGAAACAAAATGTCAGGAAAAGCCTAGTAGAACATCTGACATTGATTTGGCATTTATCAGAAGCACTTTAAATTGTGTTAGGTGAGTAGTGATTTCCAATTAACATGACTTTGGGTGTGATTGGTTAAAAGAGGGTGTGCACACTTATTCAACTACACTTTAACTTTATTTTTGCTTCCCCTCTTAAAATGAGCAAATATGGTTTTCAATTGAGTTTTACAGGTTATAGGTCACATACGTAGAAAAAGGTTTGAATTATTTATTGGTATCCCATCCAAAAAATGGCGTTTGAACAGGGCTGTATATACTTTTTACATCTACTGTATGTTTAGAGCGGCCATGGCAACCCTGTGTCAGGCCACCATGGACAAAATGGGATGGTCTTGAGACAACACGGGGGGATGAGATGAGCAAACATGACCAGGCCATCATTACTGTGAATGCCTGGCGAGATTTTGAAAGTGTCAAATAAATTTGCCACAGGAGTCACAGTGCAGATGAAGAAACTAGTCCGCTGTAGTAAATTGGGGTGAATGCAACTACATATGATAGTACATAATAGGGCTGATCAAAACTTGGACACGTGCGAGTGGAGTGTTTTTTTGGGCTGTTTTGCACGTTTTAGTCAAATTTATTGTTGAAAAAACACTTATAATACCATACATTTTGAGCAGCAGTACGTGCCACCTTCACGCTGAAGCAGATTCTGGACCTGAGCCCAACGGGGAAGTTTCATTTTACTTCCCCAGTGTCATAAACGTGCTCGAAAGCTGCCCGTTATCCACGTTTCATCCATAGAATGCCTTGACACGCCATGGAGCCACTGGGACTCACACTAAGCCACGTGGCAAGACTAAGCAAATGGGGTTGCCATGGCTGTTGGGAAAATTGTGTAAATGTGGCGTAAACTGAAAGATTGGACTGATGTGCCCAAATAATTGGTTGAGGAATGAAACTTCAAATGAAAAATTTCGATCAAATGTATTCATTGTATAGTATCTTAAGTACATGTACAGTGTATATTCTTCTTCACCATGGAATTTTTGAACAGGCAGAGACCTGGAATGACCTTTGACCTAACATCACTGATCATGTCTTATCTTTTTCAGTGGAAGGATATGCTATCAAGATATGTATAAATTATTGCGTTTTATCTCGCCTCCCCTGGGTCTGGGGAAGAAGTGCCCAAACAGGGTGGCCTATAAGGTTTGCACTCCCTCACAGTCCTTTTGTTTACAAAGGGAGTGTGACTGTCTGTTTTTGTTTCTTGAGGTGCTAGAGAACAACATGGGCGCACATGCATACAAATATGCATTGATCCCACACTAACGAACATGCAGCTAACCACAGCAAATTGGCAAAACAACGTCACAAATCAGGCTCATACAAAATGCCTCAAATATTTGTCTTGCGTGAAGAGGTGATCACAGATTTCTGAGCATTGTGAGCTTTGTTTCCACTTTGGTTGCTGCAATTGTATTTTAGCATGAGAGGATAGAGGGCATCTTGAATGTATACTCCACTAACATTCTGCCATTTTATATACTGTATTACCTGCTTCTGAAATGTTTAAAGACAACACAGTGGCTTTGAGACTTGTCCGGAGTGACAGAATATTTGAACCTGTAAAAACAAATACGCGTGAAAATCGACAACAATATACTTCCCTTGTTTAATCAAATAACTGCAAATGTTTATGACACATATTTACACACTGACTGTGAGTGATGTGATGGTGGTGAGAAAGCAAACATCTGGACATCTGCTAAAACTGATCACATGAATAGCTTCTCAAATAAATTAATCCCTGGCATGCACTACAGTTGCCTTTGACACTCATTTGTTAAGAAAAAAAACACCATAAAAAATCTTTCAACATGACAATCTATACAGTATTAACATTATGCTACATAGACAATATGTCGGAAAGTGGGACAAAATCAAACCTCACCTGAATGAATTGTGTTAATCACTGAGAACACAGAAGAATTTGAACATCTCTAAAAACACACTGATCCTAAGTTTGTAATGTTAATCAATATCAATAGAACATTTTCATGGATGATCAATCTAATGAGGACACGATGACATATAGTTCATATGGCCCTATCATAAAAACAGGATGCCCTTTAAAGTCACTGAAGCGAATGTGATCAAATTTTCAGAACAACCTCTAACACCTGCAAGCAGTACACATTTGAATTAAAAAACATTGGAGTATTCATTTGACACTGAATGCACTCTAACTTTTGAATGCAAAACTTTCATTTGGATCCCTCCACCCAGGTAGTTCTCCAGAACCTTCTCCTTAACTTTCACCTCCAGGATGCATTGCTGAATCCTTAAACTCATCAAGGATTCCATATCATGATATCCTGGAAATCTCATTAACAAGGATTTCTGTGTCCCCTTCTCTTTTTCCTCCCCACTCTCCTTGCCATTGTTTATTTATTTATTTATTTATTTTTACTGCACCATCTCCCACACGGGAAATTGCCATTCCTTCCTCCATGGCGTCCTATCCTGTCTGCGGAAAGTGGCCGTATGAATTATCGCGATATGTACGAGATGCTTCGAGACATGTCCCCTCCTCTAGGTTTGGGAAAGAAATGCCCACCCCGCATCGCCTACAAGGTAGAATCCCTCCCCCTTCATATTTCCATTGGCTTCTTGAGTCACTGCTGGTTCCCTGCTTCTAACTGTCAAACATCATCCAATTTCTATCAGCGTGTCATCTTCAAAATCTTCTTCTCTGCTGATGTATCTTCTTTTCCCATCTGAATTTGTTGACATCTATTTTGAGCTTGAATAAGTTACTTTCTGTAAAGATTATCTCAAAGCATTTTTCATATGGAGCAGGAAAGGAAAATGTAAAATGTCTTAGAATCTTTCACCAGAACCCAGACTGGAAACGGAAAGCAATTTTATTTGTTCAATATTGACATCATCTCAGTACACTGGAGATGTGTTTTATATATCTGTTTGACAAATCTGGGTCTGAAATGAGAATGTAGCCCTCCAGTGTGGGGTTTTCATGAGCTGTCTATTTACGTGGGTTTTCTGAGCCTACTCCGACTTTCTCCCACATTCCAAATACATGCAATTTAGGTAGATTCAAGACCAAATTGTGTTTGTATGTGAATGTGAGTGTGAATGGTTGTTTGGCTAACATTCCCTGTAATTTATTGGTTACCAGTCCAGGGTGTACTCTGGATCTAACTGAAAGTCACCTGGGATAGGCTGCAACTCATTTAGAACATCAATATGGACAAGCAGTTTAATAAATGGATGGATACAGCATATCTCTCAAACCAATACAGTAATTATAACACTTCAATAAAAGCAGGAGCTGCTGGAAGCTTATTTAACGGTCCCATGCCACACCCATTTTTCTTCTTTTTATTATATTTTTACGTATTTTGTATCCTTACCAGCTCTGCGGATTTGAAAGATGAATTGAGTTGAAAATACTCACAAATCCTCTTTGAAGCTAATCAAATTGGTCTAAAGCGGCTGGGAGATTCATTCTCATTCATATTTAATTGTAAATTAGCTTTGCTGTGTTTGGACTGCTGTTCTGAATTTATCATGCATTTTGAGCACAGAACTAGTGTAAACACTGAATGTGTTTTGTGTCATTCAAGCCACATGTACCAGAGATGAGAAGGATCTTCTCCTGGTAGATATCAACACTATTCTTTTCTAGAGTGTGTATAATGTGTGGCTAATAATATTGCCAGCTTAGTTCAGTGCAACCGACAGCTCTAAATATAGTACCAAATACGTCAAGTTCCTTCCTCACCATTCTCTAGCCCTGCTTTTTTCTGTATGGCTCAGTTATTGGCAGCAGGAATTATCAACAAGTTCCAGATGGCCACCAACAGAAACTATGATTTTATTGTCTATTGTGACGCTCAATAAGCGCAGGAAATTATGTACACGTATATTCTCAATGGTGCGTCACATCACACAAATTTTAGTTGAATGGGTAGAAACTTGATTATTGAGTAGTGTAACTACGTCACAACAACGTCTGAAAATGATTGGCTTATTTCTGCCTGTTGCCTTTCATCGGCTTTTGCATACAATTGCCAAGCTGCGTAGATGTCAAACTTAAAACTGTTATCCATAAAAAAGTCGTAAAAAATTGATTTTGATGGCTTGGGACTTTTAAAATTTTAAAGGGAAATTCCGGTGGTCTGGATTAATAATGTATCAAATAGGTCATGTTATATCTACTGTACCTTGACAATGTGATGTTAATCTTCTCCCATTTAACGGTGATTTGAGAAGATTTTTATTGGCCATTTTGGCGAGTCACATGACCTACGTGTGCAGATGTGACATAATAGACACGCAAACAAAGAAATCCTCGCTGCTTTGTAGTGTCTTCACAGCCGTTACCACCACGATCACATACGGTAAAATGCCTTGCTGTAACGGTAAATTTTTGGCATAATTTGGATAGAAATAATACACGAAATGTTCGGTGGCATCTTCTGCCCAGTAAGAAAAAGAATCATTTAAGGACCAGAAACCAGAGTGCCCGGGGAAAACCAATGCAGGCATGGGGAGAACATTCAAACACCACAATTCTCCACACACACAAACACACACACACGCACACGCACACACAATACTCCACAAAAAAAAAAAAAAAAAAAACTCAACAAAAATCCAACGCCGGTCCTCAGAACTGTAAGGCCAACACTTTACCAGCTGAGCTACCATGCCGCGATTGTGGAGATAGTATTAACTTCCACCAAGCCAAAGATCATTTCATTATCACTTGGACCCCAGCCACCCTGTTGGTTAAAACAACCTTTCCCACAATATAAGGCCTACCTTTCAGTGATGGGTTCTACCATCCTTCATGGCCACGAGTGCTGTCCTCAGTGCAGTCCTCCGCTGGCTTGCCTAAACGCACTGCAAAATTGAGAGGATGTGTCCCGGAGGTTGGCCGACTCGGGTTCTTCATCAGATGAGGATAAATCCGAGAAATCAGCGCTGTCCATGATTGTGTAGGAATGTAACCGAGCCTTTGTTTATGCACTGAATGTCCTGGGCGTCGGCCGAGTAGTCAGACTCCGCGTCATTCCCATCCAAAGAACCATCCAAAAATTCTACATTATTTACAGCCGCAGGTTCAATTCTGTATGGAAGTATTCCTCCGTATTCCCGATCAACCGATACTGTTATTTCTTCATCAGATAAGGATAAATCCGATAAATCAGGGCTGGCCACAATTGTTTCCCAACGTAAGCGAGCCTTTGTTGCCGCGCCTATTACGTCACATCCACACACGTAGGTCATGGGACTCGCCAAAATGGCGGCGCCCATGAAAATTCGTAATTGCCCATAAAAATCTTCTCATAAAACCATTAAATGAGAGAGGATTAACATCACATTGTCAATGTACAGTACATACGACATGACCTATTTGATACATTGTTAATCCAAACCACCGGAATTTCCCTTTAAGGAGGTTGTCAATTAAGTTGCCGCACATACAATTTCACTTTTGATTCAGTTTACAGTAACTTCACTGAAGCTTAACATCCTTTCTAAATTACCTTTTTTACATTTGGAGTTTAACTCTTTGTACAGCAGTCTACATAACATAGTCTAATCCCTGGACCAATAGAACAAAAGTATTGACAAACATTCAGATGCAGGGTTGCTTGCTCTGAGCAGTTCCAAATCTCCCCTGTGGCTTTATCGTTGGTATTCCTTCGTTGTTGTGTTATCCGGTGCTAATTTTCCTTAGTTAACACTGCTGCGGTGAGTTTCTCAAAAAGAGGTACAAGACTTTCTATACACATTCATTTCCACGCATTCTCCCCCATTATTTCCCACCTGGTTTTTCTTAACTTCGTTTTTCTCCTTGTCTTTTTTTGCAACTGTTTTTAATGTTTCAAGGGTCTGTATGCACGTACCACCCTGCCTGCCTCAATGTCAACGTCTTTAATGTGAAATCTGCATGAGCAATAATTACAATGTAGCACTGACTGAAGTTATGGATTACAGATCCTGAAAACCAGTATAGTCAGCATACAATATTCTACATTCCTGTTTTCAGGAATTTATGTTGACTATACACACTATAGATATGACAGCTGAAAAAAAAATCATTTGTTTCCAAATTGTTAAAACCTGATAATATTCACCTACAAAGTAATTTACAGAATATTTTTGCTCTTCAGTTCAATAGGTGTATCTCCAGACATTGCAGTTAGTGGATATAAAAAGTCTGCACACCCCTGTTGAAATGTGCAGTTGCATGCTGTCCGCACACAAGAAGATCTGAACTTTAAAGTTACCCATGGGCACTTTAAATATGATTTCAAGTTTGTGCAGACTCCCTTTCAATATCAGTTTGAATTTGAATTCCGAGCAGAGCCACATCCACAGTTACAGTAGAAATAGAGTGCATGCAACCACATTCCCTCAGTTGTTTTTCAATTCTGCTGTGGAGATTATAAATCACATTCAATGAGAAACAACTTTCATAATTATTTTCCTTGGTCTCATTTGTTTATATCACAAAAATGATTATAGGGGTGTGTCGTCTTTTTATATCCACTGTATGCATGTCCACCAGTGACATTTTATCTTCTCTAAGAATATATACATGCATCCTCACAGCCAATATATGTGTATCGCTACACATACAACAGGCACAAAACCACTGTGTGTGTGTTTAGTGCATTCTGAACAAATCATAGTTTATTTTTTAGCACAGCTGTATACATAATTGGTTCCCAAGGCATTTCTTATGATCAAATATTCTGTGACACACGGCTCTAAAATTTGCCACTTAATCTTGGTTTCTCATTGAGAGAAATAAGCAATTGTAAAACATCTTCCATTTTGTGATAGATAGTTGCATCATTATCCAATTCAGTCCATTCACTGTTGCAGCACAAAGCTGAAATTATGAAGACAGTTTTCTGCAGATAAACCTCATAGAGTATTGCAAAACATTGGTGTGTGAGTATTTTGAGTTTGTAAAGCTCCCTTCTCTTTTCCCTGCCATTCCTATCAGCGTTTGGTCAGGATGAACATGCCTATTGCTGATGACAACACAGTGCATTTCACCTCCACGCTAATGGCCCTGATTCGCACAGCCTTGGAGATCAAGCTGGCATCTGGTGAGACTCTCTGCAGCTGGAATGATGAATAGGATGTTTAGGAATAACATTAATGAGAATATATATTTCATGGGAAATTCTTTCATTCACAGGAGTCTTAGCCCAACATTTATGTGATATTGACCTGAAAAGAGAATTAAACAGAGTTTGGCCCAGCTTGTCGCAGAAGACTGTTGACCTGTTGGTGACACCACATAAATGTAAGCACAATTTCTGTTTCGAGTGCTGTGGAAACAAGTAATAAAGGTATCACGCTGAGTGTTTTGTTTTCTTTTTTTTTTGTCCTCTGGTGGCAACTGCCGCTAATGTCCCTTTGTTTCCCAGACAATGAGCTGACCGTGGGGAAAGTGTATGCAGCTCTCATGATCTTTGACTACTATAAGCAGAATCGTGCCAAGAGACTCCAGCAGCAAAATCCTTCAGGAGGGGTGCAGGTATATTCACAAAAGTTCACTCGTGGACCTTGGTCAAAATACGATCCAATATTTTACTGAATTGTTGCCTTTGCTTCTACATTTGTTAGAAAGAAGGAGCAGTTAGATTGTACATATACACTATTGAAGTGTAACTCTTGAGATACTGTGGTGAATACAGATTTAAAGTATAAAATGAGTATTTACTAAAAAAATATCAAAGTGGTAGTGGTCCTTGAATGCATGTTACTTTCTACATCTTACGCAACACATTTTGGAAAATTAATTTTGGTCATGCGTGTCATGGTCAGAAGCTAAAAAAAAGAACATTTATGGATTGACTCTCCTAAAAATGTTAAAAAATGAGTGAGTCTCTTTTGAAAAACCAAATTATAAAGCTTTAATGACAATATTATATGATCAGTCGAGCTGAAATAATTTGACCATTTGGAAGTCGTAATACTGTCCATTATAGCGATCAGGTGCCCGAAGTATGCACAGCCTTTACGTAAGATGTGTGTCATCATCCATGAAGGTTCTAAAACCTTGTGAGTCTATTTTTAAAAAAGTAAGAAAGTTAAGATACCTGTTTGAATTCAGGACATTTATGTAAACAAATTGTCTGGAAATTAAAGCTCGTATAAAGTCCCACTACTCAAATATTGTAAGCGGCAACTTATGACCTACTGTTTGTTTGTGTTGCTTATTTATATTATTTATATTATAGTAAGGATATTATTTTAATCTTTTATTTGTACCAATATTTGTTATTTTTTACTTTGTTTTTGTTTGTTTTTAACTGTGCCAAATTGTTCCTTCAAAGTATTGTACTAGATGTACAGTACTATAAAGTATAACTTGTCTGCCCATTGTTAATAATCGCTATTGGTTGTCTTACAGAGTAAACTGGGGGCTTTGTTTCGTCCTATTCTTCCCCTTGGTCACATCAAGGAAGTAGAGCAACCGATACCAAGTCCCAAACAGCTCTTGCCTTTACACCCAGAGTCAGACTCAAAAACATCACCTCTTCTCCCTGTCACAACCACTGCCACCACCTCAGTACAGAAGGACACAGTGTGAGTTTTTGCACCCAGCATCATACATTTGGTCTCAACAGTATTCTACCCAATTTACCTACACAGTGGACCAAAGCCTTCGGACTGATCTTTCCATCAATCAGGGGTTGACTTGTGTGTGTGTGCATGTGTGTGCGTATGCAATATGTTTCTACTTAAACTAATGACAAATGTTAACAATTTAGATCATATCTTTTCATATGACAACCTCTATCCATAAGGATTACAGCTAAGGTTAGGTTTGTAATACCCAAAAAAGAAATCCTTAATCACAAAAATGAAACTGTTCAGAAGTCTATGTTCTTTATGTATTCAGAAATAGTCTCAGCTTTTCAAAGCATCAGACATATTAGATTATACCACAAGATGGCGCTTCAAGGTAATATTTGGGACAATATGTCATCTTTAAGAATACTGAAGAATGGAACACGACCAGAGAGAGACAATCACAAGTCTAAGCTTTATAAAAAGAAATCTTCGCTTTTGCTTCTATTTTTCAAATTTAACTAAAATTTTAATCATTGAGGCGGCACGGCGGAGCAGCTGTAGAGTGTTGGCCTAACAGTTCTCATGACTGGGGTGACCCGCTTGTATGGAGTTTGCATGTTCTCTCCATGCCTGCGTGGGTTTTCTCCGGGCACTCCGATTTCTTCCAACATCTCAAAAACATGCATTCATTAGAGACTCTATATTGCCCCAGGTGCAATTGTGAATGCGGCTGTTGTCTGTCTCCATGTGCCCTGACATTGGCTGGCAATTAGTTCAGAGTGCACCCCGCCTCTTGCCTGATGATAGCTGGGATAGGCTCCAGCACTCTCGCGACCCTCGTGAGGATAAGCGGCTCAGAAAATGGATGATTGGGTGTAATCATGGAAATTTCTAAAAATAACTGTTACTTAATTACACATTTATTACACAAGTATTGTAATGCGTGCCGATTATATAAATTTAGTAATCTAGTCTACTTCTGTAATTAGTTGCTCCCCTGCACACCTCGTAACCATGTGCAATTGTGAAGTATTTATCCTGAGATCGGCCATTGTGGACCCCTAATGTTGAGTACATATGTGGAGGATTTATGTCAGCAAACAATCCATGATACAGAAGTCTGAGAAAAATTAAAATCAGAAATCCAGTTTAAGTAGTATAAATGTCAGTGCCAAAAGAACCATTCAAATATGCATTAACATACAATGTCCATTCAGGGTCTGTTTTCTCAGCAGATGTAAAAAAGAAGGATCACTGTTACCACCTTTCACACCAGAGGAACTGCTTTCTTTTCTCAGACCTTTCTTTGCCTGTAGGGTTGAGCTGGAGAATATCATCTAGATGCAGAAGCTTTTACATGAACAGGAAGCAATTGTTGCTTCAGTGTATGCAAGAAAAAAAATAAACAGATGGCCACCTGCTAAAAACGTACTGTTGTATATCAGTAATCCAAAGGAGTGCCAGAGATAAACTTTAATCAGTGATTTCCAACCTTCAAGGCACATATTTTGACAAATGAAAAATTGCACAGCACACCAACAAAAGTACATTTGTCCAAGAGAGTTCTACAGAGAGGTCTCAACTATTTCACGCAAGGATATGTACACGGAATTTAGATTTTGGATGGAGCAGGACGCAATGTCAGTTACAGCGAAATGTTGGCGATCGATGCAAAAAAGTTTGATGCCTCACAAACTTCATATTGAAATCCAACAGGATAAAATAGTGGAATCATACTGCGCATGTAAAGCAGGGTGAGTACTTTTTACTTGGAAAGATCACGAGTAATATCATTGTAGTCTTTATAAGTGAGTGGGTGTATTCATTTGACTTGGCTCGTAATCGAACCCAGTGCTCTGTCTTAAAAGTATGATGTGATACAAATAGGCAAATAGACATTTCTCTTGCATGACCGCGCATTTACGTATCACTAACCCGACCGACTCTGTGGCATAAAACATGACACACTTCATTCAGCAGGTCAGTGATCCACTAACAGAGTGGAAGTTGTTCTCCTGCAATGTATACAGCACTGATAATAATTCAATCAAACTCAGAGAAGAGATTTCTCCCTCACTTACCTTTGAACATACAGCCTTGTGTTTGTTGATATTGTTCACATTTATTTGTATGTGTGGTTTTCACCAAGCCTGAATCCATCGTAGACACTTCGTCAACTGTTTTTTAGGCTTTGGAAATTGAATAGACCAGGGCCCTTGTAACTTACCAGGATATCTATCATCAAAATTGCACATTCCCCAAGCGCATCTGAGGACCATTTTCTTCGTAACATTAACTTTTCCAAGCGCACGCTACTGACAACCAGCATTGCTTGTGGTACAATTTGGCGAGAGGGGCGTGTCAAACCAGGGGTTAAGACAATGCGGCTATCTGATTGGCTATTATTGTACGAATGATTGACAGGTCAGAAAGGTCCAATATTGTATTGACACGTAATCTGCAACACAAATGGAGGGAACACACTTCAACAAAGAGCAGGCTGCAATGAATGCCGAGTGGGCAGCTTTAATGACATGATATGATGCTATACAAAGTTATTTTAAACAGCCTAAGAATTTATTTAATGAAACGAAGTGCAGCAGCCCTCTGCTTCTACTTAGTACCTCACTTCGCTCATCGTCTCCAGGCCCTCTGACCATGGTGAGGGGGGCTGTGATTCGTTCGATATCCGATCTTTAGGGTTGCAATTTGATTCAGTATTGATGTAAATTAATGCATATCAATTCAGTAAGAATTAAAATTACACAAATAATTGAGACTAAAGTTTTAGAGTTTTTAAATACATTTTTGGGTGGGAGTTCTCCCGAACTTTTTTTTTTTTTAGGGTGGGGTGGGGTGCAATTCCAATAAGAATTTTTGCCTCTTTGCCTAAAATAGTGTCACTTTTCCAGAAAGAAATGTGGCCGTGACCATAGTGAGAATAAGCGGTATGGCAAATGGATGGATGGATGAACATTTGTTGCTTTTTTCACAGTCTTGACCAGAAGAGTTCCATAAAACATTCCCAATCTGGAGATGTTTGTCAGGCAGCGCTGAGACCCAAAGGGCGCAGGAAACTACAGAGGGGCCAGTCAGAAGATATGCAGTGTTCCATAAGGCCTCAGGTTTACGCGCATACACTCAGTCACCAAAAAGCTCCAACATCAAGAACAACAAAGCAATGAGCAGCCTTGCTCTTGTCGTGCTTGCTTTATTGTGTTTTCAGGAAGTAGTTGAAATGAAGCCAGTTGAAAACATCTCAGACACAGAGACATACCCTGGCCTGGAAGGCCACAGTAGAGCAGCTTCTTTACCTCGACTCAATACAGAGTACTATGTAAGAACCTCACTTTTCAGGATGCTGTATCTATTTTAACAATTATTTGTTTTCAAATATTTATGCTGGAAGTATTGGGGAAAACTCACTGAATACCAGCTTGTTCTCCAAAAATAACTAATAACTATTTGGACCTTTTTAACATACACAAATTATGTGAAATCTTCACTTTATACTTGTGCCATAGTCATTAACAAATATCAATAACTGTCGCTTCCAAATCTTGGAAACTCTTGAGAGTTGTGAATGAACAAAGATTATTTTATTCATATTTTTGCAGAAATCATCCAGCAAGTCTTCATTATAAAATCTCATTTTTAGTCCACTGTCACATCCTTATGAATGAACACTCCATTTTATACATATTTTAAGAAATTATCCAGAAATTCATCAGAATTAAATCTCAATTTTTAGTTAATTGCTACAACTATATTATACTTGATGATTAGGTAGGCCTACGATAGTCCACGTTTTGATCACAACAAACAAGCAATGCATCATATTTCTCATTTTCAGTTAAATTTTAATGCAATTCTTTAAATTATTGTAGCTTTTTTGTTTCCTGATTATTTTTTTTTTGTCACTCACTCGCTCATTTATCACACAATCCCCGCTGCTCTCCTGCGTCACCCGACATGCACTTTTCCTGTTTTTGTTGCTTTTTGGCTTGTTGGAAGAGGAGGTTGGCATTATGCATGTTTAATGAAAAAAAAATCAATATTATGAACCACAGCCAAGGCATAAATACACATATCATATTGATAATTGGACCGCAATTCTTTTCCCTTATGCGTCCCACATTCCACACAGTTTCTGCATCATTCAGCACACGTTAAAGCAATAAAGCAAACATAAATTGTCCAATTGGCGGGATCTGCGTGAATCCGTATGGTTGTAAAAGAACATGAAAGAGTTGTATATTTCTATAACAACAAAACTGTGGCAGAAATAAAAAAAAAAATGTCATTCCAGACTGTAGTACTTTTTGAACTTCAAGTGATTCTGATCTTTTTATAGAATGTTGGTGGAAATTATTTGATGGGCTACTGCCAACCTTTAATTTCATCAGTCTCTCCTCTTCTGTCTTCGCTTTCTCCTAATTTGGATGCCCATTGCTAATATTTTGCCCACCTCCCTCTTGTGTATGCTGTCTGATAGCGGAGCCACCCTCGCCACGCCCCTGGGACCCACCTGGCAGTATGTACCACCTGTTGTGCCACCTCTCCGTTCCTATCCTTTCTCCTCTTTGTCTGTCTCTGCGTCCGTGAGCTTCCGTCATCTCAGTGCAGAGTTTGCATCTTCATGGAGAAAGTGACACTGTAATATGCAGTTGTTTTTTTTTTTTTTTGGTCCAATTGGAATCAGAAATACGTATTGTACATGCAATAAAAACAGTCTTAAATTTCATTTCTAGCACTTGGCACTGGTTTTCAGCAGCTAACTACAGATGTGCAGTTGTATTCTTTAAAAGTGTGTGTGTGTTTGTGTGAAAATGGTAGCATGTTGTTTTCTGTGAATATTTTGTGTATTTGTGTGTGACTGAACCAAAGCAGGGACAATGACTCTGCTTTCCTGCTTTGGAATAACAATTTTCTCTCATTTACTGCTCAGTAACCAAAGTTGATCTGTCGTTTCATAGAATGAGCTTTCTTTAAATCATGTCCTTCAACGCTACAAAACAAAAGTTATTTAAGTTCACTATGACTTTTGTGATTGTGTGTCTGTGGGTTTTCCCACCAGAAGGATTTTAAGACAGCACACCAGATGCAATGACTTTGTAATATTTCTGTGTTGAACTATTGTCGTCCCTGAATGCCTTGACTAGTTGTACTTTAAACTTGGAACACACGGAAAAAAGAACTCAAATCTGCCTATATCTAATTTTCAACATTTTTGTGAGTCATGCATTTTCCCAAAAATAAGGTGATGTTTTATTTATTCCATTTGTAGCTACGTTTCAGTAAAAAATAAAGTATAACTTAAGGGGTTCAGATTGAAAAGACAACAAAACAATAATAAAATATTAGTAATTGGTGCATTTCAAATAACCTTGTATACAACACAAACTCACCTTTTGGGTGCTTGTGCTTGGAAATGTGTTGTTATAGATTATATAGATATTTCCTTCAGGATTTTAAAGTATTAATACGTTTTTTGAGTCTGTTAGTTATATTTAACAAAAAAAATAGGACAGTATATCCTGACTGGCAAAAATCCATATCTGTATAACTCAGTATTGTGCAAGCGTGCATTTCCAGTTATCACATTCATCACTTTTGTGCACAATATTGGGAAAAGAAGAATTCTTAAGTATTTTAAGAGGCTGTTTTGACAAAACCTGCTTTACAATATTGAACCCTAATGAAAAACATTAGTAGTTTTTAGATTAGTTTTTAGTTCACAAAAGTAAAAACAAACAAAAACGGTAAATACCTTGCCTGTTCTTTGTCTATTAATACTGTACTCCACTGTTATTTAATTGTATGTAGGTTTTTCCATCTCCAAACATTTCAACATCTGTATGTGGATAATCAACAAATTTTAGAACAGCAACAGGCTGAGAATCAGTCTTTACAAAAAAAAAGTTTTCTTAGTCATGTTTGATGTGATTCAGACAAGTGGTTTATCTAGTGTCATAGTCTGACATCCCATTGCTCACATCATTCTCATCACTGCTATCTGCTTGTTCTCCATTTCCAGCCGATTGTTGACCTCAGTCCCATAAGACGCTCCGCTTCCTCGCTGACCCCACACCACCACCAGGAGGTTGTACTAAGAGACTATAACCTGACACAACCAGGGCAACATCAATCATCAGCAGGGTCTGGACCAGTCCAAGGCCAGGACCGCGTCCATCACCATCATCACCACCACCGCTGCCACAGACGCAGGGACAAGGACAAAGAGAAAAAGCAGAAATTCCTGGATAGAACTACATCAGTGCAGGCTCCAACTACTGTTGGTAGGTCAAACATTTAGAAAGTACTTCTATCTTCTCCTGTTGTTAGAGTGGAGGTCTTTGGATTTCTGTGATATCAACTGATTAGCTTTCACCTATTGGTCAACACATAAATCCTTCTAATATACTCAACATTATCTTTTTTGATATATGACAAATTTGAAATTGCGGCCCAGATTTTCACAAGAATCATAGAAGTTGACTCTAAATTTGCCTTTGTGGGCCACATAAAATCATCATGGGGGCTGGGCCTTGAGTTTGACACCTGTGCTAGCGTCTACCCCAAATAGAATACACATTATAGAGGCTCACAGCGAAACAGCTAGTGCTTCTTAGCGTTCCTGTAATACATAGAGGTCATTAAGGTCATTTACTTTTGTTTTAATCCCCATCTATTTCATGGAAACAAATGTATCGATAATCAAGAGAGAATAATTATCTAAATTAGTCTTGTGTCAAGAGGTTGTTTGGGTCTGCTGCTCTCCCTTTTTCATTCAACAGTTCCACTCTGAAAAGGGAAGAGCAAAAACTTAATCACTACAAACATAACCCAACGAAGCAATCATGATACAAAGTGAGAAAGAAGGAGGCATGTACTGGATATATAATTATGGTAGGATGAAGATGACGTAGTTTAACAGGTGCATAGTTTTATGAGGTGGTAGATATTCTTGTTTCAGTGTTTTTTTTGGCCGGGCAATCAAATGTACTTATGGACGGACAGACAGATGGATGGGTAGATAGATTCTGTAGATAGATATGGCTTCTTCACATTATTTTGATTCAGCAGAACAGCCTCTTTCTCAATTTTTCCATAACATCTGCTAGTTACTACGCAGATTATGTGGTCTGCAATTGGTGAATAAGTTTATAGTGCTGTCGCGTATGTTGTGGTTCTAAATGCAGATGTCCTGAGAGACACCATGTATGTTAACATCGTCAACAAACACCACACAGTAAAAGTCAATAAACTTGAAGAGGATAGGCCACATTTTTAAAACGTGTTACTGTATTTATGTTGTACAAAAGTCTTCTTGTATGATACGGTAGTTTATGCATTAACAAAAGACATTTGAAGATCTAAATCAATTAACAAAAGTAAAATTCCCCAATGATTGTTAGTTAATCTTGTCATGAAAGCAGCAAACCTGAATTAGCCCTGGAATCCTGAATTTAATTTGTCAAAGTAAAACGTGACTGAGGAGATAACGTTTGATCATTTGTGACTAGTTGGTCGAAAGTAATGCAGTATTTTTTTTTCTGTTGCCAGTTATACTTGAGGCCACACTTTTGAATAGTCTTACTGTTCTCCTTGGTCCCCTGAGTGTATAACACTACTGGTATTGTCGCAGTTGATGAGCATGCTTGTTTAGCAAGTTTTGAAGATACAGGACAGAGACTCTTTTATGCACAATATGAGAACGCAGAGAAGGGAATGTCTTGGATTAGATCTTAGAACTGATAAAGTGTCAGTCTGTCATCAAAGGTGGTCATTGGTATGAGGGCAGAGACTATTACACCTGCCTCGAAATGACCGTCAGCCAATTAGACAGAGGGGTGCATTTATTTATTTGCTTTTCTTCAATGGCATCAACAGTAAACCGTAAAAGTTGTCAGGCCATCTGTTTTGTTTCCTGACATCAACTATTCCTGGGCATATCCCTGGAGAAGCAAAATGTTTTACTCCTCATTCATCTCATATATTTTACAGCAAAGTTACAATCACAATATGAAACTCTAGTCTACATCCAATCCCTGACCCCTTTTTGCCACTGACATTTTTACCATGCTGTGTGGGGAAATCAGAAGTCATATGGCTGATCTGAGTCTGATACAAATTTTTCCTCTTTCTAGTCGTACACTTTGCTGTCAGTTTTGTTAGTCATTATTTTCCTACTACATATCTGCACTTTAGGCCTACACAGTACAGGGGTTGACGTTACACAGCGGTCCTTCCCAGGAAAATGATTTACCTTCCTGTTGTCAACGAAAAGAATCCCACCGAACATCATTAGTTTTATTTCAAACATATTTCACGTTCCAGTGTTTGTTGTTTGTATTTGAAAATGAACTTGAATGGTTTATTTGTTTGTTGGCCATCTGAATATTTGGTTCCTTTCACTGATGTTAATTCTCACTCGCTTTAGCAAAGTCTTTGTCTAAAGTATGGATGTTAGTAGGCGATGCTGATCCATCTATAGTTTTGAAAAATATCTATTCTAGTGTCTTTTTTATTCCAAGTTATTACAAATTAGTGCCATCTTGAATTGTAAAAGAATGAGAATCAAATGAAGTACTCAGGATTTTGGCACATTAGCATCAAATTATTATCAGTAACTGGACTTTGATATGATTGTCTAAGCATTTGCGCCTGTTCCAGGGAAAGAATCTCCCAGATTTGGGTGTAACTCTGGACAGCCTCCAATATGAGTCATTGTACTGTATTACCATATGGCTTAGGCTTATCATATCAATTCAGATGCCATTAAAGTGTTCAGGCCCCTGTTGTTATACAGTCACAGCCAAAGACAACGTGTTCGCCGGAACGTTTAATCCATCATTCCCACAAGTGTCACGAGATTGCTGGAGACTATTCCAGTTGATTCTGGGTGAGAGGCAGGGTACACCCTGAACTGGTCACCCGCTAAATACAGGGCACATACAGTGGCTGAAATAAATGTTGAACATGTCACCATATAATATAGCTCCTACAATGGCCCAGCCAATCACCTGAATCCAAAAATCAAAGGAAAGAGATGAAACTCAAACAAAAGCGTTTGTACAAAGTATTAAATAAATATCAGTTGATGTGCTTAATACTTTTTTCATGACATTATTCCACACGACCTAATATCTGCTCTTATTTTTTTCTACTTTGTTTGTATCGATGGAATACTTGGGTTGTTCACGAAATCTGGTGAAATTTGGAAATTTTAAAATATATTTAATTTAAAAAATGCTGATGTATAATTAATGTATAATTAATTTCAGCCGCTGTAGAAACAAACAACCATTTGCACTCACGTTCACACCAATCAGCAATTTAGAGTCTTCAATTAACCTACCATACATATTTTGGGGTGTGGCAGGAAACTGGATCACCCGTAGAAAACTTACACAGGTATGGGAATAAATACAACATTAATAATTGTAATTTTACTCATTTAATCTTGAATATAAACACATTTTGTTTTAAAAGAATACAACATTTTATCTATTGTTTATCTGAAATCCAGTTTAAACTTCATCATTCATAACACAATCACCAAAGATGGACTCTTCCGTTAGGTCAAGGAAAAACTCAGTTAATTTAAAAATAAATTCATGAAATAAAAAAATAAAACGGTGGATCAGTAGAGCAACTGGTTAGAGCGTTGGCCTCAGTTCTGAAGACCGGGGTTCAAATCCCGGGCCAATCTTTGTGGAGTTTGCATGTTCTCCCCGTGTCTGCGTGGGTTTTCTCCTCGCATTCCAGTTTCCTCCCACTTCTCCAAAACAAGCAACATTAATAGGACACTCTAAATTGCCCCTAGATGGGATTGTGAGTGTGACTGTTGTCTGTCTCCATGTGTCCTGCGATTGGTTGGCAACCAGTACAGGGTCGCCTCCTGCCCGATAATAACTGAGTTAGGTTCCAGCTCTGCTGCGACCCTTGTGAAAATAAGCGGCTGAGAAAATGAATGAATGGATGAATAAATAAAACAAAGCCAGAGTTTTGTCATTTTGTGCACTTTTTCCTCAGGTTCATTCACAGACCCCTCAGCTGAAGGCATGTCGAGGGAACGAGCCAGGGAGCGTGATCGCAGTCGCCCACACGAGAGAAGGCATCACTCTTCTGCAGGGGAGAAACAACGCTACTACTCCTGTGAGCGTTATGGCTCCAGGGAGACAAACCATGCCAAGTCAGCCGGTCCAAGCCGATCCACCTCTCCAGGAGAGGGACAAGACACTGCTGTCCCTAGACAAGTGAGTTACTTCTCGGCGAAACAAGTTAACATTTTTTTTTCCACAGCACTCACCTACTTGTGTGATCAAAGGTCAAAAATCCAAATGGCTTCTTTCATATGTCATTTTGGGAAGGTTATGGGTGATCTTGATGTAAGTTAACCAAACAAAAAACTACTTTATGGGCGCTATTATCTTACACAGCACTTCTCCAGCAGAGCACAAATGCTGGCTAATCCACATTTTTGTGCAAGCGCAAGGTTTGCTGTGTGTGTTTGCCAATTTGCCAGACTGGTTTGCACCAAGCTAGGTGTTTGTGCGCAGTGAGGCTGTGTCCTTGGAGATGCTCTTGGCAGAGAGAGAATTTGATGGCAGAAAGTCGATCTAAACATATCCCTGCTCCACCCATGCTGAAGGCCTGGGGCAAAGTAGACAGACTGCTGATCTATTGCAGTTTTGGTAAACTTGATCAAGGCATAGGCAGACAGATACTGAGCTCCTTGGACATTTTAATCGGCATTGGGTCATCGTAAGGTCATTCTGTATTGTATGTATTTAACAAGATTACCCACTGTTGCCACACTGTGGCCAGAGCAGTGACAATGCTTCACACAAAGATCGCTGCGATCACGCATCGTCCTCTCCCACAGAGAGATTTGTGGCAAGTTTTTGTCAAGACTGTCACTTGCGCCACATTTGGCAGGAGCTGCTTTGATTGGTGGCGACTGAAGTTGTATGTAAACACTTCTGCAGTGGCTAGTTTATAAAATTACCAACACTGGACGGACCCGTCTCTGGCGCACAGCTGCCGCTCAGGTTTAGGCTGTTAACAAAAATAGAGGACTTTATCTTCAGGGATTATGTTATTAATTTGAAATCCAAAGTCATGACTGGGCACGGTGGTTCAGCTGGAAAGAGTTGGCCTCACAGTTCTGAGGACACGGGTTCAATCCCAGCCCTCCCTGTGTGGAGTTTGCACGTTATCCCCGTGCCTGTGTGGGTTTTCTCTGGGCACTCCAATTTCCTCCCTCATCCCAAAAACATGCACCATTAATTGGACACTCTAAATTGCCTGTAGGTGTGATTGTGAGTGCAGTTGTTTGTCGTTATGTGTCCTGTGATTGGCTGGCAACCGGTACAAGGGTGTACCCCGCCTCCAGCCCGTTGACAGCTGGGAAAGGCTCCAGCACTCCCTGCGGTGCAGTGAAGACCCATTTATTGAATGGGATACATTGCAGACCCATTTGCAAACGGTGTAAGTGTGATACAGCCTCCATGTAATTTTTTTTTTCTATTACTACTATACACTCTACTATAGACACTCTAAACATTTAAACTTAGAATACACTTAAATGTATGAAAACGGTTAGCTTCAAATCACCTTGAAACCACTGAGCTACGGAGCCTCCACCTTGAAAAGGACAAAGACAAAATTAAAATGTAAAGTTAACTATAATGAAAATGTTACAAAGTATATCTGTTTTTACACAAGAAGATAAATAGAATGCAGTCAATGATCAGTGAAACCAAGTCATTTATGTCCCATTGTCTCACTTTATGAAACGACTTCTAGTTTAGGGCTCATTGATCTTTTACTTTACTTTTACGACTCTTGTTAAAATGTTTAACATGTGCAGTCAGTCCTCATGAATGGTACCGAGGGCAGTTGACAGTGGTTTAGAGTCCTTAAGCAAATTGGGATGCAGAACATGATTTGGGGTTTCCCTTCGTAAATCAGGATACAGAACACAATGTGCATTTATACTCTTAAAAAAAAGCCTGCTTTACGATAAAAAAAAATACTCACTGAATGACTGAATTGTAGTTGTAGTTAACAATGGTTTATAGGTGCACTGGCACTCTCATGTGATTAAATGTCGGCAAAGAAATACCATTGGATATAGGTGCAGTTTAGCAAATATTGTTGTGGGGGATTTTGTTTTCAGTAAAACAGGATCACTATGGCTCATCTGAAATCCTTAAAACCCATTCAATACTTTGTAAGTAAGATTTTAGCTGGCTGCTAACACAGTCTCTTATTTTGGTTTTTTTCAGCATGGTAGCACTGGGTATAAACCCACCCCCTCTGGTTCAAGCACACCAGGTCGTGGTCGCAGGCAGCTTCCCCAAACACCCCTGACTCCTCGTCCTGCTGTGGCCTACAAGACTGCAAACTCCTCCCCTCTTTCTTCTGCTGCCAGCACCACTATAGCCGGACAGCACACTCGTGTCAGCTGTGGCCTTTCAGAACACGAGCGCTTGCATGGGGACAATGACCGCTCCCCGATACCGGTCACCTGCATTGGTTCAGACCCAAATTTAGACCAGCAGCTGCAGGGAACTTCTCAACAACCGTTTATTGAAGAGACAGAGGACTTCCAGGATGCTGTTAGCAGCCAAGTATTGTCTCACACTGCCCGTGCCGGTGCCTCCGCAACCACCTCATCTTCCCATGGTACTGCTGCTGCTTCTGTACCCGTCACGGCAGCAGCCACACAAGGGGGTGCAGATGTGGTACCTAACGGGTACCACTTCACCTTTGGGGTAAGCGCTACATCAAACAGCAGAGGAACAGGAAGCCTCAGGGAGAGAGAGGATGAGGACTGGTGCTAACATGTAACAATAGTCAAGAGGTTTTTCCCAATCCACCGTTGAAGGAGCAACTTGTCCATGTTGCTCATGTCAGGTCGCGTGAGCTGGTCAAAGGGGAAAGTGGAAAAATAGTCAGTTCAAAGTGCTGTCAAAGGTTGCGTTGCAGGATTCTAGTGTTACTTTCCTTCATACACAAAAAGGGGTCAAAGGAAGCAGAAGGCTGAACTTTTCTTCCCCTTTTTAAACCCTTGTACCACCGAAATGATTTTGACGACCCTTCAGTATTTTGCCTTGGCCAGTGGTGTTGAAGGCTGAAACCCAAACTCTTGAAGCACTATGTTTTAGACTCATTTGAATGCCTCATTCTTGAGCTACTTGGATGCTTTATTTTGTCTTGACATACAGGCCAGGGGTTTGGGTGTATCTTGCTAGCACCAAAATATCTGGCTGAACGGTGATGGTTGACCATGAAGATTTTATGTAGGTCTCGGAACTTTTCTGATTCACGCAAAGATCAACAAGTGTCACTTGAAGGCAAAAAAAACAAACACGAGCCATTTTCATGGTCAAACTTTGTTCAAATTGGGTGGTGCATGCAGGGACTAGGACAACAATATTACTGCAACATGTGGCCGAATACTAAGTGCCTCATTTTACAAGATGTGAGCAGGAGTCTGGCTTCTAGAGTTGGGTGGTCTGTGTTTAACATACAGTCAAGCATGTAAGTGTATACCCAGCTGAGAAAAACGGGACAACATAAAGCTGTTTTAATCTATTATAATGGTCTCAAAAAAAAAATCAAGAAATAACTAAAAATAGCATTTTTATATAGAGTCTTGTAGTTGGTGAATCCAAATTAATGATCCAAAGTCACCAATGTAGTGCATGCTGAAGTCTTGAACATGTCAAAAAATTGTGTCTGTACTTTATTTAAGCATTTGCCTTTTACTTCAAACATACTGCCAGTCCATTGATAAAAAGCAGGTGGTCTCTCAAAGGACAAAAGTGCCATTTTTGAAATATCAAAATATAACTCAAGTCAGAAACAAATGTCCACCAACAGAAGTGATGATATTGAAGTATGCACATAGGTTTTGTGTGTTTGAGCTCTAACAACTCCATTTTTTTAATTTGTTATTTTAGTCATCATCCTTTCCTTAATATTATGGCCACACAATGAACAAAAGAGAGGAATGCAGAAACAATTTCCACACAACCAGTATAACTGAACAATTACATTGTTAAGTCATTTAGAATTTAAATGTCTGATGGAGGGGGTCACCAACATGGTGCCCACAGATACTAGGCACCCTCAAGAACCACGAGTAGTTTGGAGGCCTGTTCTAAGAATACCTCACCAATGATGGGATGAGTGAGGAATGTTGTAGGAGTAATCATTGTTTTATAGAAATAAATTGTTGCATCTTGATATTTATCTGTTTCCTACCTTGTTAAGTCGTTCTTGATCATGGTGAAAAATCAAGTTCACCACTTCAGAAGCGTGTGTCAAATTGGTAGCCCTTCACATTAATCACAATCATCTTTAATGGCCAAGTATGTAACAATACACAAGGAATTTGTCTCCGGCAATCGTTGCAACTGTGGTACAACATTCGCGGTGAGTATTGAGAAGAAGAACAAACTAACAAGAACCAAGAACGATAGACATTCAATTAATAGGGAACTATTCCTGGAAAGGAGTCAAAATTGTGCAAAGATGGAGTCTTCTAGCATTTAGAGCAGTTAGAGTATGACGACCCCCCCCCACACACACACGCACACACACACATAAACACACACACACACACGTTATGTTAAGCTTATCAATATCCAAGAAGTAGCTTTCAGTTTCAAAAAGACCCCTGATCCAACAAAATCACCACATTTTTAAAGAAATGGTGAAATAAATATACCAAAGACTACTTTAAAAGGTGAAAACATTAAATGAGAGTTTTTCACACTCTGACCTTAATTCAGTACTATTTAAAAGCATCGATAGTGTTCCACCCCCTCCTGTGTGAAGTGCATGTATTTAGCCACTTGCATGGGTTTTCCCCAGATACTTTGGCTTCCTCCCATATTCCAAAAAAACACATCTTGGTTTTATTGAAGCGAATGACCAGACCAAGCTGGTTCCCATCAATCACCCAAAGTCAGCTGGGATAATCTCCACCTCACTCACAAACAATGAGGGACAGGTTCTGTGTAAAATGGATGATTTTGCATTGCTGCCATTCTGTTGATTTGGGGATTGAGGGCATGTGTGGCCCACTTCTGTGCATTCTTGATTATATCATTTTTTGTCACCAAAACTATAAATCTGTTTCCCTACTCTTCATTTTCCCCTGAAACTGGAGTGAGTAAGTACTGTCCAGACCTTGAACAAAGATCAGAACCCAGAGTCTTTGCAGAAAATCACAGACAAAGCATTTTCCAAATTCTTTAAAACGACTTCTGTGTTCGCATGTGAGTCAGTGTGGTCAGGTTTATGTTGCATGCATGTGCACCCTCTGCAAATCTCTCCATCACGACCTTGCAATGACTGTTGTTCATCTCTCCATTGTCATTATGGTTGTTGAAATTGGATGACGGGTTTTATCGGTTCATCTTTCTTTTCTGTAACATTTAGATATATGGTCTCTTGTCTAGAATCACCACACAGATCTCAGGGTACGTATATCAGGCACTTGAAAGCTCAGTGAGTCATAATGAAAGCCTAAGAAGAAATAGTGAGTCAACACACAAAACGGGAGTTATTGGCCTCAATGCATCACTCAGTAACTATTATTACACAATAATAGGGATGCATATCAGAGAAACATCTTAATCCTTTACTTAAACTTTACTCTCTCACCAATGGATTATTTCCTGGCCCATACTCATCATGTTAATGATTTGATTTGTTGTTGAATAATTCTTGCTGGGGTTACAAACAATAATTTTCAATATATTATGGTTGCCCATATGAGGCATGGTGTGCTTTATAAATGAAATCATGTACAAATATGGAAAATGTATCTTTGTGAGCAATCGTACATGCTGACACAACTTCATAAGAACAAACAGTGTGATGGGCCACGTTAGTTTTGTATTGTTAATTTGATATTATTTTGAAATCGTAACAAAATGATTAATAAGCAACAGAAAAAAAACAAAAGATTTGAACAAAAAATAAAAAAGTGAAATCACACATTTGAAAAGGAGGAGGAAGGAGTAAAACTTGTTTCCCCAAATTAAATATGTCCATATGCATCACAAATGACTTTTGGATTTGTTGTCTTTTGTCTTAAATATTTAGGTGTGTAATATGTTGTCATATAAACAAAGAAGAAAGAATGTGAGAGCCCAAACCATTTTTTTTTGTATACAAGCTACTATGTTGAGCAAGGCAACACTATAGTATACACTGCTGGATAATTAACAATGGGTGTTTATAGTGAGAAAATGATTCATTTGGATTGTGGTTTCACATTTTACAGTGTCCTCACCTCCCTGTCAGAAACATATGTTGTTTATCCTTCCCAACTGTGTTGGAAGTTTGGCGAGTCGTCGTGTCATTCTTAAAAACACAGGCCATTAGCCATTTTGACTCCAAGGATGTTTTGGATTTGTGGATCAAAAATAGACAATATATTGAACTTCATCAGGGTGTCCAATGTCTTCAATCAACTTTTTCTATGGCCTCCCATTGGACATTTCCTGTTTGCATGTTCTGAATAGAAATGTGCATGTGCAAAAATGGAGGGGAAAAAAAACCCCAACAACATCAAGATGTTCATCACTTTGATAATTTGCCTGTTGGGTTTATGAAGCTTTATACAACCAGAGTTTAAATCTAATGAACTTGAATACCATTGTCACAAAGTCTCCACAAATTCTCCTCCCCAAAAAAGTGGAAATGTTTTTGCAGATTGGTTCTAAAGTGTCTCAATCCTTCGCTGCCTGATCTGTTACTCAACTGACTCCTGCACAGTCAGTCGAACTGTATCAATTTTGTATGAATATAAATCCTTGAATAAAGAAGAATGATTATGAAATAGCTCTCTTACGTTCCAGTGAACACCACATTTTAATCTATATAAATATTTACATACAGTATATGCAATTCAGTGGTGCCTTGACATAGAAGCGAGCCGATATCTTTAGATAAGAGCTGTCATCGTGGCAATGAACTCATCTAATTTCCTAAGTAGCAGCGATTTGGTAGATAGAACAGTAGAAAGCATCCTAGAAAATGGAGCTTCATTGCCACTCGCAGTTGCAGTTGAATGTTGAACTAATTTTCAAATAAAGAGAATTCAATGTGTATTTAAAGCAATCAAACCACTTCGCCCAAATAAGCAAATGGGAAAAAGGCCTCACCTGCAAGCAGGCAAGAAAGGAATACGTTTGGCCCGGCTATACATTTGTCCATTAACAGCAGTCTGAAGCCATCAACCCAATTAATTACTGAAAAAAGCTGAAACCACATCAATTCCGTTGACCACAGATGCACAACAGCAATGTCACTTCCAGGTTTTCAGGTAAACCAACCAGAGCCCTGTGTGTTCGTACTAGATATCAGGATCAATGCAATACACTATTTCATCTACAGTGAGATTTTTGCACCAGTTCCCTCTCTGTCCCTTCTTTAGATCCACATTCAGTGTGTCTATGTTTTACAGGACCTACTTTTTTTTTCATTTTGAGAAATGAACCAATTCTCACGGCTACTGGGATGAACCCTGAAATGTAGGATGAATGAAACCGTTTGGCATCAGCAGTATATGTGCAGTTCAGAGTGCTCTGAAGATGTGCAATGTGAAACGTATGAAATAGCATAAACAGTTGTGAGTCTCATTCGTTTTGTTTGTGTATGCATGACTGTATTATACCGAAATGAAGGGGTTATGATGCATAAATTGTATAATTAGATGATTGGCTCTAATTACATGATGTATTTAAGCCTTGTGTGTTGTGGTACTGGTTGCCAGTTCGTTGTATGAGACTGTATTAGTCTGTGTGATTATACGAGCTTCTTGTGTATTTTCCTCGTTGTCACGGTCAGCATTCCTGTGCCACCACAGCCAAGTCTAGTTAAGTCTTGTTTTTGCCGAGTAGTTATAAAGATGACCTTTTCATGTTTTTGGACCCTCCCTTTTGCCACTCGTTTTTGTGCGCTTGCCTTTGTTGAACTGCTTAGCTGTTAGCTGTATTTGACCTCTGCCTGGATTAAAGTTTCCCCGAAAACCATGCCACAGGCTCGGAGTCCTACATTTGAGTCTTACCCCAAGCTCGTGATACCCTCTTCTTTAAAAAAGGGCACTGGACGCTTGCATGTGAGCAAACTATTGACCCATCTCAAACCTCCCTTTCAGAGCTAAGATTATTTTTAATCAATTTATCAATTTCCTGAATTCTGATTTGTTTCTGAACTTGTCACAGTACAGAATTATCAAAGTGCTAAATGTTATAAGGTTGAATACTGATTCAGGAAAAGTGTCAATTTTGGTCTTGTTGGATCTCAGGGTTCTGATACATCTCTCCATCCATTTTCTTAGGCGCTTATCCTCGCAAGTGCTGGAACCTATCCCAGCTGTCATCGGCCAGGAGCCAGGGAACACCCTGAACTGGTTCCCGGCCAATTGCGGGGTATGTGGAGACAGACAACATTCGCACTCACAATCACATCTACGGGCAATATGGAGTCTCCATTTAATGCATGTTTTGGGGATGTGGGAAACTGGAGTGTCCGGAGAAATCCCACGCAGGCATAGGGAGAGGAGGGAGAACATGTAAACTCCATGCAGGAGAGGCCAGGATTTGAACCTCGATCCTAAGAACTGTGATGCTAAGGCTATACAGATCTTCAAACGTCCCGCTTCTTCAGATACAGTAGACCATATTATACCGCTGAACAGGCTGCAAGTGTGACTTAATGGAACGGTCCTTAAATGGTTCAGGTCCTACCTGGAGGAAAGGAGTGACTTTGTAAGCATTGGAAGTGCTTAATCTCAACAAATGGCAATGACCTATGGGAACCCTCAAGGCTTTGTTCTTGGACCCCTCCTGGTGAGCCTTGATATGTTACCTTTGGGTCAAATTTTTCAAAACTTTAATTTTGACAATCATGGCTATGGAAGTGACAGTTGACTGACAGAGGTCAAATATTGGAGCGCAGAGTCCAAGTCAAAAATGGTGAAGCAGCATTTAGCTATTATTGCACACAAATGGCCTAAAGCGTGAATGTTTTTAAACCCAGGTTGAATTTTTTTTTCCTCACCCTTTTTAGAGTATTTCCACTTTTTCATGATATTTCTTGCACTCTACACTGTTTTTATTGTACTTCTATTTTTCATTTTTTAACATTTTTTATTTTTGTCAGTTTATACCTTTATTTTTTGTTCTTCCCCATTTTAAATGTTACCTCATGTATGAAAGCCCTATGTAAATAAATTTGCTTTGCTATACAGTGAAGAAAATAAGTATTTGAACACAAAATCATACATTGTGATTTCTGGATTTTTCTTTTTCGACTATCTCTCTAATAGTGGACATGCACCTACGATGAAAATTTCAGACCCCTCCATGATTTCTAAGTGGGAGAACTTGCAATATAGCAGGGTGTTCAAATACTTATTTTCTTCACTGTATATATAGAGCTCATGCACCTACCTCATAAAATCACGTGACTCACCATATTGCCGGTCAAAGAAGCATTGTTGCAAGTTAATTCCATTGAGACAAAATGAAATATGTCTTATAGCTCGACACCCAGAGTTTTGTTCGATACTGTTCAACATTTAGAAGGTGATAATAAAACTACATTGAAAAATGAGAGTCACTTGGCGTAGAGGACCCAAATTTAATGCCGAAGTCGATGTTTTCGCCGATAAGAAAGTGGACTGTTAATTCGCTTCCGCTTGTCTTGGACAACTGGATATACACATGTATCAGGTGAAGAAGTCTTCCAGATTTACACAGAAAAGTTCGAAAGCGTATAAAAGTCTGGACGCATAGAAATACTTTGTTGCTGGATCTATTCTCAATCAGGAATAAATCCCAAATAGTGATGGACGCACTCAGATTTTTCAATACAAATACCAATATATAAATGAATGACCCCTGACACAAACTCACATTCATTAAAGGTGAAGTCCATTCATTGAAAATAACAATGTATCAAATAGGTCATGTCATTGGAACTGTAACTTTAAAATAAAACATTTTCATCAGATATTATTTAAGGTTGTTTATATCAGCAACTGTAAATCTTCCTGGTAGCAGAGATGTTGGCGAGTCACATGACCTATGTGCACGGATGTGACATGTCATGTGCTCAACCTGAGGCTAAGTTACGTTACTACACACTTATGCCCAGCACTGACTTCTCAGATTTATCCACATCTGATGAAGAAATATAAGTATCGGTTGATCGGGAAGATGGAGGCATACGTCCATACAGATTTGAACCTGTGCCTGTGTCTGACACATTGTTATTTTCAATGAGTGGACTTCCCCTTAAACGATAATTGGAGGAAAAAAAATTTAGAAAAGGGAGTCATCTCTTTCATACACGGAAGCGTATTGGGCCAAACGTTAACCTCTGTAAACTTCTGCGACAGTTTTTTTTTTTTTAAATATGCATTGTTCTCAAATGCGTCAATTTGGCATTATAAATTCTTCTTGATAATTTGAGATTGAGAAGAATATTTCCTACCTACAGGCATGTGTATTTCGTTGGGCACCATCCATCCCGTTTAATTGCCGAAATCCATCGATCTTTTCTCATCTTTTCAACTAGTATTCCATTGAATGATCTCTGAAGAATTGTCATGTCTATTGTGACAACCAACAGCACGATAGGTCTTGGGCATTGTGAAAAATGTACTCCAGTTCAGCGACGCTCGAGCAGCTTTGTTTTACCGGCAACCCATCAATTTCTGGCCTTTTCAGTTGATATTCTAGAATGATATCTCTGAAGAACTGTCTCATCTATTGTGACAACTAAGAGAACAACAGGTCTCGGGCAATTTGAAAAATTTGCTCTGGTTCAACGGCTCAAGCAGTGCAGAGCAGCTAGGTTTGACCGGCAATCTGTCGTCGCGCAAACTGTGGTGACACGTGCACGAGCTCTATATCGGCCCGTGCCTGTGTGTTCTCTCCCTGTAGCTGTGTGGGTTTTCTCTAGGCACTCCATTTTCCTCCCACATCCAAAAAAGATGCATTAATTGGAGACTCTAAATTGACCTCAAATGTGATCGTGAGTTCAAATGTGTGTTTGTTTCTATGTGCCCTCTGACTGTTTGTCAACCAGTTCAGGGTGTACCATGCCTTCTGCCTTAAATTAGCTGGAATGGGTTCCAGCACTCCTGTGACCCTCTCATGGATAAGCAGCTCAGAAGATAACCTAATATTGCATCAAAATTGTTTATTCATTCATATATTATGATAATAGCAGTGGTAGTAATATTGTGTTTTAGGCGTTGTGGTTGTATGGAGCCCCTAAAGGGACATTGAAAAAAAAAAAACATTGTTTTTCTCATTGTAATGAGTATTGAAAAAAAAACTTTGTTTGTCTCATTATAATGAGTAAGTTACTCATTACAATGAGTAAGTTGCTCATTACAATGAGAAACGTATTACAACGAGTAACTTAAATGAGTAAGTTTTTATTTTTCTCATTGTAATGAGTAAGTTTTTGGTTTTCTCATTGTAATGAGTAACTTACTCATTACAATGAGTAACTGGTCCATTGCATGTGTGCATGTATAAAAGACCCTTTTTCATTTCAGTTTACATTTCTAGGCAACAATGACAATACAGGAGTTAGTTCAGTTGTATTTTCATCTAGGACTTTATTATAAAGACATTGCTGCTTTACGTGCAAGTCGTTACCATTATGTTGTGTCTGAGAGACACTTAAAAAGAATTTTGAAGTCTTTTAGTCTGTTTTTGGCGCAAAGAATACACCACTTTGGATCGTGTAGTTCATTTTATCCAAGAAAGTTTACAAACCTCTGGTCAGCTCTGTAGGTACAGGTGGATGTACACAAAATGCAAGGAGGATGGATTCCATGTCAAGAAATAACAGGTGTGCTTAATTTTAAAAGAACTTGATCCAAGAAATGTTGAACTCAGAAAGGGAGACGCCTCCATCGCCGAAACTATTTCGCAAAAGGTCCCAATTACATTTGGCATTTCGACTCATACGATAAACTGAAACCATTTGGGACATGTATTAACGGCTGCATTGATGGGTTTTCCTGGAAAATCATCTAGATGAATGCGTTCACAACCAGCAGTGACCCAAAAATCGTCGGAGGTTACTACATGGAGGCAGTCCACAGATTAGGTGGTCAGAGACTTTCAGCGATATCTCTGTCGCAACATTCACGATGGCACCAGTATTGATAGTTACATCGAAGGCGCAAGCACAGCTCATCAGCGCATAGAGAGTTGGTGGGGCTTCCTCAGAAGGGAATCAATTGAATTCTACATCTCTCTTTACTGACCTGAAAGACCGTGGTTTGTTCGACGGGACATATTTGGACAGAAGTCTCATTCAGTTCTGCTACCTGGGAATAATTCAGGTAAGATGTGAAATTTAATGTTCAATTTTCAAACAATGAAAATGCTTACCCATTCATCCCGGATCCACAGCAGAAAGTTACATTAACAAAGTAGTTGCTCTTGGATTTAACTATGAGTGGATATATTCATTTAAAGTAGAGTAGTAAATCTGATGCATTTACAATTGATTCAATGATTATGACCTTCTGTGTAACCTAACTAAAGGGTTCAGTGACTTTTGGCCAGCAATATTTTTGCCCCAATAGTTGTTTTCACATCAGGTCCAGAGCGCTACACGGTAGTGACACATCTAAAGCTATGCATCAATTTCTCTGCTCTTGGACATTTTATTTCATGTTATTCCCCCCCTCTATTTGCTTAATAAATCAGCAACTTATAAAATGATTTTGTTCAAGATATCCTATCACCAAAATGCCAGACATAACATGAATAGTAAACTGTTCTCTTACTATCTATAATGCGGTATCAATACCCTTACCCAGGATGAATTAGATGAGACCATCTGTGTGTGGGATGCACATATCATCAGACCGTCGAAGAATCCCAGGGTACCCAGTGGCCGTCCCCAAATCATGTACGCGTTCCAGAACTCTACTCAACTTGTGACTGCATATCCCCAGTTGACAAAACAAATGTAGAGTTGTGTTGAAAGTGACTGCAGATTTCGTCCAGCAGTCCCATGTGATACAGACATCTACAACATCTGCAATATTCTGATGGTGGAGTCACAGATGCATCTTACAGCTGATCCTTATCAGGCATTGGATTTATACCTCCATTTGAGGCATGAGATAACAACTGCCCTCTAATTTGAGACCTAAATACCTTTGGACTCCTTAACTGAACATTTGCTTGAACAGGTATACACAATCCACTATGGTTTATTGCAGGGGTGTCAACTTTTTTTGTTGTTGCAGGCCACACTGTGGTTGTGGTTTCTTCTCAAAACAACATTTTCATTGTGAATCCCCATTAATCTATTATACCTATTTTAAAATATATATACTGGCCCAACAATTGTTTTTGCTTCATGTCTATGTAGATTCTCATGCATTGGAACAACTGGGTTCTTTTGATTTTCTAAACATCTAATGACACGAGCCAGTATTCCATTCGGCAAACATCTGTGAGACTAACAAAAAAAAAACAGCTATCAATAGGATTTTTGGAAAAAAAAAAGCTACCATTGTATTTGTATCAAACATTTATTTTTAACTGCCTTTAAACCAAGTGAACTATTGAATAAAAGGAGCAATAAAAACATGCTAAATGTGCAAATGGTGCTTGAAAGAAGTTGACATCACTTTTTGAATGCCTTTCACCTTCTTTTGAACCTGAGTAAATTGTCAATTACAGTACTCTGTTGTAACAAAGTTAATGTAAACAAATAGAAAACAAAAACCGTTGTCACATATAAATGAGCAAAGTGCTTCGAGTAACAACCATAACAACTTCATATGATATGGATCCGTGGCATTCATTACAAAATATCCATCGTGTAGCAATCACCAGACAGGACATTATCAAACCCTTGGCGAAACTCAGGGTATGAGCTGTAGGTGCAAGGTAATTCAAATACTGATCCACAGGTGTGTGCTACAGGTCTTCGACTTAAACCATACAGTCTATTAAATGTGATTTCAATTTTTGCCTTGCACAGCACAGTGTGCAAAAGCGCAAAAAAAATTCAAGTTTTCGTTGGTCGATGCTTCTCACAAAGCGTAGCAAATGGTTAAGAGCTGTCTGCTCTTGTGGATTTAGGATTTCTATTGATGGTTTTATCATCTGGGCCACTTTCTTGTTTGTTGGCCTCTTGGATTCATAAAGGTTCATTATGTTTTCTTTGGTTAGCAATGTTGTCACAGATTTGTCTATACTGGAATGGAAACAGTCAATTATGTACTTTGGTTCTTGAAGAAGTGCTTCATGTGCAATTTTTAGAGTGGCAGCACGTATATTGTCTGGAGAGGGCAGGCAGTGTGAACCCATTCTTGAAAAGATTTCTAAAAGGTCCTCCATAACATTGTCATCAATGTTGCCTTGAATGGCTTTTTCAAGTGATGCTCGCTCACTTTCTGATAAAAAATTGGAAAATGACATCATCAAAAGTTCATCATCCACTGAACCAAGTCCTTGAAAACAGGAAAGAACAAAAGCCGATGACAGTCTAATAGGTCAAATTTGGTGGTCCCGGTAGCCTTTCAACCAGAGTCTTCCAAGCGCTTGCCATTTTTGGGGAGAATAGTCTGGCCTTAGTCTGGGAACTCGTTCATCCTCCCGCTCACACTGTTCTAAAAAATCTTCCCAGAATGCAGAATATGCCTCCATGGATATACCATTAATGTCCACCGCTTTTTCACTTGTGAACTCTATTTTCAAGTCACTATTTAGGACTTCTGGTGCCATAAAGACACTAAGAAAACCGTCAACTATGTTTGCACGTCTTAAATTTACAATGACTTTGCTCTTATTGGCGTCTGATGATGCTGCACCATTGCTCGATGACAGAGGCTCATCATTTGGTGTAGAGTACTGCAAGATATTGGAAAAAAAACATACTCATCAGTTCATCCAATAGTGAACAAAATATTATCAAACGAAAAAAATATTGGCCCCATTCCAAATTTTTGTATTTTTTGCATTGTTTCATCAATTTAATCATCTAAGAATGGAAGTAGACCCATGTAACAGGTGAATTTAAAATGCTGTGTTCAATGGTGATTTTATTTATTCGACAAAAATGTATCTTGGCCCTTTGTGTTAAGTAAATAAAGTAACTGACATCTACAAGTTTGGAAAGGGTTTCAAAGGCCATTTCTAAATCTTTAGGATTCCAGTGAACCAAAGCAAGAGCGACTATCCTCAAATGGCGAAAACATGGAACAGTGGTGAAACTTCCCAGAAATAACCGTTCTATGAAGATTACCAATAAAAATGGCAATTGCGATCGAGGATGCCACAAAGAAACTCAAGAAAACTTCTAAAGAACTGCACTGCATTAGAGAGGGTGGCACTGAAGAAACAACAGGAAGCAGAACTGGAGGGAGCAGAAATGAAGATGTTGAAGTTCTCGCTCGGAGTGACCAGGTTGGATAGGATTACAAATGAGCTCATTCGAGGGACAGCCAAAGTTGGATGTTTTGGAGACAGGATTCGAGAGAGCGGACTTCGATGGTTCGGACATGTTCAGAGGCGAGAGAGTGAGTATATTGGTAGAAGGGTGCTGAGGATGGAGCTGCCAGTCAAAAGAGCGAGAGGAAGACCAAAGAGAAGGTTTATGGATGTGGTGAGGGAAGACATGAGGGCAGTTGGGGTTAGAGAGCAAGATGCAGAAGATAGGCTAAGATGGAAAAAGATGACACGCTGTGGCGACCCCTAACGGGACAAGCCGAAAAGAAAAGAAGAAGAATTTCACTCGGTTGTGTGGTGTTGTATCTCTTTTGTTCGGCTTCCATAGTAGCAGGCACTGCACGTTTTCAACAGCGGAAGTGACCATGACGTCAAGGACAGAGGACAGAACTAATATGGCGACCACTTGGATGTCGAGGGGCGCATGATCCGATCACATTATTTTTTTTGTATAGACATTGAAGTGAATATTGTTATATGTATTTTTCATTACGATATCTATTTTAAAATGTTTGTAGGGATGACAGTCCCACTTTGAGATCACTGTTTATAACAACAAGAAAGAGACTGAACAAAAAGGAACCCATGGCAGAGTTCGAAGGCCAAAACCACTGATGCTCAGGAAGAACATAAATGCTTCTCTTACTTTGACAGAAAAACAAAGGATCTGAATGAATCCCAAGACTTTTGTGAGAATATATGGGGTGATGAGATGAAAATTGAGCTTTGTAAAAAGGTATGTCATATCCGACGTACACGTAACATATCATGTCAAAAAAATATACTATCAGGAGTCAAAGATGGAGATGGAAGTGCAATGGGCTGCTTTTCTTCTTCAGGACTTTGGAAAACTTCATGTGATTGATGGGACCATGAATTCCACTCTTTACAAGAAAAGGCTGGTGGTGAATATTCAGCCATCAGTTTGTGATCTCAAGTTGAAGCGTACTTGGGTTCTGTAGCAGGACAATGGTCCAAAATAAACAAGCAAATCGACTTCTGAATGGCAAAAAAAAAAAAAAGGAAATTAAATGTATTGCCATGATCTTAAAAAAAAGCTGTTCATGTTGAACTAAGACAATTCTGCAAGATAGAACAAAAATATCTTCACAGAGATGTAAATACTCTTTGTCAGTTTTACAAAATGCTTGATTTCAGTTGTTGCTGCTGAGGGTGGCCCAACTAGTTTTTAGGTTTACGGGGCATTACTTTGTCACACAGGTCCAAGTAACTTTGAAAATTTTTTTTTAATTTAATACATGAAATCAGCATTTAAAAATAGCAATTTAAGTTCACTTTGGTTATATTTGATTAATATATGGGGAAAATGCTTCTCTTAAAAAGTGTGAGGGTTTGAGAAGAGGACCAATATTTTTTCACAGCTATACACTATAGGCAATATATTTCTTTGTTTTTTTTTATAGCAATGTTATGAATTCATTATATACCTACTATACCTGCATCCTGTTTACCTCAAATGGATTCCAGGGAAGGGTGGAGTCTTGGTCATTGTCATCGCCAGTAATTGGTCCAAACTGTACATCATCATCAGGGGATGCTTCTACGGCAAGGGCATGTGGTGGATCGAAAATTTCACCGAACCATTGTTCAACATCTTCATTTGACACAGTCATTAATTGGCCTCCCTCATAACCATGCATGCCTCCTGATTGTCCGACAGCTACAGAAGATAGAGGATGAAGGGCTTCTGTGTCGGTCATCATAGACACTGAACCTGAGTGATTCATTTGCTCTCCTCTTTGTTATTGATTACAAGAAAAACAGCAAAAAGCATATCAAAAGTGAAGTGACATGAAAAAAAAATTCCTCACAAAATCCAATCCCATGGAAGTTTTGCAATGAACTCAAATTTATTCCAAGAACAAGCACATTTTTTTTCTTTTTTCCCATGTCACATTATGGGCTCCAATTTGCTCGTGTGTAGTGTAGATGTAACCTAAATGTCACTATACGAAACTGAAAATTTTGATTCATTTTTGTTGAATTTTTAAAGAATATTGTTTCAAAAATTTGGCAAGAATTATTCCAATACCCGTTCCATACTCAGTATGTCACAGACTATTCCATGGTTTACCTCCATTGAGCAAGTGGGTGCTGCATCTACAGCAAAGGAGCTTTCTGAGTGAGTCACTTGGTTGTTTCTAGTCCTGCTTTGCCAATGTCTGTAAGATCGTCTCCTCAAAGATCGTCTCTGCATTGGCAACAATAAAGAAAGTTGTTAGCAGATCAAGGTCACGGGACAGTCAACGACGGGTTAGAGCATCTGCCTCAGAGTTGTGTAAACTGGGGTTCAAATCACTGTAATTCATGCCCCAAACGCCAAACTTAAAATGTATCTTTGCTATTTTAATATGTGCAATACCCTATGTGTTAAAAACACATGTAAGGGAAGCTGCCTTACCTCCATTGGTGGATCATCTGTGGGCTCGAAGTCCGAGGATAAATCAGAGAACTGTATTACTTTTTTTGGTTTTGGAGGTTGTCTAAATGCGCAGCATGGCTAGTTTACTTTGCTTGTATAGCTGACCGACAGTGACATCGCGAGCCACTAAATTATGACTATAATCACGTACATCAAAGTCAAAGTCTTCACATGGTCCTTTGAGCGAACGTCCATTTGGAAAAAAACAAGTCTTTGCCTGTTTCCAGTAGCTCCACCATAGTCACTGTTTTGTCAACGGAGAAGTGCCGTGTTCCACCTCCACCTCTTGCTCTGACTTGATGATACGCGCCCTTCTGAAAGTGAAGCAACCCCATTTCAACACGGCGCGTGACTTTGACGGCACCTTTATTTCTAATAGTGCCGCGGTTGGTCGTAGCTCTTCGTTCGTTCCCGAACCTTTCTCTGATACCTTCCATAAGCATGTCTTTCACAGCCTCCATTCCACCCTGGTTTTCGTCTGTCAGGGTTTGTGCGCGTGAATCAGGGTTCTCCGACGACAAAATGCTCTGAGTGCAAGTCGGTCTCCATATCTGACGAAATACTGTCCTAACTCTTCATCTGTCATAACACATATGACGTTAATATCGACCTGTAAGAAGAAAGACGCGGGTGACAAATGTCAATCATTCTAGCCTAGCAAGCAGAAGTGATGCCTATACTGCTATATTCGTGTGATAAAAGTTTACTGTTATACTCACCTTATCTTCTTTGAGTTGATAGATGACGCTGTCAGGTATATTCCTTGTTTTGAGGAAAGAGACCAAGTCCTTTTCTGTTGCCATTCTCTCAGCTCGTGTGCTCAAAGCAAGTTATAGTTTACGGCTACCTAAACTCAGGAAGCTACCGCTAGCTAGCAGGTCAATAAGCCACGACCCATAGGTACACGTTTCTGACACTTACTCATTGCAATGAGTAAGTTACTCATTACAATGAGAAAAACAAGTAAGGTTTTTTTTTTCAATGTTTTTTTTTTCAATGTCCCTTTAGGGGCTCCGTAGCTGAAAGACCTGTGAGTTTTTTTTTTTAAATTAATGACAACCAGATGTTTCTTTCTCCAACACACTTTGGCACCGTAATTAACGAAAGACATTTGAGTGTGATAACAGTATTCAGAGTTGTTTACAAAACTGGAGTTGATGTATTATAACACACCAATGTAAATTCAACTGTATAGTATTTCCAGTAGTGTATGTATGAAGGTTGATATTCAGGAATAGTCTGGGTGATTTATTCTGTTTTCTGGAATGTGAATCACAAAAAGAGCAAGCTTTTGAGACATACTTTATCGACCTGGTTTCATTCCAATGAGTTGTACAACCTCTAGTATCATGTGATTGTACTGCCTGATAAATACAGTAATTAGTAAAGAATACAATAGTATGATTTGCATAAAAATGCACATAATAAGATCTGTAGTGTAAATGCTCATTTTAATACATTGTATCTTTTGAAAATATACTGAGTGTCAGAAGTGAGGCTCCGTAGCTCAGTGGTTAGAGCACTGGTTTGGTAAAACAGGGGTTGTGGGTTCGTATACCACTGGGGCCCCCACTCCCTGAGAAGGGTTGCATGTCAGGAAGGGCATCCGGCGTAAAAATTGTGCCAAACATATTGTGGCGACCCCGAAAGGGACAAGCCAAAAGAATCTTACACACTGAGTGTCAGAAGTCAAGCTATAAATAAGTTTGTCCCTTATCAGGCACACTATGTTTTTCATTGCATATGTGGGAACAGGCAATATAAAAACAGGCGCCAAATCCAATCCATAAGTGTTTCATCTAATGGAAGGAATTCAATGTGCCATCTAGATTAAGTTAAATAAAACATCTTGGCGGCTTGACTTTCTAATCGTTTGTTTTTTCAGGAGTGTTGATAGAGTGACAGAAGTGCATGTGCTTTTGGGTTTACACTGCGTTGAACTTCTATAATCCTTTCATGATCTGCTGAAATTGATCTCAAATTGGCCCTGTGCCAGGTGCCTGAGTGAGTAACGTCTCAATTCCACAGCACTACACTGTTTATTTTGCTGCTTGGGTTGCAGCACTTTTCATCTTTATTGTCATCTTTGTGCTATAGCTGGCAGTTGGAATGTCCTCTTCTGAATGTTAGCTTCTTCAGGGTAACCATAGCCCCATAGTTATGTAATACTGGGTAATATGTCTGCCAGTTGTGCTATGTTAGTGATGATTTGTCAATATCAATAAACACTGAGCACCAGCACAGTTCCTCAAATTAAATGGCAGAGGTGAGAGCTGCTGCTGTGCCAAAGAATGAGTGAATAAATGAACCACCTCAACATAGCTGGTACATAACACAAAGTTGTGTTAATTGCTTTATTTCAGTTATACCACAGACGTGTAATCAACCTAAGAAATATCAGCGAAGATGTAAAATCAGTCAGAGCATTATGTGAACAGTGGCCATTGCAATAATCCCTTGTTTATCGAGGGAGTTGGGTAATGGACAACCACCATTGACGACACTGATGTCTATTTTCTAATCTTCTGTCATCCATCCATCCAATTTCTGAGCTGCTTATCCTCACGAGGAAATTAAGTGCTGGAACCAATCCCAGCTCTCATTGGGAAGGAGGAAGGGTACACCCTTACCAGGTTGCCAGCCAATCACAGGCCACATGGAGACGGATAACAGTCGCACTCACACTTGGGGGCAATTTAGAATCACCAATGAATGCATGTTTTTGGAATGTTGGAGGAAACCAGCGTGCCCATAGAAAACCCACTCAAGCACGGGGAGAGCATGCAAATCCCACACAGGCGGGGCCAGGACTGGAACCGTGGTCCTCAGAACTGTGAGGCCAATGCTCTACAGATGCGTCATCGTGCCACCATCTTTTGTCATATTAATCAAATTTAAAATACTTATTTAAGTTTTAGGATACACATTATTTATTTTACTACAAAAGAAATGACATCTTACATTAAAAATCCTGCATTATGAATGTACAGAGAAAAGTCCATAAAGGCTCCGTCACACATTCTGGTCAACGTCCTCTGAACATTTCAATTGTTCTATTTTTCAGCATTCTCAAACGCGGATGACACATGTGGCGTGTGATTAACGTGTGTCTAACGCACGAAAAGCATGTCTAACGCACGAAAAGCATGTAACAGCGACCAAATAAGATACCCCTAAAAACCATTAGCTTGTGCAAACGCGTCATTGGGGCGCGACGAGCGATTTATCAACGTAAAACGAGTGTGTTGAGCATGTGACCAATGGGTGTATAACGACAGAAAAGCGTTTTGCTGGCGTGGAATTTTTACAGTGGAACCGGCACTAAAACGTTGGAAAGTTCATAGTCATAGTCTGTTGTCGTGAGTTAGAACAGTGAGCATCATGCCGCCGAGAAGAAAAAAAGTTAGGGCGCGGACTTCAGCAAATAGTGGTAGTAGTACGAAACCTAAGCCTCTTTTATCGCGAACAATGTGTTTGGAGGAAAAACAACAGCCAGAGGAAGAGCACGTAGGCAAAGTCACGCACCATGTGACACCCCCTGGGAACCTTAAACACCTTGCAAACAAACCCCAGTGAGGACGGTCCGACAAAGAGACAAAAGAAGCAGAGAAAGAATTGCAGGATCCTGGACAGGGCTGTTGAGGATAATCTGGTGGAGTTTTTCCACGAAAACGAACTGCTGCTTTCTGGATCTTCCATAGTAGGTGCTCTCTACTGTAGCTTAATATTAACTGGACCTTGCTTTTACAAACCATTGGTTTATATACCCATATGCGTTGAAGTTCGGGAAACGCTCGAATGACGCTCAATGGACACCAAACGACGTTTCACTTTAGTTACACGCTGTTGCCAGTGAGTCGTTCACTGCAAAGCAAACGATTAAGTAACAACCAAGTAAAGCTAGAGTTACAACTGACTAACGATAGGCAAACGCGTGCAATGTTCGGCGAACCTCAGTAAAACGTTCCACGGATGTTCTTGAACGTTCTGCAGCGTTTAAAATTAAACGTTGATTAACGCTGGTCTCGGTGAGAACTTTTGTGCATGTTCAAAATGTTTTTTCTGGACCAGCGTTCTCTGCCGATTCCCAGCGATCATTGACGTTCACTGGCTTAGAAACAACGCTACTCAAGGGCTATCCCGGCGACCATGGGCGACTACCAACGTTTCTCCAAATGCTATAGGACGCTGGCCAGAACGTAATGGTGTGACGGGGCCATAATATTCCAGTAAACAATTTTATTGACTGCTGAGACAAAGATTGTTTATCAAAATAATGGAAACGTTTGGAGAATGCAGGGATCTGCTAATGGTGCCAAACATTTAAGATTATCGATGAAACACAGTGGACATTTATTTTTTCTGGGGCAATCTTACTCACCTTGTACTGTAATTCATGAAGACAGCAGCAATATGGCCTCAGAATTCTTCAAAAACATTTGGTCTGCCAGTTTAGCGAAAGATGATGATGACAATGTTGATGATGATTATTGATTGAGAACCAATTAGAACCTGTTCTGGTTCTCCTATAATTGTTCACATAAAAAGAAAATGGTTCCCAGTTTCAATCCCTACAGTAAGCTCACCCCAAAGAAGAAGGCGTCGAAAACCAACAAAGAAGCGGCAAAAATCATCCAAGAAGAGAGTGCACGAAGACATACTTGTGCCCAATGGCATGGACAATGATCAAAAGAGTGTCTTAACTTTGTTAAAATTAATGACCTGTTCCCTCAGTACATTTGGAATATGATTATATTGTACAAAGGAGGCTTTCACAATGTAGAGCGTCTAACATTTTCCATCACACTCCCCACAGTGGGGAGCTTCAGTGAAGCAACCCTACATCCCAATGAATTGGGACAAAATGTTTATCGCCTTAGCCCTTGGTTTTCCACATTCAAAAGAACAAAGTGGTGTCTGATTTCTCCCTATCTAAATTCTACCCCTTAGCTCTTGTTCACCCTCCCCAACCCTTGATTTTGTGTAGCCCTTGGTGTTGTGCGTTCACAAAAACACATTGGTCTCCCAAATCTCCGTAACGCTAATGACTAGATCTGACTACATGAATTTAGCCCTGATATTGGCTCTTTTTAGCGAATACAAGTGGTTTCCCAGATTGGGGCTAACATATTTTGTCAAAAGCGACAAAACTTCTTGTCGTTTTACATTATCTGTGATCAAAAATTTAGCCCTATGATCCCAGAATGAAAAGTCTAGCATCTTTGTTTTTTGGATAGTGTAGTGTGAAATGTTGAGAACAACTCTCCGACAGCGCATTTTAATGTCGACCAAGAGGACTGTGGATTGTGACTGGCGCTTCGCCTCCCGTGGTTGCTGTTCTCAACATACTTGCACGCCTATGTAAACAGTGATTCACGCGCACAAACCAATGTTCACAGACGCATTAGAGTATTATTCGAGTACTGATGGGCACAGCAGGTCTTTTGGGTGAACTGAATCACCGGAATTTGTTTCTTAAAAGATTCATTCAAAAGATTTGTTTACTAAATTGTTCAATTCTTTTTCATAAAATAATTTAAGCGCTAGGAGTCATTAGTGTAGTACGGGGATGGCCAACCAGTCACAAATCAAGAGCCACATTTTTTTTTTTTACTGTTACAGCAAAGAGGCACAACATGTACATGAAAAAGCCAAAGAGCCACATCATACACATGAACACTATTCCCTCCTCACACACCTACCTTGTTTAGCCAAATTTATTGTATATGTCACACACCAACATGATGATAAAAGAAAACAAAAAAAACTTCTACATAGTACCAAGACCACAGGCCAGTGTCACGAGAAGGCAACAAGGAATGGGACCCAAATGCAGGACTCCGAGGCAGGGACATGATTTCCGAGTGTAGTTTAATTCAGGCAGAGGTCATACACAGCTAAGCAGTCCGAAAATGCAGAAGCACAAAAACACGTGGCAACGAGGTTAGGTCCAAAAATCCAGAAACGAGGTCCAATGACTAGGAGGCTAAACTTGAAACATGAACAAAAACAAGACTTTGACTGTAGTGACACAGACACGCTGTAATGAAGGGGATACACTACAAGACGCTTGCATACTCACACACGGCGATGCAGTGTCACGCACAACCAACGAACTGCAGCATGAATGTGACAAACTTAAGACTTCCCGTATTTTCCGGACTATACGTCGGTCTGAAGTACAAGTCGCACCAGCCATAAAATATATTAGCCCCAATCTGGGAAATCACTTGTATTTGTTAAAAAGGGCCAATATCAGGGCTAAATTCATGTAGTCATTAGCATTACAGAGATTTAAGAGACCAATGTGTTTTTGTGAACGCACAACTCCAAGGGCTACACAAAATCAAGGGTTGGGGAGGGTGAACAAGGGCTAAGGGATAGAATTGGGATAGGGAGAAATCGGACACCACTTTGTTCTTGTGAGTGTGCAAAACCAAGGGCGAAGGCGATAAACATTTTGTCCCAATTCAATTCAAAGGTCGGTCAAAGAAAAAAATATGAGGAGTACCGAAGTTTTTAACAAGAATGGACAGCCTTTGTGGAGAGGGAGGGTTCTTCTGTGTCTACATTATCACATGTGGAGTATGCCAAAGCATTCGTCCTCAGTTGCCAATAAACATTTTGCCAACTTCTCATGAAAACAAGATGATCAAACAAATAAAAGACATGCCTCTGTCGGCAAGAACGGTTCACCATCATTATGATGGCAAATCAAATTGAATTACATTCACGATAAACAGATTAAGTCTCAACGCCTGCATGAAGCTCAATGTAATGATGTATGAAGCACCACAAGTCGCATTCATGGTCAGAAGTACTTTTGTCATCATTGTTTGGCAACGTCATAACAATGTTGTATAAAATAATATGCAAAATGTGATTTTCTCTTCAATGGCATTTTTGTTACAGCTAATGTTGAAATCCTGAATTTTCAGAAGCAGCAGGCCACAGATAAATGGGCCTAAAGCGCTCTCTTACGGTTGTCAGTGTGAAAATAACTGATAAGTGACTCGAAAAATGGATGGATGTAATAATGTGTTAATAAGTTCACATATAAGTCGCTCTGGAGAATAAGTCGCACCCCTGGACAAACTATAAAAAAAAAATGATTTATAGTCTGAAAAATACGGTATATGCCTGGCCTAATTAGTGTCCATTCGGCGTAGGTGTGTGGGTTGCTGCCAGAGGCCGCTCCGCCAAGTGTAGTGGCTCGGTCATGCCTCTAACTGCCAGTAATTAAAAACTACCAGTTAAACCAAGTCTTGTCTTGTATATGTCACAACTCTCGTCTAATGCAACACTAAAATATTCACACAATTGGAGGTCTGAGTGCAACTGTAAATCAGTAGCCATGCAAATGACCGATATTCTCCGTTCAACAGTGTGGTGGGACAGTTGAAGGTCTGATACCATTTGTGGAAGATTTTGGTTTTCAGGACACAAGATTTCAGCAATGTCACCGAGGCATTTTTTTTTTCTTTATAAATGCCCATTCATTTGAATGGGTTAGTGGCCCTTGTAATGTTCCAACTAAGTTGACACAATGCAATTGTCTCTACATTATGTATCCAGCAATTGGCAGGGGACCAGTTCAGGGTGTACCCTGCCTCTCGCCCAACGATAGCTGGGATAGGCTCTAGCACAGCCGTGACCCTGGTGACGATAAGTGGCAAGGAAAATGAATGAAAGAATTACCTTTGTGTTGACAAGGTGGATGACTGCTTTGCACATTTGCATCACAATTCTGAATTCCTGGGTTCAATTCCAGGCTAACATAAGTGCCATCTGCTGGTTCTCCCAGTACCTGCGTGACTTTTCTCTTGGTACGTCGGTTTCCTCCCACGTCTCAAAAACATGCATGGTAGGTTAATTGAAAACTCTTAATTGCCTTTCGGTATGAATGTAACTGCAAATGGTTGGTTGTTTATATATGGCCTATGATTGGCTAGCGACCAATTCAGGGTCTACCCCGCGTCTTGCACAGTCAGCTGAGATAGGCTCAAGCACACCTTGATCCTACTGAAGATAAGATGTCTGGGAACTATCTCTGTAGGATTTTTTTTTTTTTTTGATATGACAAAAACTTAGATTTTAAACAGATTTTAACTATGTCTCTCTGAGCTTCTTTGAATTAATTGAAAATTATACAAGGACATAATTAAAAAAAATAGTAAACAGGTGCATTTGAAGTTTGTTTTCAAAACGCGACATAGGCATTTTTTTCAGATTTACGAAACTCGCGCCAAAATTATCCAGCTCCGAATGGTAGTTATGGGGATACTCTGATTTTTGTTAAAAGTGCGACATATCGTTTTATATCAGCCAAGGAAGATCGCGTTTTATTTCAAAATGCAACATGTCGAGATCTTAATTAGAGCAAAATGCGACATAATTTCGTTCCATCAGCGTGCGCTGCTGAAGCAAGCAGCATCCAATCAGAATTCGTCTAGAGGGAAGTTCCGGTATCTTCCACATCATCATCCAAAATGGCTGCGCCCACGTCTGAGAGAGATGCTAATGCCGAGTTTGATTTTACAGCTATAAATAAAATCAAAAGAAAGCAGACTCAATGAGTCAGATTTCAAACAGTGAATTTGTGAGTTTGAAACTGATTTCATTTTGGAGATGCGTGTATGAGATCGATTTTTTTTCTGCTGGTTTCCCTCGCAACCCATATTAACCTTGGTAGACTGGTTTGAAGCAGTTTACTTTCTTAATGATCTCACATCAACTTATAAACAAAATTAATCAACTGAGTGACACAATGCCTGCAGATGTCGGATTGCAGAATCGCATACAGATACACAAAATTACAATGATGTAAACTCAGCCATTCCAAGACATCATACTGAACAAACAAACAGTTTCTAAATAACTGAAAAACACCTTTTTAAAAGAAATTCCCATTTTTTCATCTCCTTTTTCAACATCTGACATTAGTGAGCTAATTGTGAAAATTGTGACTGGTGACTGACCCTTATTTCTGATACCTAACTCTCTAAATGTGGTGGTCATGGTCTTAAATATTATTTTAAAATGCTTGAAATGTTGAAAGGCAAATAGTTTTCATGATTGCCTATCAAAAGCAACTGATTTTTTAAAAAGATACAGCTGCTCCTGAAGGTTTAAGTCGAAATTTGGATATGTCTCACTTTGCCAAGAATAGAATGTTTGAATATGTCTCATTTTGGAGAAAAAATGAAATTTGTCATCAAAAAAACTCGTAGTATGGTGTTTAGTTACTTTTTAGCATCTCTTTCCATCCCCCAATAGTTAGAAACATAAATTGAGTTTATTGTTTTCACTTCAATACCAAGCCTTTTTCTCAAAATGAAAAAAACGAATATGTCTCATTTTGAAAACAAACTCTTCATTTGAAAATTGGATGGATAACAATTATGATTGTAGTTTACAATTTTAAAATCAAATTAAGGGTAAATGGCATACATAGTATTGTAGTAACACACATTACCGACCTACGAATGTTTTGCGGTTTGCAAATGCTGCTAATTTAGGACAGCAGCAGCATAAACCATAGCTACTCAAATTGTTCACCACACGGATGCAGACATGGGTGCATATACACACACAAAACACACACATGTGAATATTTGATTTGTGTGTATTGAAACCCATTCTGAAAGTCTTTGACAAGTCTAGTCAGTCTACAAAGAACATTTTGACTTAGAATTACTGTAGCCTTTGAGATGAAGGGGAGTAAGCCAAGACAAACCAGATCAAAAGCCCAGCAACACACAGTTCTCCTCGAGCAGGGTGAGTTTATGATGTCACTGCCAGTATAATGCCAGCTGCATGCCCAAACATCTGCATCCAAAGAAATGATGAAATGGTGGTTATTGGTTGACTGCAGAACCATGACCTGCACCCCATTACCTCATAGTAATACGGTACTGTATGTGATATAGTGTACACTAGGCAGGTCAGTGCTGTAGTTATGTGGAATAAGTTGTACGTTGCGGTTGTGAACCTTGTGGGATTGGAGGGAAAGGGCAGTATAAAGCAGATGACGAACTCTCCTCACCCACTGTTATCTTTTCCTGAAATGAGTTATGGGGGATTTTAGACAATTGTTGGCAAACTAGTATACAGTCATTAATTAATCACAAACCTGCAATTTTTTTAAAGTCTTAGTTTGTCTACTCATCAGCTTTTAAATACTAAATAAATGATAATACTTTGCATAAATTACTCAGTTTTATATCCTGACCGCTATGCAAGCTCATATCTGCAGTATGTTGTCTAATAAAGTGTTGGGATTTTGTTTGACTTGACGACTATTTGCCCTGAGGGATCTGGATATATGAATATACTTTGTCGTCATTTATTATTTTGAAAAGTGATGTGATGGCAAAAATCATTTAACTGCCACATCTGAGAGAATAATTACCATAATTCAAGCACCTCAAGCTATGTACGAACACATGCTCTCAAATACAGCACAGATAAATGATATATTTAAAAGTGTACATTGATAATCCATAGTCAAAGATACGGTATCTTCTTTACATACAGTATATGTGATAGAATGTGTGTGTTTTTGTAACTGCAATACTGGTTACAATATTCATCCAATTCTGTACTGCTTGAAAATCAAAGGTAATGAGACTCACATTAGCCATGGCAAAATGAAAAATACATTGTTTTACCAAGGCCTGACTTTCATATGTAAAAGTCATTACCATCTAACAACAACCTTAGCGTCTTAGAAATGACAATTGGTTTCGGAGCTATAGATTGATGAAGTCCACAAACGTATTAAAGTCACCAGTGGGTTTCATCAGCTCATTCTGTATTTAATCAGTGTATTTTATATGTGTACCCAATTTTAAATTTATTCTTTTCTTCACGTTTGCGCTAACTCCAATTGTGTGATAAAGTGAGGCAATGGTGTGCTACACGAAAGGAGAGAAGTGAACAGTTTTAAAACAGAATACTGGAATATGCTGCACAACACTGATATAATCAGGCAATTGGCCTTAAATTAGTAGCATGCCTACCACAGACTTGAAATGATCTGTAGGGACTAACTGGAATGGCTATGAGTACTGAAATATTTGTTGTATAGCAGTGCCACGGGTATTCTATAATTGTAACTGAAAGCTTTTTCTTTTAAACAGCCACAGAATTAAAGAAAGCAAGAAGAAACATTTTGTCAACCATAATGTGCCATATTCAGATCTGTACAGTGTTGTGGAAAAAATTGTATTTGCTCACTCCTGAACAGTTTTTAAATGACAAGTCAATTTATTAAGGCACAAAAGAAAAAAAAAATCAAAACCTTTTTGACTCTCTATGAAAACGTAATTGTACTCCCCACACTCTGTTAAATCACAAAGTCACTGTGACTCACAACAAATTTGGGAAAGGTGAGTCTGGAAAAGGTAACAAAGTAATTGCCAAGACTTTGAGCCTTCATCAAATCACTGTCAGAGCCATGATCCATAAACGAAGAAAATTGCGAAGAATGGTAAACCAAGAGTGGACGACGCAAGTCTTGCTGGCCACAGTTAAGGTCAGTGTTCATGACGCTACCATGAAAAAGACACTAGCCAATAATGGCATCCACGGAAGAGTTCCCAGGCAAAAAGCCCAGCTGTCAGCAAAGAGGGTTATCTCCATCCATCCATCCATCCATTTTTTAGCCGCTTATCCTCACGAGGGTCGCGGGAGTGTGGAGCCTATCCCAGCTGTCAACGGGCAGGAGGCAGGGTACACCCTGAACTGGTTGCCAGCCAATCGCAGGAATCATGGATACAAACAGTGACACTCAATCACACCTAGGAGCAATGTAGTGTCCAATTAATTTTTCATGTTTTTGGGATGTGGGAAGAAACCGGAGTTTCCAAAGAAAACCCACAAAGGCACGGGAGAACATGCAAACTCCATACAGGTGGGGTCAGGATTGAATCCTGGATCTCAGAAATGAGATGGCAACACTTTACAGCTGATCCACTGTGCTGCCTCATCTAATATTTGCCAATTCTTGTCGTGAACAAGCGGCAGACCCAAATGCAGGACTTCCAGGCGATGACATAATGATCCAAGTGGCTTTTTTACAGAAATAGGCCAATACCAAGTTTAGCAGTCCGACAAGGTAGAGGCACAATAAAGCTAGACTAAAGGTTACTGTCTTTCAATACTGCCCGTTGCACAAACATGAAACGAGGTCCGATACCGATGGAACAAACTAAGACACTTGACAAGATGTGGATAAACTAAATGGCCACAGACTCGCTGTGACAAGGATAGCTCTACTTTAGACTTACGGACAATAGTGGAGAATCCAACATGTAGTAAATGCAATGCAATAAACTGGCAAAAAACTGACAAAACTCCAATTTACAGTAAATGCCTGGTCTAATTACAGTCAAATGAACAGCAGCTGTGTGACAGCTGTCAGAGGTGGTGCCGCCCAGAGAAGTCAGCCAGAGCAGTCCAATTATATCCAATAATATAATGACTGACATGGAAAAGCAACTTAGAGGTAAACTCACATGTGCACATCTCATTACTTTGTGTTGAATGCATGATCCTGCAAATGCAATCCTACTTTGATGAGCAATAATCCTCAGGGTGGGATTTCCTGAGTAGTTAATGCTAACATAATGTTTAGTGTCGCTTTCCTGTGACTGGCTGCAGTGTTCTTAAATGGTCCACTGAGGGGATTACATGGGCAGCTAAAATAGCAAAGAATACAGCAGAAATCATATATGTTACTGTTTAGTGTCTTAAACCGTGATTACACATTAGGGATAATAAATGCTGAAAAATGCTTATGGTGAACCCCAAAACACTAGTTTTGAAGCAAATCAAAAAATAAATAAAAAAATTCCCGGTATACAATTACAACAGCCTAAAAAGTTAAGAAAATAATTATTTGAGCTCTCCTAGTTTGTAAATATATCTACCTGACAAAGACATGAATGGTCTATATTTTAAAGGTTTAAACAGGGAGAAACAGAAAATGTAGAAAATCACAAAAACAAAATAGTCAAATAGATTTCCCAATTCATTATGAGAAATTCGCTATTTCAAATGCATTACTTGGTGCTTGGTGGAGAACCCCTTCTTGGCCACTGCAGAGGTCACCAGGTTTGCACATATCTCGAGAGGAATTTTGCATCACTCCTTTTTGCAGATCCTTTCCAAATCATGAAGATATCAAGCCTGTTCCTCCAGCTCCCTCCACAGATTTTCTATAGGCTTTAGGTCTGGAGGATCATTAGACCACTCCATGACCTTAAAGCCCAAGTGTCATCCCTATAAACATTCTAAAATAGATATTGTAATGAAAAATACATTTTACATTATTCACTTCAATGTCTATACAAAAAAATAAATGTGAGCGGAAAGCGCGTCATCCATGCACAAAGTTGGAGAAGTGTCATTCTACGATATCCAAGTGGTCGCCATATTGGCTGCATCCTCTGTACGTGACGTCACCCGGACATTCGCCAATGAAAACACGCAGTGCTCCCTAACTATGGGAGACGAACACTCCCCTTCTGAAATGGAAGCTCTTTTCACAAAGGAGAACACCACACAACCGAGTGAAGTTACCGGGGCAATATTACACAATTGTTTCGAGCCCTCCGGGCAACATTACACTATTGTTTCGAGCCATATTCAGATGATATGCGATCTTGGCCAAACCGCATCCCTGTCTGATCCACTTCTGCGGTGGGTATGAGCCATTGCGGCTCATTGCAGCCGGCCGGTGTGGCTTATGATGGAGCCGAGGCGTGCTGCTTTAGGGGGTTCTTTATAGCGACCACAATACGCGATGAACAACACCGTCGAGCCGGGGCGATTTACTGGGTTGTGGTCGCACACGGGTGTGTGAGGCAGAGCTGAGCCGTGGTGCTTTAGGGGGTTGTTCATAGACGCCGCAGTATGCGATGAACAACACAGTCGAACTGGGGCGCTTTACTGCGCGCACGCGGCTGAGTGAGGCATTCTCGGCTGGGTTCTTCAAAGCCGCCACCATCCGCAAAGCCCAATGCGCAGCCTTCGCAGAAGCCGTGACCGCCGAACGCGGCGCCTCAGCCGATGTGACTCATTTTCGGCACCGTGGTTGCTTATAATGGAGCCGAGCCGTCCTGCTTTAGGGGGTTGTTCATAGCCGCCGCATTACGCAATGAACAACACCATCGAGCCAGGGCGCTTTACTGTACGCACACGGCTGAGTGAGGCATTCTTGGCTGGGTTCTTCAGAGCCTCTGCCGTCCGCGAGCCCAAAGTGCAGCCTTCACTGGCGAAGCAATGCAGCAGCCCGACGCCGTCCGACATGTACATCGAAATATTTCGTACGCGGATCTTTTGTTTCGTTATGAGAGACCGATTACATGGTCCGCCCCAAATTGTTAATTTTTTTAGTAGCTGTATACACACCTACCTGTTATTTGGAACCCACAAAGCTCTCGTCCTCTGCACCCGTGCAATCCATTTTTCCTGACGAACCGGGTTTCTTGCAAACTTATGAAGGGTAAATCCATCCACCCGAGTGTTCAAGCAATGTCCGGCAATGCAACGAGACGCCATTTTGGCTAACATGAAGGAACAACGAGCTACCTTCCCGGAGGTAAAACTAATGGAAACAAACGAGTCCACTTGAGGGTGAGTCTGTCCTTTTACTTCTTGCTTCTTATTCAAAAAACAAAGTAACAAAGAAAGACTAGGTATAGATGCAAAACATAAAACAACATGACAATAGTGATGGTGAAATGCAGGACCATGAAACATCAATACTTTCAGTCAATTGCGTCGGTATGAGTATTGAGGTTACACGAGGATTCATTTACTCTCAAGTGGCATCAGGTCAATAAAATGTACTACAATCTAGTTGGTGAGGAATCAATTCTAACTGCCTCCGAGAAGCCTGTGAAGAGCTTAGGCCAGTGGTACGATGCCTCTCTTAAGGACAAAGTGCCCACTGAATAGTAAACGTTTCTCCACGAACTACCTTGCATCTTCCGAGTCCTGCATTTGGGTCCTACTCCCGTTCCGATGGGTCGTGGCACAAAGACCAAGTAGAGCAGCTCAGAAGGGAGGTGGCCAGGGGCCTGGAAAGAATTCACAGAACCCTGCTTCCTGGGAAGTTGAAGCTCTGGTTCTTTCAGTACGGGTTACGTCCTCGACTCCTTTGGCCACTCACCCTCTATGAGATCCCACTCTCAAAAGTAGAAAAACTGGAGGGACTGATCAACTCGTTTATGAGGAAGTGGCTTGGCCTTCCCAGGTGCCTCAGCAGCATTGGGGTCTACAGTAAAGGGATGCTATACCTGACCATTTCCAGCCTGGCAGAGGAATACAAGTGCGCTAAAGTAAGATTGGAAATAATGCGACTGGATTCCAGCGATCTGCTGGTAGCCCAGACTGCCCCCATCCTGGCCACTGGGAGGAAGTGGACACCGGTGGCTGCAACTGAGAAGGCAAAGGCTTCACTCAGACACAAGGACATCATTGGCCGAGCGCAGGAGAGTAGGAGTGGCCTTGGGCTCGGGGCCAGTAGACCAGTATGGAGCAAGGCCAATACTGCTGAGCGGCGCAAGCTGTTAGTCCAAGAGGTACATCAAGAAGAGGAAACACAAAGTTGTGCCCAAGCTGGGTCACAGGCCAAGCAAGGGCAGTGGTTGGCCTGGGAAGGAGTGGAGGCAAGGAAGATCACCTGAAAAGAGCTTTGGTAGATGGAGGCATTCAGGACAAGCTTTACCATCAGAGCTGTATATGACGTCTTGCCTTCTCCCACGAACCTAAACCAGTGGTGTGCCAAAGATCCCAAGTAGCTGTTATGCCCAAGTCCTGCAACACTGAAACACATCCTGGTTGATTGCAAGACCAGCCTTACTCAAGGCTATTACACCTGGCGGCACAACCAAGTGCTGAAGTGTCTCACTGGTGTTCTGGAGGACCAGTAGATAAGGGTGAATGCCCTCCCACCTTTGTCAACCAACTAGCAACCAAGCATGTTTGTTTGAGAGGGGGAGAGTTAACTCGGCCACACCAACAATCCACCAGACAGCTGGGCAGTGCACGAGACTGAAAACTGCTGGCAGACCTGGAGAAGAAGCTCTGCTTTCAGGTTGCAACTACCACTCTACGACCAGATCTCGTGCTTTGGTCTGCCTCTCTCAAGCTCGTCTACATCATTGAGCTCACAGTGCCCTGGGAGGGGGCAGTCGAGGAGGCGTACAAGAGGAGTGGCTGAGGTATGCAGGACTTGCGGCCAAAGTGCAACAACAAGGCTGGAAAGCAGAGGTACGCCCGGTGGAAGTTGGCTGCAGAGGGTTTATAGCCTCCTCAACATACAGGCTACTCAGACAGATGGGAGTCTGAGGGGAGGCCCATCGGCAGGCAGTCAGAAATCTCTCCAAGGCGGTGGAAAAGGCCAGCCAGTAGTTGTGGATAAAGAGGAAAGACCCCAATTGGGCCTTCAGGAGAATTGATGGCACCAAGGGGGTGAATCTGGGACACTGGGATTCACGGCTGAACCCTCTCGAGAGTGTTGTGGGCCTATCAGCGAAACACTTGATGACGGAAGGAAGCCCATTGGATAACCCATAGGGTGGCATCAATTATTTGAACATCCCATGGAGCCTCATCGGAGCCAAAATATGCATGAATAGAGGGATATTAAAGGCCAAGTGTTATCCCTATAAAAATTCTAAAATAGATATTGTAATGAAAAATACGTATAACATTATTCACTTTAATGTCTTTACGAAAAAATAAATGTGAGCGAAGAGCGCGTCATCCATGCGCAAAGTTGCAGAAGTGTCCTTATACAACATCCAAGTGGTCGCCATATTGGCTGCATTCTCTGTTCATGACGTCACCCGGACATTCGCCAATGAAAACACGCGGTGCACCCTAACTATGGGAGACGAACACGCCCCTTCTGACACAGAAGCTCTTTTCGAAAAGGAGAACACCACACAACTGAGTGAAGTTACCGGGGCAATATTACAGAATTGTTTCGAGCACTCGGGGCAATATTACACTATTGTTTCAAGCCATATTCAGATGATATGAGATCACGGCCAAATTGCCTCCCGTCCGATCTACTCCCACAGCGGAGATGAGCCATCGCGGCTCATTGCAGCCGCCCTGTGTGGCTAATTTTCGGCACTGAGGTGGCTTATTACGGAGCCGAGCCATGCTGCTTTAGGGGGATGAACAACACCGTCAAGCCGGGGCACTTTACTGTGTTGTCATCGCACGTGGCTGAGTGAGGCAGAGCCGAGCCGTGCTGCTTTAGGGGGTTGTTCATCGCTGCCGCAGTACGCGATGAACAACACCGTCGAGCCGGGACGCTTTACTGCATTGTCGCCGAACGCGGCTGAATGAGGCAGAGCATAGCCGTGCTGCTTTAGGGGGTTGTTCATAGACGCCGCAGTACGCGATGAACAACACCATCGAGTCAGGGCGCTTTACTGCGTTGTCGTCGCACACGGCTGAGTGCTGCATTGTGGCAGCGTTCTTCAGAGCCGCCGCCATCCGGGAGCCTCTGCGCTTCTCTGACGAAGTGACGCAGCAGCCCGACGCCGTCCGACGTGCACATCGACTCATTTTGTACGCAAATTTTGTGTTACGTTATGAGAGACGGATTACGTGGTCCGCCCCAAACTCTTGTTTTTTTTTTTTAGTAGCTATAAACACAACTACCTGTCATTTGGAACCCACGAAGCTCTCATCCTCTGCACCCATGCAATCCATTTTTCACGACGAACCGAGTCGTTTGCAAACTTATGAAGGATAAATCCATCCTCCCGAGTGTTCAAGCAATGTCCAGCAATGCAACAACCCGGCATTTTGGCAAACATGAAGGAACACCGAGCTACCTTCCCGGAGGTAAAACTAATGGAAACAAATGAGTCCACCTGAGGCGGGTCTGTCCTTTACATCACTTCATGCTTCTTCACAAAACACATCCCTCGAGAGGATTTTCATGGCGGGAGTTACAAAAAGCTGTATACGTCAAAAACATGTTTGGTGGTGAACAAACGCATGGGCTCATATTGGCTGCCGTTTTTTCATAAATAACATACTAAAAAATCATCCATTTCATGACAGTAGTCCTTTAAGTTTGCTGGCCGATTGAAGGAGGTTGTCATCACCCATAATTTCACAGTAAAAGGTTTTTGACCCCTTTTGCACAGAAAAAAACCCAACTTCTCCAATGTTGCTCCCATCTGACCTCATCACCTTCTTCCAATAATTCTCTAAAAAAAATTTAGGCATTTGTTGGCAAACTTTGGACGGGCTTGTACATGTGCGTTCTTGAGCAGTGTGTTACCATTGTTTTGTTTTTTGGGGGGGTGACTGAGGTCCCAGCCACCTTGAGTTCATTGAGTTCCTTCTGTGTAGTTCTGGAACAATCCATAACCTTTCTCCTGGTCATCGGTACCAGTGGTCTTTAAGCCCATTCTAGCTTTGTGCAGACCTACGATCTTGTCCCTGATGTCCTTAGAAAGTTATATGGTCTGGCCCACAATGGAGAGGATTGTGTCTGATTGCTTGATTGAGTGGACAGGTGTCTTTATACAGGTAACACATTTCCTGTAGGAATACTTTCTTAAAGTGAGAAGACCTGTCTGGAATGGGAGGACTCATCTGTGGTAGCCAAAATATTTCACTCAATGAAATGCAAATTCATTTTTATCCATCCATCCATCTATCCAACAATCCATCCAACCATTTCCTAACCTCACAAGGGTCGCAGGAGTGATGGAGCCAAACCCAGCTGTCATCGGGCAGGAAACAGGGCACCCTGAACTGGTTGCCAGTCAATCATGGCACATAGAGACATACAACAGTCGCACTAACAATCACACCTAGGTCTCCAATTATTGCATGTTTTTGGGATGTGGGAGGAAACCAGAGCACCCAGAGAAAACCAACGCAGGCACGGTCAGAACATGCAAATAGCACACAGGCGGATGTGGGATTTGAACCCTGGTCCTCAGAACTGTGAGGCCAAAGCTTTCCAGCTGCTCCATCTTGCCACCCAAATTCTGTTTTATCATTTTTTTAAATAGTTAATCTCTCACTGTTCACATAAACCCACCATTAAAATTATTGACCACTCGTCACTTTGTCAGTGGGTAAACTTACAAAATAAGGGAAGGATGAAATCATTATTCCCTCCACTGTATGTTGTTTGGCCTAAATTACCCTAACCTTGACGGGACAATAGGTGATTGGTTACAAAATCTGAAATGAACCTAATACAAGGAAATGCAAAGCTGGAAGAAGTTGTGTCAAAGGTGATATGGCATAACTTCTTCTGATGACCGCCTCAAAGTCAGTAACTTAAAGGTCTACTGACACTTAAAGCATGATTTTAGTATGTTTTTAATGAAAAAAAAGCATGGATGCCATACCATACCATACGTCATGGTGTATTTGTTTATGGATTTTTGTATCTCCCGCCATAAAAATCATCTTTCGTTTTGGAGAAGAAGCAGGAAGTGATGTTTTTTTTTTCAGAAGCCCACACTGCCGTTTTTGTGTTTTTATAGCAGTTTTACTGGCAGGAAAGTAGCTGTTTTTTCCTGCGTGTTAGCCAAAATGCCATCTCGTTGTATTGCTGGATATTGCTTGAACACTCGGGAGGATGGATTAATTCTTCACACGTTTCCAAAAGACCAGGTTCGTTGTGAAAAATTGATTGCACAGGTGGAAAGGACGAGAGCTTTGTGGGTTCCAAATGACAGGTAGGTGTGTATAAAGCTATTAAAAAATGTTTTGGGGGTGACATAATCCTTTCAGCGAACGAACGTAGCCTGAATACATACATACTGCATACTATCATACATACTGACTCTACTGGCTCGAAACGATAGGGTAATAATTCCCCGGTCACTTCACTCGATTGTGAGATGTTCTCTTCTTAAAAAAGAGCTTCAGTTTCAGAAGAGGAGTGGGAAAAATACGAAAATGTCTGTTGTTCCTCTCCCATAGCAAGTGCAACAACATGTTTTCAATGGCAAATGTCCCAGTGTGACGTCTGCTGATGACGTTGCAGACAATATGGCTACCACTTGGATGTTGAGTGAGACTTCCGCAAATTTACGCATGAATGACGCTCTCTGCTCATATTTATTTTTTCATGTAGACATTGAAGTGAATAATATTATATGTAATTTTCATAACAATATCTATTTTACAATGTATATTGGGATGTCAGTGGCTCTTTAATAATAACGTCCAAAATTGCATTGGTGAATTAATGATATTAATGAAAACATTGGTGAAGTGATCCGTTGAACCCTATTTACCTTCACCTCCTTGTCATAGTTGCGCAAAACGGTCATTTGCCCGTGCCGTAATATTTAAAGATGCAGAATAAGCCATCACAATTCATTTTAGGTTGTATAATTCACATTATGCATGGTAAGTTAATCTATTTAATAGGCCGCGCCCACTCTGGGTAGCATTTTTTTTCTCATACACTAGCCGCAATAATGCATCCATCATGGATATATTGTGTAGCGTAGTGTATGCACTGGTATCTTGTGCTCCATGTGGCTTTGCATACAGCTGCTTTTTGTGACAGATTTTAAAATTAATTATATTAAATCTGTGTGAGTGTCATGCAGAATCCCCCCGTCTTCTTTTATGGCTAATTGAGGTAGATTCTTCTTCTTGGGGCAATTGAGATATATTCTTCTTTTTCTACGCCATCTGAAAGTAACATCTCCTTTTTCTTCCCCACATTTGAAGCCAGAGCGCATGCCAAACCCAAGGACATTGTTGGGAATGGCCATGTTTGAACCATTTCATGCAAACAAGTTTTGCCGTTTTAAATTCATAGCCACTAGCGAAAAAACAACAACATTTTCACCGCATTGAAAACCAGGCCGCGGGGTTCACTGTGACCAATAAAAGTAGTGGCTTGTTGTCTGGAAAATCACGGTACATTTACTGTAATTCCTTCACATCTCCACTGGACCCTTAGACCTTTTGATAGGCCTGTATTGATATATTTAATATAGACTCCTCTCTAAGGGACATACTCTGGCAACAATATTCTTCTGTTGCGTTCTTCATTCTCATCTAGTCAGCAGACTAACCCTATATAAAGTACAAGCAGAAGATATCCATTACAGTGCTGAGGCGGGGCTCTTAGGTAAAATTCTATATGGCCATAGCTGTGCTCATCATGCAGCACTTCAATGGTAATGCTGAGGAACACAGTTTCCTGTGTTCACTTTATGGATTTCCATTTTATCTAAGATGGTGATTCTTAGTGTGGATGTTGATCTTTTCAATCATAACAGGTGAATGTCTTTAATCATCTTTACATTAGAGGGTTCCTCCATCTACCGTAGCAGGGTCCGGAAATTGTATAACCATTGTAATGGATTGATCTGTCACTCCATATTCCATCTTAGTAGAGAAATAAGATCTTGCCACAGGATGTGATTGACGCTAATTTGGTTCCTCTTTATTATGATTGTTAGATTACGTCAAGCCAAAAAGATTTTTTCACACAGGGAAAGACTGATTTAAATTGAATTGAAGTTGACTGTATCACACATTAACGTTCCACTAATAGCTATTAATGATTTGTGAATTCCAGAAATCATGAAACATTGATCCATCCAGTCCCCTTACTGCTTATCCTCACTAAGGAATAGGTGTGCTGCAGCATATCCCAGCTGACTCTGTGTAAGAGTTACAACCTAAACTTGTCACTGGGCAATCACAAGGAACATAGACAATCAACCATTCACACCTACAGGCTATTTAGTCTTCAATTGACCTACTATGGTTGTGTTGCGAATATGGGAGAAAACCAGAGTACCCAGAGAAAACCCATGCCCACACAAGGAAAACATTTAAACTCCATACAGGGAGGCCGGATTTGAACCCAGGTCTTCACAACGGTGAGGCTGATTAGCTAATCAGTTTTGGTTTCTGTCCTGCATCATGAAACAGAAAATACTATATCATTTTGTTTTTCAAGAGCAGTTTTCTTTTTTTAAACAGCATTTGTGACACCATCCATTGTTGCATTTGGCTGGGGCACCCTGTTATCTCTTGGGGTACCATATGCATCCCAGGCCAGAGGAGTGCTCTTTCATTCATTTGTTCAGGGTCAGCGCTTACCCAGAGATGTCAGTAGTACTGGTATTCAGTACGTAAGTTGAAATACTGATACTTTTACAAAACTTTACTGGTCAAAGTATTGAAGTCAAACTCTTGAGTTTGTTGAACGTATCTTTTCTTTAACTCTTGTGTTACATGTATTTGTGTCACTAAGTGAAGGTGAAATATGCGCCATAGTTAGTACTGAGTTATCGTATTACTACTTCTTCTGCAAGCCAAAAGCACTCCTGTTTAGCTTGTGTAACTCATCACCGCCAACATATATATAAGCTTTATTTTGTCACCGTTTTCAGTAACTATTCCAGTCAAGTTTACAGGAAAATACAAGCAACCGATACTGTAAAATCAACCAAATATTTAAACGTGTGGTATACTTAGTGATCCTGTATCGTGATTTAATGATACTCCTGTCATCTTTTATCATTCTGTATGCATACTCTGTTTATCATTTGATGGCCTTTGAAATAATTCAAGCATCTTGATTTATTTTGGGAAAACATTTCATGGTTTAACACAGCCGTTGCTTTTCTTTATTTTGGGGGAGACTTCTGCATAAACATTTGACAGCGCTAGTTGACGTGAATTATCTTGCATTTACCGTACATGCGTTATATTTACAGAGGTTAACAAATGTATGAGACTACTGGTCATATTCAGAAGAGACCATCCTACATCATGAGGTGTTTCAATTTCAGTAAGGTCTAGGTCGTTTTGCCATTTTGAACAGAAAGAAGGCATTTTAAGCTGAATTCATTCTTTCTTCCCTGAATTTGACCAGGTTACTAGGCTTCTCTGAGAATTCTGAAATTAAGTAAAATGTACCAAGTCAACTATTTTTCTGTTCAGGCATTTAAAAAAATAATTACACCATAATAAACATTTTACCATTTCTTATGTGAAAAATTTTGGTTAAAAACATTATGGTTGTATTAAAATTTACAGAAAAATATGAATTAAATATCTTGATTACTAATGCTGGTAATTTTGGAAAAGATTGCCTGCATATAGAGGTCAACAGGGCGTGTGTGTGTGAATCATAAGATCTTCATTCTTCACAGAACTCAAACATCTCACTTTTTACTTTGAAAGGGAAAAAAACAGGCATGCATGGCAGACCCTCCCGCCTCCCTGCCCCCTCTAATCCTAATTGCTTGAGCCTGTGATTATACCAATTGAACAAAACCATATGTTTTAAATTCATTGGCCTCAGTTTTGAGATCCAAGGTTCGAATCCTGGCCCTACCTGTGTGGAGTTTGGATGTTCTGAGAACCCCTTTTCTGCATGGGTTTTCTCCAGGCACTCTGGTTTCCTCCCACGTCCCAAAAACATGCATTAATTGGAGACTCTGAATTGCCCCTAGGTGTGATTGTGAGTGCGACTGTTATCTGTCTCCATGTGCTCTGTGATTGGCTAGCAACCAGTTCAGTCCTGCCCATTGACAGGTGGGATAGGCTGTAGCACTCCCGCGAACCTTGTGAGGATAAGTGGCTCGGAAATGAATGAATGAATAATAACAACAGTAATAATTATAATTATTCCGATCAATATTGTAATCGGGATTATTCCTCATGTTAGGAAAAAAATCAACAAACCATATACAACAGCCATTTAAGAAGAACAGCTGATAAATAGTTATCTTCTTTCTTTCCTTTCGGCTTGTTCCGTTAGGGGTCGCTAGTGTGTCATCTTTTTCCATCTAAGCCTATCTCGTGCATCTTCCTCTCTAATGTCCTCCCTCACAACATCCATCAACCTTTTCTTTGGTCCCCCTCTCGCTCTTTTGCCTGGCAGCTCCATCCTCAGCACCCTTCGACCAATATACTCACTCTCTTGCCTCTGAACATGTCAAAACCATCTAAGTCTGTTCTCTCTAACCTTGTCTCCAAAACATCCAACTTTCGCTGTCCCTCTAATGAGCTCATTTCTAATCCTATCCAACCTGTTCACACCAAGCGAGAACCTCAGCATCTTCATTTCTGCTACCTCCAGTTCTACTTCCTGTTGTTTCTTCAGTGCCACTGTACATCATGGCCGGCCTCACCACTGTTTTATAAACTTTGCCCTTCATCCTAACGGAGACTCTTCTGTCACATAGAAAACTATACACCTTCCGACAACTGTTCCACTCCGCTTAGACCCGTTTCTTCACTTCCTTACCACACTCTCCATTGCTCTGTATTGTTGACCGCAAGTATTCGAAGTCGTCCACCCTCGCTATCCCTTCTCTCTGGAGCATCACTCTTCCTTCTCCGCTCCTCACATTCATACACATATATTCTGTGTTACTTCGGCTAATCTTCATTTCTCTCCTTTCCAGTGCGTGCCTCCATCTTTTTAATTGTTCTCCTTCTCCTTGTTTTCACTGCAGATCACAATATCATCTGTGAACATCATAGTCCAAGGGGATTCCAGTCTAACCTCATCTGTCAGCCTATCTATTACTACCGCAAACACGAAGGGGCTCAGTGCGGATCCCTGATTCCAGTCTAACCTCATCTGTCAGCCTATCCATTACTACCCCAAACAGGAAGGGGCTCAGTGGGGATCCCTGATGCAGTCCCACCTCCACCTTAAATTCTTCTGACACACATCTCACAGCTGTTCTGCTGCCCTCATACATGCCCTGTACTATTATAACATATTTCTCTGCCACACCAGACATTAACTTGTCAAAGTACTCTTTCTATCTACTGAGGACACTTCTGGCACCAGTCAACATATTTCCATCGCTATTCTTAATCACCTTTACTTCCTGCACATCTTTCCCATCTCTATTCTTCTGTCTGGCCAACCTGTAGAGATCCTTTTCACCTTCTTTCGTATCCAACCTGGTGTACATGTAGTTATATGCCTCTTGTTTCGCCTTCACCACCTCTACCTTTGCCCTACGTCGCATCTCAATGGATTCCTTCCACCTCTCCTCAGTCCTCTCCGTGTCCCACTTCTTCTTCGCTAATCTCTTTCCTGGGATGACTTCCTCTATTTTGGGGCTCCACCACCAAGTCTCCTTCTCCCCTTTTCTACCAGAAGGCACCCCAAACACTCTCCTGCCTGTCTCTCTGAGTAAAATGGCAGTAGTATTCCAGTCTTCCAGGAGCTGATAAATAATAAGGAAAACAATAAATGCACCCAAAAAATTGCACTTCATCAAGGGCTATCCATGAATCAGTTTTCTTCCGCTTAACTGTGGATCGGGGGGCCAGTAGCTTTAGCAGGAACCCCCAGATTTCCCTCTCCCCAGCCACTTCATCCAGTTCTTGCGAAGCTCTCTGAGGCCAGCTGGGAAACTGCAACTCGTAACGCATGCACCAAAAGAATCCCACGCGCTCGCCTTCTCTTCGCAAATCATCGTGACTGACAAGTCCCTCTGTTGATTAACGGCCTGCTGAATTTCAGCGGAAACAAAGGAACGGAATGACTCTCCGGCCCGTGAAAGCGTGTGGCTTGCATTGTTCTTCTCCCCGCAGATAAATTGGATCCACGATAGAAGGGCTTGATTGACATCTGGAGGCAACATTTTAAGAGTACTGACATGTCCAAAGCTCAAAGGTAATCTCAATTCTTGACCATTTTGAAGCCAGATTTCTCATAATTGTTTTCTCTTTAAATCCATTCATTCATCATCTGCATTGTTAACATTACTCCTTTTTTGTGGTGTGTTGAATTTAAAAGATGTTTTTTTTTGGCCTGTTATGTGGGCACTTGTACAAATGAAGCACTTTTCATGAGGATCAGTGCCAGTATTTTAAATGTAAAAAAAAAACAAAAAACAAATCGCAGACGATAAGGCTCATATATTTTTGGCAGTCAAATCGTGCTCATGATTAAAATTGGGCAAATTGTGCAGCCCTACAGGAATGTTTGAATTATTTTACATTTTCAGGGATTTATGGCTTCATTATAACTCATTTAATTTTAATATTTCTTCATTATCAACAATTTCTACCCTCCCCCAGGTTTGTGTATTGTGTTGTTGATTGAGAGAGGTGGGAGTAATCCACAAATGTACAAGTCACAAGCAAGTCTCAAATCCTTACCTTCAAGTCTCAACCAAGTCCCAAGTCACTGTGGGAAAGGATCAATAAAGTCAAAGTCACGTCACCACCTGATTTCAAGCAAGTTGAGTCAAGTCATGAATTGGTTTAGGAAAGTTGTAACTCAAGTCATACAATCTAATTTCAGTTGCAACATTTATCATAGTGATATCGTATTTTTTCACTAATTATAAGACTAAGAAGTATATTCACACCTTTTAAAAGTTAAATGAACAACAACTGTGATTATGATTTCAATGTATTTATTGTACTGAATTACTTCAATGTTGTCTTTCAAATTCAATTGAACTCATTTTTATTTCTGAACAAACTTGGCTGTGTACTTTGTGATGAAAGCCTCATTACTCCTAAGGCTTTCAACAGAACACCATTAAACAAATGTCAGCACATTTTTTTTGTAGGTGAAATATAATTAAATGTGTACCTAATGTGCTGATGGAGAAAGAAAGAGATTCATAATTATTATGCGCCAAACATGTTGCCGTCCTTCTAAACAATAGTAAATGAAATCTGCATTCCTCCTGTGTGCTCTAACTTAATGAAATCACTCGGGTTTATTTATTTAGAGGTACTGACTCTGGACAGTAGGCATATGTCATTAAATTATAGGTTATTTTTCATACGCTGTGCTCTCGATTTAAAATAAAAACAGACAGCCGTCACATGGCTAACAGAAGAGCTTGCATTTTACAGGTTAAATTTCATATTCACAATCAGTAGTATGAAAATGATATACACTTGTCACGTCTCAGAATTTGTACTCTACTTACTAATGGTAGAACGAACTTTTGTCAGCTGTAATCTCAAGGGCAAATTGACCCCTTACAGAAGACCAATCATGCCATTGGCATTCTCTAGTGCCGACTCTCTCACTATGCCTGTAAAGGTTTTTGTGTCTTTTTTTGTTTTTTAATCTCCACAACAGAGAGCTACCAATGCTGTTCATGTTCTCTGCATGGATGTTCGGCATTATATATTAGGTCTTACTTTCACACTGCTTCTCATCATTGGTAAATGAGAGAAAGACAAAAAAAAGTCGGCTTTGAGGGCTACCAACAATAACTAAAGGTTGCAACAATTGTCATAAACTGTCCCAATCACACTCCTACTTACGTTACTTAGCTGTACTAAATCATTTACAATAATGAGGAGCAGGAGGCTACGTCACATGGGCAACTGACTTGTCATGTAGTTCAAATTGAAGTTAAGTCGAGGCTAAAGTCTTGTCAAGACTTTCTGAAGTGTTTGGCAAGCAAGTCACAAGTCAGAAAACTGGCAACCCCACTAGACGAGTTAAGTCACGTCACTTGAGTTACCCCAACTCTGTTGATTGCTTCTAAAGCAATTAATTGATGAATATAGTGTACTTGTTCTTGTTGATAATCTTATGATGTCATTTTTTTAAGTAGTTATGTCTTATCAGCATGCCATTTTTTGTTGGTGTTTTTTTTTTTCCCTCTGATTCAATCATTTTTACCTTGTCTAGCTCATTAGAAAATTATTTGACCTCGTCACTAGCAACAATTAAGGTTCAGAGTGGAGCAAAATTAATTAATTCTGGTTATCGCTTACCCTCCTTCTCTGTTCTTGCTTTTCATCCTTCTTTTTTTAGAGAATTCCTGGTAGGCTGCTGTGTTGGCATTTCTAGTGTGACCCACAACACGTTCCATCAGTGCCATTCCTCTTGTCCACAGAGTGTGACCACAGAGAATGTTCTGTGTTGAAGGCATGCGTCTGGCAAGGCAGACAGGATGCAAAAAGTAAATAGCTGACAGATTTAGATTCAGTGACAAAACCAGCCATGCACTCATCTGGAGCTTAGAATGTTGTTGAAAGTGTTTCCATGTTCGAGGGGGTAATAATGTGCAAGTGCAGCTTTTCCAATGAATCACCCACTGCTGAATCTGAAAAGTTCACCGTTACACTTCAAAACACTTCCGTTAACCTCATTACAGTCAGCCTTGCCCTTTACTTAATGATGCTAAATTTTGTCTTTTATCAAAAAATAAAAATCGGCAAGATTCCAAGAAGCTGGTGAAGAAAAAAAAAACACATTTTAACAAAATCGTTGCTAGTTTACAATCTCAGAAAGTAGTTCAAGCCATATAAAACAGCCAAAACAAAACCTTTAATGGAATATGCCATTTAGCTACCAACCCATATTTAGCTCTTCAAGTAGCAAAAGGCCCCAAAGATGAGAAGCACTTTGGAAGAAAAATAGCTATCATACAACAGAGAAAAGATTCATTAGTTGCTCTGCTGACGTGAGTGAAATCATCCACTATCATTCTGGTTCCACTGCCAGTCTACCAAACAGTGCCTTATTACGAAATGAAGATGGAATGGGCCTCCGTGTCTCGTGTAACCCCTCAGCCAATTGGAATGAACCGCAACGAAAATCTTTTTCAGGCCTTACCTCTGAGCTGTATTTTGCAAAATGTTTACCTATTACTTCTGCTTATTGGTTAAACACTGTGTAACATTACATGTCATGGGGGGGGGGGGGTGACTTTAAACAGGATCAAATTTGTCAGAGCTCTCTCAGTTTCTCAGTCTCAATTCAATGAGTCTATAAGTGGTTTCCCGCTTTTTAGTAATGTCATCAGTAAATGGTCTGTTCACAGCATTATAAGCTCTACGATATGCTGTAATTTCCCACAAGTGAGTTTGTTTCTGCATATGTTTGCCAGCTGGATCTCAGGACTGTGACTTACAGCAGATTTCTGTAAAACTGACACTGCAGTTGGGATGCATCTAAACATTTGAACTACAGCTCAACTTAAAACGTTGTTCTTTTTTGGGGGGTTGAACTTTATTACTGATCACATTTGAGAATAGTTTGGAGGATTGTGAAACTTTCAAGCTCACCAACTCTGTTTAATGTCAGAAAGCTGCTCATCATGATGACACTCACGACTACTTTTATGCCATGATGAGCTTTTGAGCACTTCAAAAACATCTGGGTCCATTCTGGTAAGGTTGTACTGACTTCTTCTTCTTCTTTTCCTTTCGGCTTGTCCCGTTAGGGGTCGGCACAGCGTGTCATCTTTTGCCATCTTAGCCTATCTCCTGCATCTTCCTCTCTAACCCCAACTGCCCTCATGTCTTCCCTCACCACATCCATAAACCTTCTCTTTGGTCTTCCTCTCGCTCTTTTGCCTGGGAGCGCCATCCTCAGCATCCTTCTACCAATATACTCACTCTCTCGCCTCTGAACATGTCCAAACCATCGAAGTCTGCTTTCTCGAATCTTGTCTCCAAAACATCCAGCTTTGGCCGTCCCTCGAATGAGCTCATTTCTAATCCTTTCCAACCTGGTCACTCCGAGCGAGAACCTCAACATCTTCATTTCTGCCACCTCCAGTTCAGCTTCCTGTTGTTTCTTCAGTGCCACCGTCTCTAATCCGTACATCATGGCCGGCCTCACCACTGTTTTGTAAACTTTGCCCTTCATCCTAGCAGACACTCTTCTGTCACATAACACACCAGACACCTTTCGCCAGCTGTTCCAACCTGCTTGGACCCGTTTCTTCACTTCCTTACCACACTCACCATTGCTCTGGATTGTTTACCTGAAATATTTGAAGTCGTCCACCCTCGCTATCTCTTCTCCCTGTAGCCTCACTCTTCCCCCTCTACTTTTCTCATTCACGCACATATATTCTGTTTTACTTCGGCTAATCTTCATTCCTCTCCTTTCCAGTGCATGTCTCCATCTTTCCAATTGTTCCTCTGCATGCTCCCTGCTTTCACTGCATATGACAAAATCATCTGCGAACATCATGGTCCAAGGGGATTCCAGTCTAACCTCATCTGTCAGCCTATCCATTACCACTGCAAACAGGAAGGGGCTCAGAGCTGATCCCTGATGCAGTCCCACCTCCACCTTAAATTCCTCTGTCACACCTAAGGCACACCTCACCATTGTTCTGCTACCATCATACATGTCCTGTACTATTTTAACATACTTCTCTGCCACACCAGACTTATGCATGCAGTACCACAGTTCCTCTCTTGGTACTCTGTCATAGGCTTTCTCTAGATCCACAAAGACACAATGTAGCTCCTTCTGACCTTCTCTGTACTTTTCCACGAGCATCCTCAAGGCAAATAATGCATCTGTGGTACTCTTTCTAGGCATGAAACCATACTGTTGCTCGCAGATACTTACTTCTGTCCCGAGTCTAGCCTCCACTACTCTTTCCCATAACTTCATTGTGTGGCTCATCAACTTTATTCCTCTATAGTTCCCACAGCTCTGAACTTCCCCTTTGTTCTTAAAAATGGGAACTAGAACACTTTTCCTCCATTCTTCAGGCATCTTTTCGCCCGCTAGTATTCTGTTGAATAAGTTGGTCAAAAACTCCACAGCCATCTCTCCAAATTGCTTCCATACCTCTACCGGTATGTCATCAGGACCAACTGCCTTTCCATTTTTCATCCTTTGTAGTGCCTTTCTGACTTCCCCCTTAGTAATCATTTCCACTTCCTGGTTCTTCACTCTTGCCTCTTCAACTCTTCCTTCTCTCTCATTTTCTTCATTCATCAACTTCTCAAAGTATTCTTTCCATCTATTTAGTACACTACCGGCACCAGTCAACACATTTCCATCTCTATCCTTAATCACCCTTACCTGCTGCACATCCTTCCCATCTCTATCCCTCTGTCTGGCCAACCTGTAGAGATCCTTTTCTCCTTCTTTCGTGTCCAACCTGGTGTACATGTCTTCATATGCCTCTTGTTTAGCCTTTGCCACCTCTACCTTTGCCCTACGTCGCATCTCGATGTACTCCTTTCGCCTCTCCTCAGTCCTCTCAGTATCCCACTTCTTCTTCGCTAATCTCTTTCCTTGTATGACTCCCTGTATTTTGGGGTTCCACCACCAAGTCTCCTTCTCCCCTTTCCTACCAGATGACACACCAAGTACTCTCCTGCCTGTCTCTCTGATCACCTTGGCTGTCGTCGTCCAGTCTTCCGGGAGCTTCGGTTGTCCATCGAGAGCCTGTCTCACCTCTTTCCGGAAGGCCGCACAACATTCTTCCTTTCTCAGCTTCCACCACATGGTTCTCTGCTCTACCTTTGTCTTCTTAATCTTCCTACCCACCACCAGAGTCATCCTACACACCACCATCCTATGCTGTCGAGCTACACTCTTCCCTACCACTACTTTACAGTCAGTAACCTCCTTCAGATTACATCGTCTGCACAAAATATAATCTACCTGCGTGGTTCTACCTCCGCTCTTGTAGGTCACTATATGTTCCTCCCTCTTCTGGAAATAAGTGTTCACTACAGCCATCTCCATCCTTTTTGCAAAGTCCACGACCATCTGCCCTTCAAAGTTCCTTTCATGGATGCCGTACTTACCCATCACTTCTTCATCGCCCCTGTTTCCTTTACCAATATGTCCATTACAATCTGCACCAATCACAACTCTAAGGTTGTACTGACAAGGAGTAAAAAAAAAAAAAAAAAAAAAAAAAAAAAAGTTCTCAAATGCATGATTCACAGGTTTTGAGAACGGTACGGATATATATATTGCTTTATCAACAACAGTCAATACCCGGAGTAGCAACATTAACCAAAAAAAAAATCTTGGCAAGGCAGGGAAAAACAAGTTGCATCTTAAAATTTCAGTGAATCTTTGAGTGTATGAGGCCTTAGTCTCACCAAAATCTGAACCAATTTGTTTTTTATTATTATTTTTATTTATTTCATAAATGAAATTCTTTCAACCTTTTCTACTGTGGAGAACTCTATTTCTTCACTGTTGAGAGCCTGTATGTATAATGACCAAATAATCTGAACATATGCCGAAATACCATAACTCAGTACTATATGACTAGTTCTTCACTGTCTCTTATTAGATGAGGTTAACTTCCTGCAGGAGTTTTCCATTCAGTTGCCCAACAGTCCAAACACATCTCTGGTTGTGGAGGATGGGAAGTATCCAGTCCTTCAGATGGGACAGTACTCCATCTTGGCTCTCCCTCTCCTGCAACTCTTCACAGAAGGGTATGATAGAATAAGCTTAAGCCTTATATCTGTGGTTTTATTTTGATTAGAGACTTAACAATCCATTGGTTCAACCTTGATAAGAATTCATGATTTCATTTGATGTTTGTTAAAAAAAAAAAACACAGTTAACTCTATCACAAGAGAAAGGACTCAATATATATGGAAAATGAACTACATACCATTTTCTGAGAGAAGCTGATTGTCACAGATTTGTTAAATACATTCACACCACACTACTGTACTGTATATGTATGAGTTATCATGTCTTCTTTGTACATATCCATATGTTATGTTTCCCCTGTGTGTGTAACATGGACAAATAATTATCATCTTTATCATTATCTCTATCAGACAAATCAATAAATTCAACTGGATCAGTGCCACTGACAGCAAATTTTGTGTTTAGGTTTGCTGAGGAGTTTAGTCTACTGGTGCAGCTGAAAAGCTCTCAGAGAGTTGAAAGCAGCGTGTTCACCATGCTGAGGCCAGATGGGCATATCACGCTGCAGGTCCGAATCGGTCCTGTCACCATCATCCTCACTGGAGCACACCAACGGCACTATGAGTGAGCCTCCTTTCATACTTAACATCAATTTGCTTTAGCTTTCTTCTTATAACATCCAAAATGATCTACATACTTGGGCTAAAACAATGAAATAGTGTAATAACTTTTATCATGGAGTTTTTACATTTGTTATAAATAATTTGTACTATATGTGTAAAAATGATGGCTTGTTATCATTTCTGATGTCTTAGTAATGAAACATTGTGGAAATTCGGTCGAGCAGGTTCAAGGACTGTTTTACGCATGATCAATTTACTTCAAACGTTACCATTTTGTCATTTTATTTGGTGCAATTCGGTTATGCTTTGCCCTGAAGGAAAAAAAATACAGATGTCAAATTGTGATTAAGACATTCATGTGAGAAAAATTTTAATCTTCAAATCGAACCATAAAAAGGAGAGATAGCTCATCCCCATCGTCACAAACCTGTCAGAACGTGCATGGATGCATGCAACAGACATATTGCCCATCACAAATTATTTTTTTCACCCATGTTTGCTGCCAAGTCTTTGTTGGGGAAAGGAGGTCTGGAGGTGGGATGTAAATTTGCAGATTTATGGCATTACATTTTGCCGAAAATTTAGTGTCTGCTCACAGTCACATTGTCCAAAACTAGATTATTGTGTTACTGCTGGTGTAGTGCAGGGGTGGCCAAGAAATGGCTCTCAAGCTGCATGCAGCTCTGCCTCCTTTCATCCGGCACAAAACCAGATCGAAGTTCAGTTTATTTTAAAGTGCGTGCGTCATTACGGTAGTTGCGAGCGCGCTTTGCTTGCGTTTATTACGGTTGTTACAGGTATTGTGACAAAAAGCTCCATGTATGTGGGCGTGTCGTTGAGTGAGTGAGATGAGATATGAGATGAGATGAGGTGTGTGCAGCGGGAGGGTAAGGGGGGGGGGAGAACGTGACAACGACCGAGGGGGGGGGGGGAGAACGTGACAACGACCGGGGGCTTGCAGTCGTCCATCAAGCTGTATTTTGACTACCCTCACCAATGCTAAAAAAAGGGTAACATTTACAGTAGGCTCCAAAAATACATTTTCAAAACGTTTCATTCACTGATGAATGCTGCACAACCTTGGAACCTCTTGATAGAGTTCGGAATGTTTGTTGGATGCCATCAGCAAGGAGGCAACAGAGTGATGTTTTGGACTGGAAAGAAGTACAGTATAACATAATGGTCAGACCCTCTAGGTAACTTGACTGTTTAAAATTATTTGTGCAAATTATGAGAAGTTTCTAAATGACTGTTTCCTGTGATGATATAAAAAGGAAAAACCGATTTCTCTGCCGCCCCCCCCCCCAAAAAAAAAAAAAAAGTTCTTGTGCAAGAGAATTAAAGCATTTAAATTTTGAATACTATGAGTAGAGGGAGGAAAACACATGGTGTGGCCCTTATCATCTCCTGACATAAATCCCACTGAACACCCATGGCGCATCCTTAAAAGAAAGAGCTATGATGGTGGATGACAGTATTCCTCCAAAAAAAGGAGCTTTGGGAGGCAGCTTTTACTGTCTCAAATGCAATAAAAGGTGACTTGATGAGAAAATATGTTTCTTGGTCAAAGTATGATATTTTTCTTTTTAAACTGTTTTTTTAAATTGCATAATAATTTGCAGCTCTTTATTGAGAGTCATTTTGGAAAAGAAAATATATGTTTTCATACTTGAACTCTTGCTCTCTAGCATTTCTGCAAAAATGTACACACTCTTCGGCAGGTTCCCCATCAGCTGTCTGACTAATGGAAAATGGCATCTTGTCGCAGTCAGTGGGTCTGGCCAGCGTGTGGCAATATATGTGGACTGCATTCTGCTGGAGAGTGTGGACTGGGACAACCGTGGGCTGGGGATCAAAACTGATGGACTCTTCATCATTGGAGGCCTTATCGAAGGCTTTGAGACTCCATTTGAAGTAAGCTGTCTGCCTCCAGTTGATTTGACAGAGGCACTGGACATTGTACTATTCTGTTTTTTGATGGTTTACACTGTTTAGATGTGTCTCACTGAGTAATCAATGGTAAGGACCATTTGTGGTGACTACATTGTTCAATTGGTGCAAAAAAAAGGGATTCACATCAACATCAAATGTGTTGAAATGAGCCACTGTCAATTATGAATTAAACAGGTTAAACACAATTAACTGGCATACACACGCTAAATACTTTGCCATTGAGGGAACTGGTGGCAGAACATCCATCCATTTTTTTAGCCACTTATCCCCACAAGGGTTGCGGGGAGTGCTCGAGCCTATCCCAGCTGTCAACGGGCAGGAGGCAGGGTACACCCTGAACTAGTTGCCAGCCAGGCAAAGGGCATATGGAGACAAACAGCCGCACTCACAATCACACTTGGGAGCAATTTAGAGTGTCCAATTAATGTTGCATGTTTTGGGGATGTGGGAGGAAACTGGAATGCTTAGAGAAAACCTACACAGGCAGGGAGAACATGCAAACTCCACACAGGGAGGTCCAGGATTGAACCCGGGACCTCAGAACTGTGAGGCCAACGCTTACCAGCTGCCCCATCGTTCCACCGGTGGCAGAACACTCCTAGTTTATTTGTTTTATTTTTACAGAATTCCAATCTCCACCTTCAGAACTCCCCTTTATGTTGCATGTTGGGTACAAATACAGTACATAGACTAGTAAACAGTCTATCCAGATGATTACGTTTTTTTTTTTTGTATGAGTCCACACACACAGGAAGGAACAATGTTGTGGTCCAAAACTATTCCCGATTCAATTGATAGACAGACATGCAGCTGCAATACTACAAAGCCGTCTGTCTGTGTAAAATATGTAGAAAAAATACCCAAGACAGCCTTTAACCATACAGTAGCTACTTCCAGCAGGTATAAGTGAAATATTATTGATATGCTAAATATCTTATAAAAAAAAAAAAAAACAAGGCAAACATTCATATGAAACAAGCATTACTTTTGCTCGGTTTTGTAAAATTGATTTTACGGTCAAAAGCAGTATACAGGGATGCATGCAGGTTTGAGTGTACCATAGTGGATAAGCAAAATTTAGATTTCTTAGCACAAGATAACATTGACATTGTACATCATTCCCTTTTCCGTGATGGTTACAGTATATTGGTCTGAATGAGAACAGTGTTTTACCGAACTACTGGGCCATAAATTGACCAGCTTAAGATCTGTCCATATACGGTCTTTGCCAACTTTGTAGCTATAGAACTAACCAATACAACTACAACATTTTTTTAGACGACTTGCGATCAATCATTTGTTGACTCATAACAATACAGTAATGGTACAGATGTTTTGTTTCTAAATCTCTGTCTGTATTACTTAAAAATGTTTTCAGAAGGTTTCCATTGTGGTAAAGGAGTGGGTGGGTAGCAGATTGACATTATGACAGGATGGGGGAATTTCAAGCTCAGAGAAGCCCTGAAAATTCCAAATAGTAGGGTGTGCCCAGAAAACTTTCAGAACTACTGTGGTAATGATTCATGAAATCAATGGAACGTTTCACCTTCTAAAATCATAAACAGAATCATCAATGTCTATTTTTCTTTCTATATGAACTATGAACGAGCTTCCTAATTAACACTTCTCTTAATGATGTACTGAATATCTATGTCCTGTATTTATGATTTTTATTGTTTTTAAAAGACTTGTTTCTGAAGACTTTGGCCCATCACTGTGTGTGAGTATATCAGATCATTGTAGTGACATAGAATTTAGTCTGATGCATTGTTGGCCCTGAATTAAACCACCAATCTTCAGCGTGGTACTCTTCATTGCTGCATCATGTTCTTTGTGTTCACACACACATTGTTCCATTGCTGGTTAGCACATATGCCTCATGTTCTGAGTACCAGGGTTGAAATCCTGGCCTCATCTGTATGGAGGTCTCCTTGTCAGTGCGTGGGCTTTCCCCGGACACCCCGGTTTCCTCCTATATCCGAAAAACATGCATCATACATTAATTGAAGTCTCCAAATTTCCTGTAGGTGTGAATGTGAGTGCAAATGATTGTGCCCTTGTCATAAACCAGCGGCACAGGGGCGGACCCAAATGCAGGACTCCAAGACGAGGACATGATATTAAGAGGGGTTTAATTCCAAATCAAGGTCATACACATTGTAGCAGTCCAAGAAGGCAGAAGCACACAAACACTAGACTAGAGGCGAGGTCCAAAAGTATTCAACGAGGTCCAATGACTTTGAGGCAAAACTTGAGAACACGAACAAAAAAAAAACACGAGGTTTAGATGACTCAGACATGCTGTAACTATGGGAAGTACTACAAACGCTTGCGTAATCATGCACTATAAAGCAGTGTCCACACACAGTAACACAATGCAACGAACTGGCAAATGCCGATGACACATTTACCACCTAACTACCTGGTCAACTAGAGTCCCGGATGCAACATAGCTCTGACCACTGTCAGAGGTGTCACCGCCCAGAGCAGTGGCTCGGCCACGTCCCTAATGGCTGTGATCCACGCCATGCTCATGACAGCCCTGCAATTGGCTGGCGACCAGTTCAGGATATACCCTGCCTCTCATCCGGAAACAGAAGGGATAGGATACAGCCCGCCTGTGACCCTAGTGAGGATAAGTGGTACAGAAAATGGATGAATGGAGATTATGTACTGTAGACATATTAGTTATATAGCATGCTCCATCATGCCTGAGGTTGACAAAGCCATGGTATTCCTCCATGAGTGGAAATGTACACTCACCTTCCGCAACAGTAGTTCACCGGCACAATTTAGTGAGATCAAAAAATTGCAGTTGTATCAAATATGCTGCTTTCACAAAGAAATTACAGTTCACATTATTGTTGCTGTAGTATTAAATCAAGATGACATATATAATTTTGACTCTTTTTTTGCTGGCCTGCTGTAGAAATGTAATATTTAGATCTATTTGTTTTAGTTATATTATTTAATCACACAAAATGGTCAGTATATATTATGTGCATTACTGTCCCGTGATCCAACACTAAATACTACCATGCATCATTGCTTTTGATTTTTATGACTGTTCATTGTTCATTGACACTGAAGGGTTACCTGATATTATCAGTTGACTGTACAGTATGCAAGAAGTACGGTATTTAAACCCATTTCACTTCAAAGTGATGTCTATCGGTGCTTTTATAAACAACATGTGCATGCATGCGCACATGCACGCAAACACGCATGCACACACACACACAGACACACACACACACACACACTTATTTTCAAACACTTGCCCATAAATGTGCGAAAATAGTCTTTTAAATCTGTTGGTCTTGTTAATGTCAATTCCATGCATGAATTGCAATAAGAATTATTCACCTGCAGTAAGGTTCTTCATCGCACATGCAAAGTAAATAGGTTTATTTTAGCCACAAAGGTGATCGTTAAACTTCAAATCTTTTGTGCACTGCTTTCAGCATATTGCTGTCTGTGTATGTTGTATTGTAGGGCCATCTGCATCAGCTCACCTTCCTGATGCACAACCTGGATGCTGCTCAGCAACACTGCAGTCACCACCTGCCATGATGCGGTGGGGACACCTTTAAGCCGCAACATTCCTGACGCAAAAAGGCTTTAGAGGTGAGAAAAGGAACAGACTGTTCAACCAAGGAGAATGTAGTTAGTAGTTAGTCATTTTCACTCACTATAGCCAGCGACGGTTGTATGTTTTTTTTGTATGTTTGACTGTACGATTTAATAGAAAGCTGAAAGTGCTTTGGGAACTTTTTTCCCCCATTTGAGTTGAGTGAGGCTGTGCCTAAACATCGGTCAAGGTAACAATGCATAATAATATCAAAAAGAAAATTTAACTCACTACGTGGCTGCTAATCAGTACACACCTCTGCAGAATATACTAAGATGTGGTGTTTGAAGTGAGTCTCTTTCCTAACAGATTCGACAACTGGCCTCAAATGACCTCAACAACCTGATGGGGGATCAGAGGATGAGGTACTATTTACCCTTCGCAGCACTGTAAGTCCGTTCTCTTGGTAACGTAACTCCTAAGAAATAGCTGGTGGATTCCAAATTCACACTTGACTCACAAGAACAAAAGCTACTTAAATAAAATAAATTTCTTTTTGCCCGAGTTCACAGTGGCTCTGCGGTCTGCACTGATAATCTGTGCAAGCTGACCACCATGTCATCATGGTGATTGACTCCAGCTGTTTATAGGCAGGCAGTTGTGTACCACTGGTCTTGTTTCATTGGTTTTGCCCTTTCATCAGGTTGTCTCAATAAACCCAATGAGCCAACATGTCTCATGAATGCAACATGGAGCCTCCAGCCATTCGGCCAAAGCAGCCACTTCACTTATAACTGACCCACTTTGTGTGATTATCAAAGCGGTTAGTCAAGAAACAAATCACCACTTAAAACCACTGTGTGATGACCACTGATGCCAGTAACACGTTACAAATGATAAACCTTTCAGTTATATTCAAAGTAATAATGCACAGTGGTGGTGCAGCACTATAAAAGTGCAAAAAAAAACATGTATTTTCACTCTTGCCACACCGTTACGTTCCTTTGTAAAAAGTTTATTTGATTGTCATTGCTTTTTTACTTGAAAATAAAGAAAACAGTTTTACTGGTGTTACTTCTGCAATGGATTGTTTAATTATTCATACCAAAGTGCACAGTGATAAATCCTTCATGGAGGTTAAAAACTCATTGAAGGATTTATAATATTAGATTGTGACTGACATTTACAATGAAAAGTGAGCGGTTTGAACTTAGTCAGACTCTGAGCAGGTTTAACAAGCTGCATGGCTGACATCAAGTAAGTGCTCCCCCCCATCAATCAGTCACACCTTTGCTAGTTAAACAGGTGCATTTTCTTGTCATCTTTTTTTGCTCTTTGCATCAAAATTACAACACTTAAAGCTATTGTTGGTGTGTGTCTGTGTCTGTCCCAATATCAAACTGCCACTTTTTTTGGAGGGGGGGATTTGGCTGGGTAGCATGGTGGAGCAACTAGTTAGAGCATTGGCTTCACTGTTCTGAGGACCGGTGTTCAAATCCTGCCCCCGCCTGTGTGCAGTTTGCAAATTCTCCCCGATTGCGTAGGTTTTCTCTGGGCAGTCCAGTTTCCTCCCACATCCCAATAACTTGCAATAATTGGAGAATCTAAATTGCCCCTAAGTATGATTGTGAGTACAACTGTTGTCTGTCTCCAAATCTTGAATCAAATCAGGTTGCTTGTACTTGTGTTGTAGTTCATGTCACTTGGTACATTTTCTTCATTGAATGGAAACTTGCTTGGCAGTATATTTTGAATGTAATTTATTGTCATCATACAAAACTGTTCAATGAAATTGGAGATTTCCTGTCTAAGTGTATAGATAAAGGAAGGCACATGCTTCTCATCGTGCTCCTGTTCAATAAAGGGTGTGTGTGTTGGGGGGGGGTCACTGAAGCAGCTGAGTTTTGGTGAGATGATTCAAAGTGAGCAAAGAAGCTGTTGAGCCCCTCTGCCAATGACTTGGTTGTGACTCCTGGTGTCACATCACAGGTTTTGAAGTTTGTGAGGCTCTGTTGACCCTGCCACACCTCCCAAGGTCTGTTGGTTGCAGATGGGACTCTATCCTCCTCTTGTATTCCTTTTCAGTGTTTTTGATACCTTTTTCCTGTTCAGGTCAATCTGTGCTCTAAAGACCTCTGTCACCTCACCTGAAAGCAATGTCACGGGCCCTGAGGCGTGAATGGATCTGGCTTGTTATCCAGGGTTTCTGATTTGGAAAACACAGATACTTTTCCTCACACACACAGTTTCCATACAGAACTTGATAAAGTCCAGTCCAGGCCACATGTATCTGTGCAGTTCCTGGTTTTCAACAAGATCCCAGTCTGTTTGTTAAAAGCAGTCCTGAAGTGCCGTCTCTTCCCAGGTTGTTAGAGTCTTTGTGGTTATTAGTACAATTGTTTCTTTGTTTGTTTGTTTTTGTTTGTTCTTTTTTTGTGGGAGACTGTCCTAGTGGCTCTTTTAGTAGTTAAGGTTGCTGACACCAGTCATCTAGCAAACAAAAAAAGAGGCTATTGTAAAAACCTGGATGAGCATTTTACTACACCAAGCAATAGGTCACAATATTGTGACTGTTCTGCGTGTAATAAAATATAGATATCAATCTACAGACCAAAAAAAATATACTGGAGTGCTTGAAAAGTTGATTTACTCTGGCTATGTTTGAGGAATACATTAGAAACGCCCGCATAGACCAAACAGCGCGCACAATGTGAAACACAGCATGTCATGCAAGTACATTGTTTACATTGTTTACCTGCCTGTTCAGAGTTGTACAAAATCAAGGAAATAGCAGCACCATATGCCTAATAGTTAATGATATCACAATCTGTTGGCCTTGTCTTATTTAGCTTTTTGTTTCATGTGTTTGTATTTTTACGTTTTGATTGTGACTGAGTCTGACTTTCCGGCACTGTCACTTCACAGGATTGTCTTTGTCCGTGTCTATCTCATCTTGTACCCTCCCTTTGTTTGTATACTATACCATGTGAAATGCTGTTATTCCTCCACTTTTTCATGCTGTTCTATGCCTTTCCTGCTGTCTTTTAAAACTCAACATGTACATTGTTAGAATAATTTAAAAACACATCTTAATACTGGATTGGAACAAAATATACTGTTACTTTGTGCCAACATTAACAGTTGGTAAACTGTAGCTATTGGATTTATTTTCTATTAAGCTATTTACATTGACGTTAAAGCCCATCAACTGTCCCCAAAAAAAGGCTTAAGGACAACTTAGAGTCTCCAATTAATGCATGATTTTTGGATGTGAAAGGAAACCCGAGCATTTCAGACAGACACTGGAAGAACATGCAAACTTCAGGACTGGGATTTGAACCCTGGTCCTCAAAACTGTGAGGCATTTGCTCTAACCAGTTGTTCCACCATGCTGCCAGATTCATTTGAGAAACAGTTTATTTTCAGCTGAAAATGCAACAGGCGCAAACCTGTGGCCAGGCCTGGATGCACTTATAAGGGTGAAAGGAAAGACCTGCATTGAATTCCAGAAATTGAGAAATCTCTCACAGCTGGTCCCCTTACATCCATGGGACTGATGCGCTTTCAGTCCAGAATGGATGACGATGGATAACAGCTTGCAGATATTGTTGTAAGAGTTTAAGATCAGTGATGTCATGAAAGAGTCATGAAACTATGATATTCAGCATATCAAGTCTGTGTCTTATCACCCAGCTATAAATCAATTTGCTGAAAGATAGGTGCGAAGTCTGATGCATAGACCCTTAACCAACGCTTCAGTGTTTTTCTAATGTCATATAGAAGCATCACATGCTACAACAAAGGATTCTCTTGTTCTGCACTTGACTTAACCTGATAAGAATAATAACTGATACATGCAACATGGTGGTGGGGCTTATTAGAGCAAAGGACTCACAGTTCTGAGGACCGTGGTTCAAATCCCTGTCCCACCTGATTATTGTCCTCGACAGATGTTATGAATTAATTGGTTCATTTAATACAACAAGAATTTTATTATTGCTTTTGTGATTGTCCTCTCTTCATTTGTTCCTCTTCTCTACATTCTTTTTAGTGGTCACTTTGCCTGAGGGGACAGGTTGTGAAACCTGAGGTCAATACCAGGTCGTATATCTCAGCCGTAAAGCGAGTGGGATAGAGCGCTTAGCCTGCGGTAATTTCTTGTCAGCCTTCATATCAACATAATGGATATCATCAGTGAACTCTGGTTATTGTACATGTCACGTCAAGCCAGGGCTGAGTGTGCACCTTCTGCCTGACTCACTCGGTCTCATATTTAAGTGTTTCCCAAAAAGAGAGCGATAAAAATAATTATTTTTTATTTTTGCCTGTATTTTAGTCCTCATGTTTGGGAATACAACTAGTTTCCCAGCAACAAAAGGTTTGGTACAGTAGAGGTGCTGGCACAGGTTCTTTCACTATTGCATGACAGTTGCATTCCGCTTCCTCTCTTTCAACAGTTTTTGCTTGAAGCCTTGGTTGTAAAAACACTGCTTCTTTGTATCTAGTGCTCATGTCAGAGGTTTCCATATTGCATTTCAACAAGGCAATGTTTTCTACTTATGTATTTGTGTGCCTCTGTGAATTTATATAAGAACTACCCAACCCAGAATTTTTTTTTTTACAATAGTTGAAACTAATTGGTTTGGAATCCTGGAATTTTGGATGCAAAAATTCAAATTAGGCTTTGCATGTGTGGAGTTTGCATGTTCTTCCTGTGTCTGGGTGGGTTTTCTCTGGGTACTCCAATTACATCCCACATTCCAAAAAAATGCATGGTAGATCTATATTACCTGTAGGTCTGAATGGTTGTTTGTTTATATGTGCCCTGTAATTGGCTGGGGTCCAGTTCAGGGTGTGCCCTGCCTCTCCCTATGCTCCAGTATGCTGGGGACACTTGTGAGGATAAGTGGTCAGGAAAATGGATAGATGGGCTTTTTGGATTTAAAATGATTTGAGTTTTGACAAAGCTGTTCATTGTTTGATTTCATGGTTTACAAATGTTATGCTATGGGAGACGAACACACCCCTTCTGATGCGGAAGCTCTTTTCGAAGAAGAGAACATCTCACAACCAAGTGAAATGACTGGGGCAAAATTACCCTGTTGTTTCGAGACATATTTAGATGATATGCGGATCACGGCCAAACCGCATGCAGCCAAACCACCTCCCCAACAAATCCACCTCCGCGAGACCGCTTGAGTGCATTACTGCCCTGTACATCACGAAAACAAATCCTTCGAGAGGATTTTCATGGCGGGAGTTACAAAAAGCCATGTACATCAAAATCACATTTTGTGGTGAAAAAACAGATGGGTCCATACGAGTTGCCGTTTTTTTTTTCATTAATAACATACTAAAAATCATGCATTTCATGACAGTGAAGGTAAGTAAGTAAATTCATGAACTATAATCAGGCACAAAGAAAATTACTTGTGTCCTCAATCCAAAAGAAATATTCATAAGAAATATTATAAAGAGCAAACATGGATTATATCAAGAGCGTTGAAATGCCAAAGTTTTGTTCTGTTAAGAATGTTCTGTACACTGTCGGGCATTTCTTTGTGGAGCCAAGTCCCATCCATTTTTAAATAACTTATGATCTCCTTGGAAAATAACTGCCCTCTATGATATAATTACATACAAGACCCTGCAAAGACAACGTATAACAGGAAGTGAGTCGTTGACAGAAGTTTAAGTTTGGATAATTACATAAAAAAGGAGTGAAAAATGATGTGTAGGGATACACAGTAGATGATTTCAAAGAATAAAAGTCTTTGGCTTTTTTCACTAGTAGCACAGAATGATTGAGTCTAGGGCAGGGGTGCCCAGACTGTTTTACCCCAAGATCTACTTTTCAAGCAGCCAGCCTCTCGCGATCGACGGGGGCCGTGGATGTCTTTTCTTTTCTTTTTTTTTTTTTTTTAGAATTACCAATGATGAAATAGAATGACCAAGTCCCAAAGATGTACCCACTACAAAAATGCAAACCATATTTATAAGTATATATGAGGATTCTTTATGTGTAAATGTATGTTTGTGTGCCTTGCATAACTGTATGAGCCAATATTGCACAACACAACATAATTCATTATAAACATTTTTTGTGTCACTATCTGAGTTCACATTGATGATCACTAAACAGCATACGAATGAAAATGCATACCTGGGCTTTGTCACCGTCGTCAGTAGATTCGTCCAACTGCAGTGAGAAACACTCACAATCTCCGATGTTTTTCCACACATCAGCCATGGCTTCACCGTGCCATGTAACTGTACTCCTTTACAGTGGTGGCTTTCGCTGTTGAACTATATTGTGTGAAAAGTGACTGCTGTGCAGCCGCCAGTTGGGATTTTAGTTCATTCACTTTTCTCATTATCAGCTTGCTTTTCGGCGGAATGTCGGCGTCGTATTTTCCATAAACAGTTCGAAAATGCCGCTCCACGTTTCAGTCCACTGGCAGAGGAGACAAACTCACTTCAAAAATGACATTATGAAAAATAAGTCCGTCTCCCATTCTGTAAGAAAGTGATATGTTTTTGTCTTCTTCGTTACTCCAACATCCATACTCATGTTTGATAACAATTCTTAAAATGCCTCTGTCATGAAATGCATGATTTTTAGTATGTTATTAATGAAAAAAACGGCAGCCGACATGGACCCATGCGTTTTTTCACCAAAACATGTTCTTGACGTATACAGCTTTTTGTAACTCCCGCCATGAAAATCCTCTCGAGGAATTTGTTTTTGTGAAGAAGCATGAAGTGACGTAAAGGACAGACCCGCCTCAAGTGGACTCATTTGTTTCCATTAGTTTTACCTCCGGGAAGGTAGCTCGGTGTTCCTTCGTGTTTGCCAAAATGCTGGGTCGTTGCATTGCTGGACATTGCTTGAACACTCGGGTGGATGGATTTACCCTTCATAAGTTTGCAAGAGACCCTGTTCGTCGAGAAAAATGGATTGCACGGGTGCAGAGGATGTGAGCTTCGTGGGTTCCAAATGACAGGTAGTTGTGTTTACAGCTACTAAAAAAAAAAACAAGAGTTTGGGGCGGACCACGTAATCCGTCTCTCATAACGTAACACAAAATCTGCGTACAAAATGTGTCGATGTGCACGTTGGACGGCGTCGGGCTGCTGCGTCACTTCGTCAGAGAAGCGCAGGGGCTCCCGAATGGCGGCGGCTCTGAAGAACGCTGCCACAATGCAGCACTCAGCCGTGTGCGACGACAACGCAGTAAAGCGCTCCGACTCGACGGTGTTGTTCATCGCGTACTGTGGCGTCGATGAACAACCCGCTAAAGCAGCACGGCTCAGCTCTGCCTCACTCAGCCGCGTGCGACGACAACGCAGTAAAGCGCCCCGGCTCGACGGTGTTGTTCATCGCGTACTGCGGCGTCTATGAACAACCCCCTAAAGCAGCACGGCTCAGGTCCGTGATAAGCCACCTCAGTGCCGAAAATGAGCCACACCGGCCGGCTGCAATAAGCCGCAATTGCTGTGGAAGTAGATCGGACGGGAGGAAATTTGGTCGTGATCTCATATCATTTGAATATGGCTCGAAACAATAGTGCAATATTGCCCCGAGGGCTCGAAACAATTGTTTAATATTGGCCCGGTAACTTCACTCAGTTGTGTGGTGTTCTCCTTTTCGAAAAGAGCTTCTGTGTCAGAAGGGGCGTGTTCATCTCCCAACATGCACCGCGTGTTTTCATTGGCGAATGTCCCGGTGACGTCACGAAAAGAGGACAGCCAATATGGCGACCACTTGGATGTCGTATAAGGACATTTCTGCAACTTTGCACATGGATGACGCGCTCTTCGGTCACATTTATTTTTTTCGTAAAGACATTGAAGTGAATAATGTTATACGTATTTTTCATTTCAATATCTATTTTAGAATGTTTATAGGGATAACACTTGGCCTTTAATATCCCTCTACTCATGCATATTTTGGCTCCGATGAGGCTCTATGGGATGTTCAAATAAGTGATGCCACCCTATGGGTTATACAGTGGGCTTCCTTCTGTCATCAAGTGTTTCGCTGATAGGCCCACAACACTCTCGAGAGGGTTCAGCAGTGAATCCCAGTGTCCCAGATTCACCCCCTTGGTGCCATCAATTCTCCTGAAGGTCCAATTGGGGTCTTTCCTCTTTATCCACAGCTACTGGCTGGCCTTTTCCACTGCCTTGGAGAGATCTCTGACTGCCTGCTGATGGGCCTCCCCTCAGACTCCCATCTCTCTGAGTAGCCTGTATGTTGAGGAGGCTATAAACCCTCTGCAGCCAACTTCCACCGGGCGTACCTCTGCTTTCCAGCCTTGTTGTTGCACTTTGGCCGCAGGTCCTGCATACCTCAGCCACTTCCTCTTGTACGCCTCCTCGACTGCCCCCTCCCAGGGCACTGTGAGCTCAATGATGTAGACGAGCTTGAGAGAGGCAGACCAAAGCACGAGATCTGGTCGTAGAGTGGTAGTTGCAACCTGCAAGCAGAGCTTCTTCTCCAGGTCTGCCAGCAGTTTTCAGTCTCGTGCACTGCCCAGCTGTCTGGTGGATTGTTGGTGTGGCCGAGTTGACTTTCCCCCTCTCAAACAAACATCCTTGGTTGCTAGTTGGTTGACAAAGGTGGGAGGGCATTCACCCTTATCTGCTGGTCCTCCAGAACACCAGTGAGACACTTCAGCACTTGGTTGTGCCACCAGGTGTACTGGCCTTGAGTAAGGCTGGTCTTGCAACCAACCAGGATGTGCTTCAGTGTTGCAGGACTTGGGCATAACAGCTACTTGGGATCTTTGGCACACCACTGGTTTGAGTTCGTGGGAGAAGGCAAGACGTCATATACAGCTCTGATGGTAAAGCTTGTCCTGAATGCCTCCATCTACCAAACCTCTTTCCAGGTGATCTTCCCTGCCTCCACTCCTTCGCAGGCCAACCACTGCCCTTGCTTGGCCTGTGACCCAGCTTGGGCACACCTTTGTATTTCCTCTTCTTGATGTACCTCCTGGACTAACAGCTTGCGCCGCTCAGCAGTATTGGCCTTGCTCCATACTGGTCTACTGGCACCGAGCCCAAGGCAACTCCTCCCCTCCTGCGCTCGGCCAATGATGTCCTTGTGTCTGAGTGCTGCCTTTGCTTTCTCAGTTGCAGCCACCGGTGTCCACTTCCTCCCAGTGGCCAGGATGGGGGCAGTCTGGGCTACCAGCAGATCGCTGGAATCCAGTCGCATCATTTCCAGTCTTACTTTAGCGCACTTGTACTCCTCTGCCAGGCTGGAAATGGTCAGGTGTAGCATCCATTTACTGTAGAGCCCAATGCTGCTGAGGCACCTGGGAAGGCCAAGCCACTTCCTCATAAACGAGTTGATCAGTCTCTCCAGTTTTTCTACCTTTGAGAGTGAAATCTCATAGAGGGTGAGTGGCCAAAGGAGTCAAGGACGTAACCCGTACTGAAAGCACCAGAGCTTCAACTTCCCAGGAAGCAGGGTTCTGTGAATTCTTTCCAGGCCCCTGGCCACTCCCTTCTGAGCTGCTCTACTTGCTCTTTGTCCTTAAGAGAGGCATCGTACCACTGGCCTCAGTTCTTCACAGGCTTCTCGGAGACAGCTAGAATTGGTTCCTCACCAACTAGATTGTAGTACATTTTATTGACCTGATGTCACCTGAGAGTAAATGAATCCTCATGTAACCTCAATACTCATACCGAAGCAATTGACTGAAAGTAATGATGTTTCATTGTGCTGTATTTCACCATCACTATTGTCATGTTGTTTTATGTTTTGTGTTTACACGCAGTCTTTCTTTGTTACTTTGTTTTTTGAATGTATAATTTAATATTTAGATTTTTCTTGTGGCCTGGGTCGCCCTCTTTTGTGTTTTTGAAAATAAATACTTTCTTTTGAGATTCCTGCATTGCCTTTATCTGGCCCTGCACTTGGGTCCTCCACCTTCTGGCCAAACTCTGTCAATAAAAAAAGGTCAGTCTGACACTGATTACATTCAACATCAGGTTGTGTTGCAAAGATCTTCTGTCGTGATCCTCCCAAAAAATGTGAATTAACTGGAGACTCAAAATTCCCCCTATGTGTGAATGTGAGTGCGACTGTTGTCTGTCTCTATGTGCCCTGAGATTGGTCTACAACCAGGTGAGAGTGTACCCTGCCTCCTGCCTGATGACAGCTAGAATAGATTCCAGCACTCCCGGGGAACCTTTTGAGGATAAGCGGCTCAGAAAATGTATGGATGGATTTTCATTATTATTCTTTAACGTCTACAAAAGTGGGTGACTCATTGACAAAAGGAAAATTCAGGTGTCAAGATGTCAAAAACTGGGAACCACTGTTATAGACCACAAAAGTCGAGCACTATGGCAATGGTAGAATTTTCTGTCATTCAAAATCTGTACTAACAAAATTATTTTATAGATATTATTTCAATGCAACTTTTGATATGCTGGATGCGAACATCCACATCCGACTACATCAGAAACTTACAGTTCGTAAGGACAGACATCACTTCACTGCAGCTTGCGTCTGCCTTTAAAAATGTAAATGAGGACTTTTATTGCCTGTGGCAGACAGATCTGGAAGTCATTAAGGGGAGAGGATAAGGAAGATGTTCCACTGGGAAGTTGTAGAGAGTTCAATGGAGAGCACTGATTTGTCCTGCTGTCTGCTTTGCCAATGCCAAAACATGCACAGATGAGTTTTTCACCCTGAATCAACCTTCCTCTGCTCTGGCTCATTTCTAGAGTATCCCAACTAAGACACATCTTTTATCTCTTGTTCCACTTGAAGTCTTACTTGTGACAGGTTACTCGTCATGACAAGACTTTCACATTAGGGGGTTCTATTCCTTTTTGGTCAGTTTAGTACATCAAAATATGCTTTGAGAATACAAGTTGAATATTTACTTCGAATGAGGTTTCTGCTCGGACTCTGGGCACTGTGGATTTGTTCTCCGGATATCTGTACCTTGAGATTGTTCTTGCGTTTACTTATGAGCAAGCTTCTTAAAACCTAGCGAGGGGGAAAACCTCACCTTATCTCATCAACAAGCTTGCTTTTGTTTTTCTTCCACAAGTTAGAAATTTAGTCTATTTTTTTTTGCTACACTCATAGAGCTGCCTTTGATTAGTTAATGTTAGTGTATAACAATATCATATTTTTTTCTCCCATTTTTTTAATGTATCATTAATTGTTCCAGATGTGACTGCTTAATTGTTTTTTAGTTACAGAGTTCCCAGAGGAGCTTAAAGTCTGTTAAGATAATGTAATTGTAATGTTGTTTTCTAGAAATCTGTTTCGGTGTTTAGACACTGTAGAATTGAGTGTGCGGAAGGTGGATTAGGCCTGTTCTTTTTATGGATATTGTATAAAGGGGGTATGATTGATACCAGTGAGGAGGGGTGTGCACCTTGTGTGGGTGTGTTAACCAAGCACTGGCTCGAGCTCTTGTGCTGAAGTCTGCATGTTGGTATGAATGGTGCACAGCTGCAGTGCAAGCAGATCTGCAGCGAATTCTCTTCTCGTCATGTTCTATCATCTTGGATGGTGTGTGTTCCTGGGATGCTTGCTCTTAGATTTGGATGGGAATTATGCGGAGAGTCAAAGACGGCAACAACAGCAGGTACTATTAAATATGTAAAGTTAATGGTATTTTCATGGTGAAGTTTCCCCTTTTTGGGCTGATATTAACTGATAAAGTTGGAGGGAACCTGCTCATTTTACATGAAATCATCTCTGTATTTATATTTATATGCACAAGAAATTTAATGTTAAAGTTTTAGGGTTTTTTTCTACATAAATCCAATGAAGATCATTTATACCTTAACTAAGTGAGCATGTTTTTTTTCTTTTAAAGGCAAATAAACACTTTTTAGATGAAGGTACACAATTTTCTTATACAATATATTAATTGGTGATATGCGCTTGTGCTCAAATTTTTTTAACTCTTCTTTGTAAATCATTTTTCCCCAAAAATGCCCAAATGTCAAATAGATCCTCACTGTGAAAACTTAATCTCTTTGTAATGTTTGCTGAATTGGACAATTTTGTTGTGGAACTATAGCAATACAAAAGTGCCAAGTTATTAGAAACATATTCCATCATCCGTTTTCTTTACCATTTATGATTTACAGAGAGTTTTTAACAAGTGCCAATTAAAAGTGAGCATCAGGTTTTTGTGGAGGTAGAATTTATTTTATAGCTCTTGTATTCCATCGTATACAATTCTGCTCTTATGAAGTGTAATTACCTCTGGATTAAAAATAATTTCTCCTGCATGTAGACACAGGTCTACTGCTTTAAGATTCTTTCAGTTTTAGGAAAAGGGTTATGCAAATTTTACAGAAAAGGGATGGATGTATGGATAGTCACTTCATCCTAGAATCACAACTGCATATGCCATCTGTGAGTCAACCTCAATGAAGCACAAAGCCACCCACTTATAAACAAGCATCTGGACAAGCAAACACTGTTGCACTGGTCATTTTGACTTTACATTTGTGACAGTTCTTCCTTGGCAAATATTTGTGCTTCACAGGACCTACACGTCTTTATATAACACAAGAACTCATTTCTTTTTCTATCCGTTCATTAGTTGTAAAGCTACTTCCTGGTTCATGGAGGATGACAAACAAATGGGCGGTGCTATTGTGACTCTGGGAGATGGACTCTTGTAATACTCCCACAGTGACTCTGTCTTAAAATGAATCCCTGTAATGTTTATCCACGTCATTACCGAAACGTAATGGTTTTTTTTCTTTTACTTATTTGTCAGGACTCCGTTTTATTTTACCCTGCTATTTTTTTCAGTTTCTTGTATTGTTGTCTGAACACACTTGAAAAAACATGAAAAATTGTGTTCAGACAACAATCATGTTTGTGGACTCTTTACATCAGTAGTGAGCAGTGTAGGGTTTTTGTTTCAATATAGACTCAGCTACCGGTGTGACATCAGCTGTATTCACAAGCCTAATAATCTGCATGGCTAAAGTCAGTTGCTACTATTTGGGGTTTGAGCTTCTATATGGTAGGGCCTAAGGTGGAAGCCATCCAAATGTATATATACAAATATTTGAACATCTTTTCAGGTCTCCCACTTCTCAGGCATGCATTAATCACAATCTTATATTCCCAGTCCAGCAATGGGGATTTGGGTTCACACTTTGATCCTAACCAACAGTGGGGATTTGTAACATGGGTGGTCTCGCAAAGTAAAATATGAAGGGGGGGCGGGGTGGGTGGGGGGTCGAGAGAGAAAAAAACATGACAGGCATTAATGCCAGGCTCAGCGGAGTCGCAAGAGAAAGTCACACGCAAACTCTTGCCCACTAATATGGTCAAGTTTCTGGTTAACATTTTCTGGTGACAGGAGGCTTTTCAGCAATCAAAACATTGGCTTTGATGCACAGTATTCCGTTCATTCTTAACGCTACTTCATAAGCCTCTTGGACACTTTGTATTTTCCTGAATCGCTGATTTCAAAGCAGTGTGGTTGTGAGAGATCATCAAGGGTGTGGATGGAAGTATATGGTTTATTAATTGCAAATACTGGAACAGTATATCTTTGTTTTTCTGTCTATGCCAGTGATATATTGTGACAGAATGAAAGATGGCTGAAGGTTATATAAAAGGGTGCTTATAATTTTGTTCATGAAATGATTCCATTCCGTTCATTCAAATCATTCATTCATTTGAACAAGTCTGCAAATGACACAACGCTATTTGAGCACCATCTACTGCTTTGCTCCCCCCTCCAAAAAAAAAATAAAAATTTATCGTATGCAAATGCACGTTGACACACTTATTTTCAGTGCGTATGAGCACCTTTGCATCATTTGTGCACTATTGACAATAAATTTGTTTATCCACCTGTCGCCATTCATACAACAGGATAAGTCCTGGCTCCCTGCAAGTATATCATCTTGGTGTTCAATTAAATAGGCCCAGATTTTGCCCCAAAAATTACAATTGTAGTTGGAGATCATATAATCATTAATTCATTCCATTTTTCCTAAGTGCTGCACCAACGTCTGCTTGCAAGACCCAGCCAGTCTGAAAATCTTTGCATGCCTCTGTCTTGGCTAGATTTACGGACCTTGCCATTTCATTAGGCCTTTGTTGGAGCAAGTTTTCATTATGTGTGTGTGAAAGAGAGCGAGATGATAATGTTCTTGCCTAAAGCACTTTGTCAGTCAGTGGGGCTGCCAGTGAGTTCTCGTTGCCCATAACGCTCGTAACAGTCAATCTGTCAGCTGTATATCCAGACAGACTTTTGCGCAGGCTGAAGGAGGGACGCAGTAATAACCATTAACACGGTCCAGGTGTGGCCTCATTCTGAAAGCCTGTCTTTTCCCTGCTCAGATTTGCACAGACACCATTTAATGATCATCCTGTTATGTATTATCATATGCAGGTGACATGTAATGTCTTTCAAGAAGTCACACCAGAGCCAACTACTGTATATATCTTTTTCAAACAACCCGAATAAATTCGCAACAGCTCAGTTACATCGACTTCTCATGACATGCTCTATTATGTACATGAAATATTTCTGGGACACACAATAATAAAGTATCTGATGTATTAGGCTTAAGCATCAAGTCTGTGCACGTTGTACTGGTGACTTCTATGAAGCTAAATGGAACAAAAAGAGCTGAGGTCTTGACAGATATGAAGAATGTTTTGATTGTCCAACCTCTAATCCAACTTTCATAACACAGGCTGGAACATGCGTTTCTTTTTTTCTTTTTTGAAAACCACAAATATGACTTTGTGTTGAACATATGTTTGAATTTGCTTCCATAGTTCTTAAATTCAACACAATATTTGCCAATTATGTGGAGTCTCTATCTGTTGCTATGTTTGAGAACTTGCACTTACCGAATTCAGTGTATGATATTATTATTATATTACGACACTATTTGTGTCATACTCATTGATCTGATTTGACATTTTAAATTCATCAGAAAAAATAATTTGAGCCTGAGATATCTCATTTAAAAGAGTTTTTTTGCACTGTAGGATCGCTGCTTCTTTTCACTCTAGAAAACGTAGGCGAGCACTGCAAGCACAAAATATAATCTGAAATGATTGAATTGGAAGTTTTAGTGGAAGAGGCAAACATATAGATTAATGAGGTATAGAAAATAAGTAATTGTTCCAATGTTTTTGGGTAAATCCAGGGATGACAAAGGACCATATAACAAAGTCCTGATTGGTTGATGAATATATTTCCTCTTTGCTTAGTTCATAAAGGGTATTCCAAGCCCTCTTTCTTGAAAACCTATAGGGGTGTCTGAGAGACTGGGAGAAAATAAGCTAGGGGGAACTTTGACCAGAGGAGATCCAGTGTCAGTTTGACAGGCAGAGCAGGCTTCCTGACTGTGGATCAGGATAAGAAACCATCAAAGGGCCTTTGTTTTCTCTTGGGGCACCTTCTTAGGCCTCTTACCCACCTGCGCCCTTCGATTGTCTCACATTGACCGACAGTTTTAAAGCACGTACAGTTTTTAAAACATCTTACAATAATTATTTCTGTCATTTCATTAAGATGTCTTAAACTACATTTTCACTTGATAGACATTTCTAAGTTCCGAGGTTGGCCATATCATTCATGTACAGTGAAGAACATAACATGGGAGTAAAGTAGCCAAAGACCTACTGTTAGTATGTTTAGATTTTATTTCTGTTGTGTTTTAGGATGTTGTGGTTATTGTGTAGTCAAGTAAACTGCTGGATTCACGGAAGATACTTGAGAAAAACAGTTCTTTAAACCATTTTTTTTTTTTTTTTTGCTGGCACAGCTCTCACTTGCGCATTGCAGCTGTTCTTTCCTGATTTTCTTTAATTGCTCCCCTATACAGTATGCCTGTGTTCCACTGGGCCGTCAAAGGGAATTTGTTCTAAATGTTCCAGTATTCTGGGACGATGCAATGGGTCAGGATAAATGACTTGTGAGATCACATATTATCGTATGAGCTATTGCTGTATGTTCTCCTCTCTTCCCTACTATCTCTCAGGGGGGCTCCTGTAACACTCTCACATCTTCCTGCCCTCCAGTGCTTTCCCTGTCAAACCATTACTATTAAACAGAATTTACAACACTTTGGTCCTGAGTTGACTCCTTTGCTGTGCTACTGCTTCTTCAGCTTTAACATTATCTATATCGTGTGTGCGCGCAGCTAAATTTTATGTATCATGCATCATACAGGGGAAGAGATGGATTGAAAAGGTTCACAGGTGGGTGAGTAGCCAAAAACTGTACTCAAGTTGGATTACTGTTCCTTTTCAATGACATGACTCAAGTAAATGTAAAAAGTACTCTTACAAATAATTACTTGAGTAAAAGTAAGAAAGGATTCAGTGAAAAACTACTCAAGTATTAACTAGTAAGTTCTGATTTTTAAAAAAAAACAGTGTGTGAATGTGAAACAAAACTAAAAATAACTACAAATATGAATGTGCAAATTCAAATATTGTTTAGCAATGTCACTTAATGTAAGACATGATAAATAAACTTTTATGAAACCATATCTTTGTAAATGTGGTATGTTATGCGTCTGGTTAGCACATTGGCCTCACAGTTCTGAGGACCGAGGTCCAAATCCCGGCCCGGGCTGTGTGGTGTCTGCATATTCTTCCCATGAATGTGTGTGTGTTTTTTTTTTTTTTGTGGGTTTACTCTAGTTTTCTCTAATATAATATAATATATATATATATATATATATATATATCATTATTAAAGGAAGACTGCACTCGACTCACATCATGACTATTTCATTTCAAATAAATGTTGGTGGTGTAAGGAGGGAATCAAAATATGCCTGCTTGAAATTTGATAATATTAAATGTGATGCATTTCTACATAACTTGATTGATGAAGAAACCTCATGCTTAGTGTCATTCTAATAACCTGAGGTGCGATAATATGTACTGAATTGGAATAAACCATGTCAATAAAATGAAAAAAAAGGTACCATTCTATTATATTTCATTCTAATAAAGTCAATTCCAAACCAAAAATTAGGCTGGAGCCTATGTAAATCATTATTCCCTATAGGAAAACAAGTAGCCAAAAATAACAGAACAAAGATCTGTGCAGCAGTATCAGGACAGGGTCATCATGAACTTAAGAGCTTTGATTCATAAACGAGAGCCAAAGAAAATAAACCTTGGATTCCAAGATGAATATCTAAATCCCAATTGGGATATAATCAGAAGTCTAATGAAGGTGTTAAGCCAAGGCTATCAGTGAAACAACTTTCTACCCATATCACCCCTCTTCCTGGAAACATTAAATTTTCACGTTTTTTTTTTTATTGATATACTAAACTATGGGTACATTTTCCTTTTAATATACTGTTTAGATCCTCAAATTTATGATCATTACCTACTGACAAGATCAAGATACAATATATGCGACCTCACAGCTGGACAACAACATAAATGACAATTTAAAAAAAAAAAAAACAGCATTAATGAAATGGTTGGCCAGTTAGTAACACGAAGTGTGTTGTCTTTCCTTTCAAATCTGCATTTAAACTTTTTTTTTTAAATCTTGTTTTGATTCATGTAACAGTGTTCAGCTTCAAGGAACTGTAGGTCTTAATGGTCCATTTCAAATTTATTTTCTGTATCTTTTGCTCAAGAAGATTAAACTGGCAGTTAGTTACAATATTATCAATCAATTTTGGAAAAATTAATCTTATTAGTACTATTACTGAAGTGCCTTTGGAAGGCTCCTTTTTCATCGACAAAATTGACGTCTTGGTGTAATGGCGCTGGCTAAAGAGACAACATTCACTACATAGCTCGTGTGGCAAAAGGAAACTACTATTCTATAAAGAAGAAGTATTAACACATCCATCTATCCATTTTCTTAGCCGCTTATCCTCACAAGGGTTGCGGGAGTCCTGGAGGCTATCCCAGCTGTCAATGAGCAAGAGGCAGGGTACACCATGAACTAGTGCTAGCCAATTGGTGGGCACATGGAGACAAACAACACTCACAATCATACCTAAGGGGCAATTTAGAGTGTCCAATTAAAGCTGCATGTTTTTTGGGATGTGGGAGGAAACCAGAGTACCCTAAGAAAACCCACGCAGTCACGGGGAGAACATGCAAACTCCACACAGGCAGGTTCGGGATTGAACCTTAGAACTGTAATCCTTGATCCTCAGAACTGTGAGGCCAACGCTATATACGTAACTGCTCCACCATGACGCCAGTATTAACTCACACTGTCATATTTTAGCTAGCAGGTCATATTCCCTCACCTCTAAATTGACAACTTTTCAGGAGAAAAAAAAGATAGCTTGTTGGATTTTCCAAACACCACTTTGTTCAAGTTGATATTTTACCCTATAATGCTGTCATTCATTGTTACACTCTCATGAATAATGAACACAACCGCTAGCACCCAAAAATAAGGTTAAATTGCTAAATTATGATGCTGAAAAATTGCTAATTTATTAAGGTGTCATTGATTAAAATTAGGCCCCACAGCGGTCCTCAGCTGTAGAGCCTTGGTCTCACAGTTATGAGGACCAGGGTTCAAATCCCAGCCCTGCCTGTATGGTGTTTGCATGTTCTTCCCATGCCTGCCTGGGTTTTCTCCAGGCACTCTGGTTTCTTCCCACATCCCAAAAACGTCCATTAAATGGAGACTCTAAATTGCCCCTAGGTGTGATTGTGAGTGTGACAGTTTTGTGTCTCTATGTGACCTGCGATTGGCTGGCAACCAGTTAGGGTTGGGGTCCTACCCGATGATAAGTGGGATAGGCTAAGCACTCCCGCAACCCTTGTGAGGATAAACAGCTCAGAAAATGGATGGATGGATGGATGGATCATTAAAATGATACAAAAAGGTGGGTTGAGTGCCACATCCTTGCAAGCCCAATGAACCCTTTAGCAATCAATTACAGTACATGACTTAATGTCACCAATCATCATCAAAATGTTCATTGACATTTATGCTCTTGCCAACTTCAACCTCTGAAAATATCATAAATATAAAATATTATGTACATGAAATCCAAAATATTGGGCCAAAATGTGTAATCAGCATTTTCTCATCCTTATGTACTCACTATAGAGAAAAACATCAGTATTGCTTAATGTAAAAAAAAAATCATCATCAGTCATCATCGCCCGAAAATGTATTTGGATGTCCCTCCTTCAATCTAGTGTTGGGACTCTCTGGTGCAAGGCCAATTTGATACATATCTAGATACATGGGTTACGTGTCATGTTTGAAAACCCTCCATTTTATGATTGCTTATTTAATTCTTAGGTTTCTTGCTCATTAGTTTTTCACATAGGGTGAGGTGGCCCTGAATAGTTTTTCTTTTCTTTTTTTTTTTTTTAGATAAAATTACCTTTTAAAAACTGAATTTTGTTCTTATTTGGGTTGGTTTCTGATATATATATCATCAGTTAGCTTAAATCTTTAAATGAGGAAAAGAGGAAAATGCACAAAATATAAATAAATAAATTAATGAATTAAAAAGAACTTAAGAAGGGTGCCAATACCTTTTCCCAGCATGGTATGTACAATATATCTCACACTCCATTTTTTTTCTTTCTCCTCTTTATCTCTTAGCAAAACGTGATGTGGCGACGAGGCACTTCTCGAGGAGATGGGATTCTGTCTTCAGGAACCCCTCGTAAAAGTTCAATTGGACACGGAGATGTCTTTGTCGTAGATGAGGACAGTGAACTGTTCGATCTGACGTTGCAAATTAGCAGACAAATCAACCCTCAGTGGAAGAATTCCAAAAATGGATTGAGAGCCAACCAGAAGGGAAAGTCTGAAGTGGCATCAAAGCATTTGGAGGAGAACATCACTTCGGATAAAAAAGTTGACCCGAGTGGGAGGCCTTCATCAACATTCTTGGGAAAACCAAGCAATGACATAATTATTCCTGCCAGTAGAAATCCTCACGAAAAGCCTGTTGTGGAGTTGACTCTTCCTTCTAAGTTCACGTCAGATACCCGACCACCCTTAAATTCTACTGCAGAAAGGGAGGACACTGATGAATGGAGCAGCTCTGTCTCACCTACATCTAATATTATCTACAAAAGTCCATATGTCAGAAAGATAGATGAGGAGGGCAGACAGATAACACATAACTTGACATCTACTTACCACCTGGACAAATTTGAAGAACTTCCACACAAGAGCAAGACTGGAATAGTTACCATTCTATCTAAAGATAGAGACCTCGGCATGGGCTCAAATGCCAAACTGCATCGTCTCAAATCTGGACCACCAGGCAGAATGGGTTCTCCTGGACAAGAGGCAAGTGTTTCTTGTAATGAAATTGCATTGACTCAGTCTAGAGAAGCCATTACTGTAACCTTTTTCAAAATGGATTTCCTATGGTAAAACCTTCTCATGATAAACATGTTGGACTTGGGTCCTGATGCAAACTGTGGTTTATGTCCGAAAAGAAGAATCAGGGAGTCGCCGGCCAGAGAGGGAACTTTTAAAAATCTTTGTGCATTTGTGTATTGGAAAGAAAAACTTACAATTTTTCTTTTGTGGCTGGTCAAAATGACTGTATGTGCTTCCACCAAGCACAAAAGTGCAGAACAAAAGTAAGTTTAATGCAACCTCAATTTAACAGACGAGGAACCAACAGACTTTAGATTTAATGGTCACAAAATAATGCCGAATTAGAACTCAAACCTCCAATCCATTCATTGGAGACTCTAAATTGACCTAGGCATGATTGTGAGTGCGACTGTTCTGTCAACATGTGCCCTGTGATTGGCTGGCAACCAGTTCAGGGTGTACCCTGCCTCATGCACGTTGACAGTTGGGATAGGCTCCAAAACTCCCCGTGACCCTCGTGAGGATTATAGCAGCAAAGAAAATGGATGGATGCCATACTTCCAAAGCATGTATTTTTCAAATGTATTTATTTATTTGTGTATTAGCTGAAGACAACGGTTTTCTGTTTATGCAACATCTGAACCTGATTATGTTACACCATACATACATGTTGCAACACCTCTGATGCTAAAATCTAAGCACAGTCTCTAGAAGAGTTCATCATTGTGTTATTCAATACAGGCATCCATACATACTAGGTAGGCATGATGGGGGAATAAGACCTTGCAATACGACTGACTAAATTTGTACTATTCTGCAATTGAATATACGACTGACTAAATTTGTACTATTCTGCAATTGAATATACAAGATTAACAGCCTTGTTGAAACTGTATACCTGGTCAATGCTCAATTTATGGCCTGCTAAATTGACCTCATTGGAAGTCATGCTTCCTAAAAAAAATTTATACACACTTAATAATGATAAATACTACTACTACTACTAATAATAATAATGTGATAATAATCACGTTTACAATTATTTAAAATGTGTATCAATTTTTTGGGGATTTGGAATTTTCTGAACCGCTTAGCCTTATGAGGGTGGCAGGGGTGCTGCAACCAATCCCAGCTGTCATCGGGCAGGAGGGAGGATACAGCCTGAACTGTTTGCCCAGAGGAAACGTATGCAAGCACGGGGAGAACATACAAACTCCATACAGGTGGGGCCTGGATTTGAACGTGCTAACGCACTAACCAGTCCCCCCACCGTGTAGATAATCTATTAAACACTTAAATGTCATAAATTTCCACAATGCATCTCCTGGCAGTCCCTATTGCATTGAATTGTCAGTAAAACTCACCTTTACAAATAGAAAGTTAAAGAGTTATATTACCATTTTACCATCAATAAAAAACATTTCTTAGATGTACATCAATGAAGTTGTATGCCAAAATGAGGTCATACGCAAAGGTGGGTAGAGCAGCCAAATATTGTTCTCAAGTAAGAGTACTATTACTTTAAAATAATATGACTCAAGTAAAAAGTAGTCTTCTAAATATTTATTTCAGTCAGTAAGAAAGTACTCAAGTAACTAGTGAGTGACATCTGAAGAAAAAAATATCAGAGGATGAACATCAAATAAAAGAAAAATCTATGATATATGGGAGTCCACACACATCTGACACCAACACATGCATTGGGCACCTCAGAAATTATATATATTTATAATATAATATAATATATTTGCTTTATTCACATAATTTGCGTGCATGCGTGTGTTTGTGTGTATCTGAGAGAGCGAGCGCGAGAGAGAGACAGACAGACAGACATATTAAGATTACACCATGGAACATATCCCCAAAAAGTATGTTTTACAGTTATTTATGTCAATAAAATAGGGCTAATATTGACAGATGTTCTGTCGAAGCAACTTACTGCAAGGTGTTTTCTGAACGTAGAAACGTGTTGAAATAGTCACATTTTGGCCGATGCAAGACTACACGGTATCATCAAGATATTGTTTCTCAGTCTGTAAACACATGCTCTAAACACACCCTAAATTATGGATATTCTGCAACATCCAAAAATTGTTTTTAAGTAACCCAAGAGTTCAGAGTGATAAACAAAATTATTAGACCATCACTCAATTTAGGGTACATGCTGTCGTTGTCCTATCATGCAATGTTTTTTTCTGGTCTCTTGAGTATTCACAATGTTAACTGATCTTTAGGGCTGTGCTGGAGAACCTGGATGGCCTGGATTCAAGGGTGATAAGGTAAGAAAAAAGTATTTCGGACAAAACTAACTATAATGCATGTTAATCCCCTAATAGAAACAATGAACATTCTCAGTGCATCCCAATGAATTTATTTTAGTGTATTGTATATCATTTAGTAGAAATGCTTGTCTCATAAGCTCTTGGTGTGCCTTATTCATTATGTTAACTGGTTAAGTACTCCTGTGGGATGAAATCAAATTGTGTCAAGGCTTAGCTACAGTATGAATTGTGATGCATAAAGGGTAAGATCGGCCTCGAAGGGAGACCAGGAAATAAGGGTGAACGTGGACCTCCAGGACCACCAGGTTTACCAACCCTGTACTTGTGGAGGAACACGGCTGAGGAGTGGGCTGCCTTTCAGGTATGATATACACCGTAAAATACTTGTGTGAATGTTTTGTTTGGCTAAAATGGAGTACACAAACATACAATAAGTTATGTAACTGTTCCTACTGTATGTGGTTTACTTGACCAACAAAACACATTGCACGCTTTTTTTCCATTGGCAATCATGAGTCCGGTCCCCTGTTATCAGACCTGTACCCAGACTGACCTGTGAGTGGGTACAAAGTGCGGGACACCCACACTGACATAAAATAAAAGTAGAAGACGACATTGCCATGGCTCTCTCTTGACAACTTCCCTCATCCTTTCTATAGTGGCAACACGTTGAGGAAAAACCAGACCCCAAATCAGCGATGAAAATCCGAGACAATGTTGATAGGTGGAAGGCCCAATGGCAAGAACCCATGTGAACAACAGCCTGTTGAAATGATAAAAAACAGTGTACTTGGGGAGTATGAGGAACAGAAGTGGTGATGTTGGAGTTTATGTCAATTGTACAATTTGCACATTAGTTTTTGTCTTCAGAAGAATGAACAATATTGAATCAACACCAACAAGTACTTCAGTAAACAAGATCGGCTTGTAAAATTCAATTGTTGTGCCTACTGTCTATACACCAGCGAAACGTGCAAGAGCTATGTGAAACTGTAAAAGAATCTTGATGTGTTTCACCAGCAATGAATTTGAAGAATATTGAAAGGGAGTTACAGTGATCACATAAACTAAAAGATTGTGCAAAGAGCAAACTCCAGACCACTCCCTGAAACGGTGACAATCCGTCATCTCAAGATCGCAGGACACATCTTGCAATGACCCGGAGACCCCAAGATGGGAAAATAAAATGAGGCCAACCAGATAACAACTGGAGGACAACATTTAAGATTAACCTAAAAATACTGAAAAAATAAATCAAAATCAACTTGAAGTGGGACACTTTTGAAAGCCATCCCGGAAACCAGGAGGACTGGAGGCTCTTCTTGCCTGAGTTTACAATTTTGGTGGTGCTTTTTTTTTTTTTTTTTTTTTGTTACATTTCTTTTTGTGATGAATGAGCACAACAGGATGTTTTAAATTTTTTTTAATTACTCTCAGGAATTTTTTTTTCCACACCTGTCAGATAATCAAGACAAAGCAGACATTGGGTGGAAGTACGGAATCGGTCCCAAAATCATTATCTTCATATGTGTATCCCCCTTAAGTCCCTTGAACTAGACCACATCTAAAGACTGGACATGGAGTTGATGCGTGCAAGAAGTACATCTGTGCTCATCTACTTATTCTTTGTACAATGACTTCAGCCTGATCTTTTGGAATGCACCCCCAAATTTTTAGAATGATGACAAGCCCTTTATTAGAGAAAAAGATGAGAGAAATGATTCTGTTAGTGGTTTGTGGATTGTTATTATGCATACTTTGAACTCACATTTGGTCACCCCCAAGAGACTGTTCAAAGACAAACCAGGGAAATTAACTACAAAAAAAAGTTAGCAATAGAGATGATTGAACAAAGGATGCTGAATATTATTTAATCATTTGGTGAGTCATCTTTAAGTACATTTGTATTTGGTTACCATACTATTTACTTTTGTTTTATTATAGCAAACCAATTTCTACCAGTTACTCCATGCCGGGTGGCCTGTAAGTATGCAGTGATAAATAATAACACATGAAAGTCACATGAATTCATTTTTATCCTTGTTGAACTTGTTTCTTTATGAGTTTTCAGAGTAAAGACGGCCCTACTGGACCCCCTGGAGAGATGGGCAAGACTGGCATGCAGGTTAGGAATTAGCACTGTGAAAGATCAAGGCTTATTGACAATGGTTTTCCTGATGTGTCCTTTCAGGGTCCACCTGGAGAACCTGGGGAACGTGGGCGACCAGGAATGCCAGGAGAAATGGTAAGTACCAGATCCATAAATTGATAAAACATAAAAAATAAGTACAAGTAAAATATAGGTTTTGGAAATGTTTAGAGCGGTCATAACCACAACACGGAGTTGGACCCAAATGCACGACTCGGGAAACGTGGAGGCAGTTCGGGAAATATCTTTATTCAGTCCAGAGTCAGTAACCAGGCAGGCAGTCCACGAGAGCAGCAGTGATAATGACGTCAGGCTTACGGGGCTATTCGGGAGACAGGCATGGGTTGGTACGCCGGGAGTCGAGATCAGAGTCGAGGAAGTGCGTGAACGAGGCATCAATGGCAACGATCTGGCAAAGCCAGACCGTCCGCTGAGTCCTATAAGTACTGCAGGTAATTACTGGGGATGAGGCGCAGGTGTGCACCTCGTGATGACTGCTGGTATGTTGGGGGACCTGCACAGACGTAGCAATGACAAGAATATTGCACAGAGCAGTCAATCATTCATTTATTTTCCATACCGTTTATTCTCACAAGGATCGCCTTGATTCCAGATATTGTCATCAGTGGAGAAAATACTTCTAATACCTCTTCAATTCCATCGACACACCATCCCATGAGGTGAGGTCTCTGAGGCAGGCTCTCCTATCTCTGGGTTTGAGGTCATTCAGGTGGCTAAAAAGGTCCTCGTGGCAAGGCCCCAGGCATGTTTGAGAGTTGCCCGGAGCATCTAAAGGGTCAGAATGTTGTTGGGTTGTCTTGGATGACACGCCTCTGCAACATCGCATGGACATCGGGGACAGTGCTTCTGGATTGGCAGACTGTGATGGTGGTGTCCCATTTAAGAGGGACCAGAGAGTGTGTTCCGACTACAGGGGGATCACACTCCTCAGCCTCCCTGGTAGGGTCTATTTAGGGGTGCTGGACAGGAGGGTTTTTGGGGAAGTTTCAGATTTAGAAGGACCAGTATGGTTCTCGTCCTGGCCGTGGAACAGTGGACCAGCTCTTTACCCTCAGAAGAGTCCTCGAGGGTTCTTGGGAGTATGTATTTTGTGGATTTGGAGAAGGAATTTAACCATGTCCCTCAGGGAATCCTGTTGGGGGGTGTTTTCGGCAGTATGGGATACCGAACCCCTTGATACAGGCTGTTCAGTTCCTTGAGAACCAGTGTCAGGGTCAAAGGGTGAAGCTCTCTATATACCAGTCAATATACATTCCTACCCTCACTTATGGTCACGAGCTGTGGGTCGTGAATGAAAGAACAATATCTCTGATTCAAATGGCCGAAATGTGTGTACTTTGCAGGACTCCTCCTTAGAGTTAGGGTGAGAAGCTTAGTCATCCGGGAGGGGCTCAGAGTAGAGCCACTCCTCCTCCGCATTGAGAGGAGCCAGATGAGGTGGCTCAAACATCTCTTTAGGGTGTCTCCAGGACGCCTCCCTGGTGAGGTGTTCCGGGCACATCCTACTGGGAGTAGGCCTCAGGGACAACCCAGGATACATTGGGGGGACTACGTTTCTGAGCTGGCCTAGGAACGCCTTGGGATCCCCTTGAAAGAGCTGGAGGAAGTGGGTGTGGAGGGAAGTCTGGGCCTCCCGACTAAAGCTACTGTCCCCACGACCTGACCTTGGATAAGCGGAAAATAAGTGGATGGATGGATGGATAGAAGAAAAATTGCAAGATGGCAACACTGTACCTGTTCTGTGAGGGTGGAACTTGGAAAAACCCGTCACTATTCTTTTGTAACAGATGGATATTCCCACTATCATGTTTTTTCTTGTCATCCTCTTGTTTTGTTTTTCTTTTACATGTACCAACAGATTTTTGTACCGTTCTCCCACCCCCTCCATAACAAGACTGCTAGTACAGGGAGAATTCCCAAAGTGTCGTTGCAGTGTCTGGTTCCAGTTGTGTCATTGAGATGGACCAATATCTGCCATCTTTTGTAGCAAGGGATTCTCTGCAGGTCATTCTTAACAAGGACACATTGTAGTTGTTATGTGGTTTGTTGTTGATATGAGCCGATGTCAGCCGTTTCTCAGAGTCCCCTTTCAGTTTGGGCCTGAGGCGGCTGCCTGCTTCAGGTGCCTTGTTGATGTGTCTGTTGGTGCGAACACCTAAATCCATCTATCCAGTTTCTGTACCGCATATCTTGACTACTGTAGTGTATGTTAGGATTGAATAAAACATAAATTATTTATTCGAGAAATTCTGGGTTACTCCGATTTACATTTTACCATTAAAATTTTACTTTGTCTATAAAGGGGCATCACGTCATGTTTTATCTGTGAGACATTTAGACAAAGCGACGACCAACCTTCTTTCAGTCTTAGAATAATAAAGTCTGCTACCTTTCTGATATACACTAGTTCTAGACATACAGCGGTTTTTCTAATGAATTCAAAACGCAAAGCACGACAGGCAATGAAATTTTATCGGGAATTTAAGGAAACTACAAGGAAAGACAGCAAAAACAACAACTTTAAAAAGAAAACCCAAATGGCAGAAGAAAGATAAATGGAGGGTTAAAAGAGGATATCATGCATGTGGTTTCAGGGCTAAAAGAAATGAGTGTCTGAGCGTTGAATGTGTTGGGTCAGAGTCAGAGAAAGCAAAGTTGGCATTTCGTGTGAAGTTATTAATTTCCCCAAAATTATTAGTCAATGATTTTGTGCATCATAGTAAGCATCAACTCACAAATGCAAATCAGCTGGTCTTTGGGGAGTGGTCTTCCTCTAGACCTCAGGCTGAAATGAAGCATGTTTGGTTGAAGGAAAAAGATGCACACAAAAAAAGAAAGTTGTTGTCCCATTTGGTTGTGTTTGTAACTTTCCTGCCAATGTAACTCATGGATGGAGGGGTTTCTGGACCCTCAGATGTGTGTCAGACCGGTACATGATACCGATAGTTGCTTGGTGAGGCTCTGCCGATCCATCGCGGGTAGGAAAAATGATTGAAGCCTCATGACCAGCTTCTTCGACTGAAAATACCACCAGCTTTGTTTCAACGGACATTCACACCCTAGGACAATGGAAACAAAAGAAGGGGGAGGGTTTGGCTGGAAGCCAGCTCCCATCTGGCGAGATACCAACAGGAACCAAGAAGCTGAAAACCTAGATGAGAGAGGGAGGCAAAAAGCAACGAGCGCCAGAGTTTAGATAGCCGGAGGGTGTGTCCAAGGGGGACAGAGAATCTCGAAGATGACCGCACACAACAGCTTGAAGCTACTCCAGTCTTTTGAAACATACAATTGGTTTAGACATCACGTTGGTCTAAAACACTCCCAACTTTGTATTCTTTCATATCGAATCATTGTTTAAACATTGGTCATGGCAGCTCAGCTGCTTATTGTTCGATACGTTTTGTACCGTTTAATTCCATATTACATGGAACAGTTTTCAAACTCACGCAGAGAACCCGTAAACCTGACATAATAGTGAGACAGACACTACAGCATACATTTGGAATATTTCTGCAGAGTTCATAAGATATTAAAACTCCCTTTTTATTTTCAGTAAACAAACATCGGAGTCCACAGGTTCGAGATTGCAGTACTTCTCAATGCCAGTGGACAATATATAATAATATATTATAAGTCAAATAGACTTCTTGGAGGTAGGATCCTTCAACCTTTTGGTTGGGGAAGGAGTCTTTTGAAGCCAGGAATCAAGATTTGATGAAAATGTGCTAATAAGGTTATGGTCCACTTGACGTATACCAGGCATTCTCTTAGTTGCTGTCTCAGAACAGGGCAGTGTGGAGAAATAGAGTTATCAAGTTGTTGGGTACTCTCTGTGGCACCTCCAATTATGGCAGGATATCCACTACACTACATCCATACATTTTCTGAACTGCTTATCCTCACAAGGGTCGCAGGAGTGCTGGAACCAATCCCAGCGCTCATCGGGCAGGAGGGAGGGTACACCTTGAACTGGTTGCCAGCCAATCGCAGGACACATGGATACAGACAACAGTCAAACTCACAATCACACCTCAGTGCAATTTCGAGTCTCCAATTAAAGTTGCATTTTTGGGGATGTGGGAGGAAACCAGAGTGCCCGGAGAAAACCCATGCAGGTACGAGGAGAACATGCAAACTCCAGACACGGGGGAGCCCGGGATGATTTGAACCCAACGCTGTACAGCTGCACCACCATTCCGCCCGCCTTGCACTACTTTGTTTATTTGCATAAAATGTATTCAGGGCATGTTGGTATTCCAAGCTAAAGAAGCAAAAGAAACTTGTGATGCAATTGTGTTTTAGAGCATTACCGAAACAGCTAAGAATCACTGATCTACATAAAAGTCTATTAGCATGGAAATGTATTATTTATTAATGTGGACTGGTGGTTTGCACTTCAAGCTCCCACCCAAAAGTTTCATCATTAAAATCTCAAGTGTGGCCCTTCTGTTGGACTGTCCGTGTTCTCGACATGTGTGGTTTTCCTTGTTACCACGGTTTTCTCTCACATTCTCAAGACATGCTAGAGGTTGGTTTTGGACTCCAAATTGACCATATTTGCGACTACATGAGAAGTTATGTAAAACAAGACAAGCAGCAGTACCTTTACAGGTACAGTACAGTATACACTGTACTGTAGCGTGATCAGTATTTCCATAAATGGAGAACAGCACCATCTGCTGGATCTCACCCAAATGACCAACTTATCCGTTGAGTGTGTGTGTGTGCCTGTGCGTCTGCATGCTTGTGTGTGTGTACTGCATATGTATAACGTATGTAGAAATATCCATCAATTATGTCTCGCTTTGCCTAAAACATGCCATCAATCAACCTTCCCTATGCAATATAATGTAATTGGGCTGGCTATGTTTTTTTTCCCCGATCCCTGTAAATCACTTCTTGTTCTCTGCCTGTCTTCGACCTGAGTTATTACTACCCACCACGTTCATGTCAGGGTGTTGTTATCCAGGCGATGCCTTGTCTATATGATAAACGGCTTTACTGAATCTCAGAGGCCCTCTGTACACACAGCGCTAACATACTGTATGATTTACAATTGAGTTTTACGTTTCTGATTGTTTGCGGGGTGATGAACAAGTGTTCTCCTCCATTGCTCATTCATTTAGCATTTTTGTTACAGCATGACCGCCAGTTAAATGTTACAGTTGTCCCAAGTATTGTTTATTATACTTGTAATAATTCATGTTGTCTGAAAGGGTGAGCCAGGACCCAGGGGTCCTCCTGGAAGAGCAGGGCCCAAAGGCAGAGATGGGAATAATGGAGAAGATGGTCAGCAGGGTTCAGATGGTGTCCCTGGATCACAGGTGGGTACTTGGTTTCTATTTATAAGCTATAAAACTCGATTAGATTTGAGTGAAAGAATACGTCATACGCGGTACAAAAAATATTATTATTTAATTGTGTTTTTCATTAGCTTATATCTATTTAGGCCAATTATGACTTTAGTACAGCGTTAATGTAGTTTAGTGGCAGACAGGAATATCTTCTGATTTGCATAGAAATTAGGTATATACTGCTGAGGTAGGTGGAGTGAAATAAAAAAAAATGTTTCAAATTCATTCTTGGTCAAAGTTGCCTTGTAGTATTTGGAAAGTAACATTATTTGAACAGGCAAGAGTGTAAACATAACTTCCAGCTGCAGTTAAAGAGCATTTTATAATTTGGTGTTGTCCATAATTTAGACTGACAAACGTTATTGTTGCTTTTATCTGCATCCTGCATCTCTTGTTATAAAAGAAAAGTGAGATGTCGCACTTTCCTAAAAGTTTATTTTTTCTGTACATCCAGTTGTCATATTCATCCTCTGTTTTTTAACAACCTGCTCTGGGAGCCACTTTGTACAAGAAAGCATGAATAGTTATATTTAAAACATGTGATTCACATTTTCAAAAGCTATGTAGCAATACATTCTTTGATTATGCTTTGCTTCTGTAAAAGTCAGGTGTGAATTAATCACATGATTTTAGTTCAAAATGAATTGCTGTATGTGTTCTAATTTTTCATTTCCCATTGATTTCAGGGCCCATGGGGGTACCGTGGAGAGCGAGGTGCTAAAGGAGAAAAAGGTGATGAGGTGAGGGCTAAAATGACCACAGCTGTTTTGCCAGTCATTATTATTTCAGAAATACACTATATTGCCAATAAGTATTCATTCATCTGCCTTGACTCAAATGTGAATTTAAGTGACATCCCATTCTTAAGCAAATGGGTTTAAGATGACATCAGTCTGTTCACTGCAAATGTAGCAATTTATACTCTAATGTGAAGGATTTCACAAGGTTTAGGAGTGTGTTCATCCATGCCTTTTGGAATGTTAATTTCTGCACTGATGCACAGGCATGTTGGAACAGGAGCTATCTTTAGACTGTTCCCACAAAATTGGAAATATCTAAAACATTAGCTCCTGAGGTCCAGTGAAATAAACTCTGAATCCTTCACCATACCAAGAGATTTGAATCGTCAATCAGTTTGGGGATACCCCTCCCTCTTACAACATGACTGTGCACCAGTGAACAAAGCTCGGTCCATAGAGGCATGAATGAAAGAATTTTCTATGGATGAACTTGATTCCTGGCCACAACCCGATAGACACCATTGGCACGATTGAAAATGGACAATGAGCTTGGCTTACTCATCTAACATTACTGTATGACCTTACAAATGTGCTCATGTAAGAGTGGGCAAAAAATCCCAGAAGCTCACTCCTATACTTAGTTGAAAGCCTTCCCACAAGTGTTGAAGCTGTTACAGCCGCAAACGTTACACCAACGTCATATTAAACCATACGGACCTGGAATAGGGAATCAATTAAAATCACATGTGAGTCCAGGGTTTTGAGTTATAGTGTAAGATTCGTTGTTAGGTTAATTGCAAACCTATACTACCGAGTTTAGGCATTTTTTAAACTCTCATATTTATATTTTGGTGTGAGTTTGTGGGATCCATTCCATCCTTTTATTTTGATGTTGTGTAATTTTCACATTTCTCCTATCACGCTGGACATCCAGGAGTATATCTCGTGTGTGTACAGTACCTTTTATTGTTTCACTTCATCACACTTTCTCTGGCCTTGTGAGAAATATACACACTTAAGATAAAGATGTGATATTGAACGTGATATGATTCCTACCGCACCCCCCTCCCCTTCTTCTTCCTTCACAGGGTCTTATGGGTCAAAACGGTCCAAGTGGGCAAGCAGGGGAACCTGGGGAGAAGGTACATCTCTAGATTGATCTGCGAAATTGTTACCTATATGATGATTGAAATATTATATGGATTTTTATATGAATATGCAAAATTAATGTAAGAGAGTTGGCCATTTGAGTACCTCTCATTTTCATTTCATGGTAACTACTGCTATATTTTTTTTAATGGTACAAGTCCAACTAATGATATTGGACCGTCTTTGTTCGTTGTAGGGTTCAACTGGTTTACCAGGGCCACCTGGTCCTGTTGGGCCCAGGGTGAGTGCACAACACTTACATGATATTTCTTTCAGGTGCAGTTGTAGTCTCCATTCTCAGCACTCTTCTACCAATATACTCACTCTCTTGACACGTCCAAACCATTGAAGTCTACTCTCTCAGACCTTGTCTCCAAAACATCCAACTTTGGCTGTCCCTCTAATGAGCTCATTTCTATCAATCCTGCTCACTCCGAGTGAGAAGCTCAACATCTTCATTTCTGCCACCTCCAGTTGTGCTTCCTGTTGTATGTAAAGGGCCACCGTCTCTAATCCGTACATCATGGCCGGCCTCACCACTGTTTTATAAACTTTGCCCTTCATCCTAGCAGAGACTCTTCTGACATATAACGCACCAGACACGTTCCGTCAGCTGTTCCAACCTGCTTGGACCCGTTTCTTCACTTCCTTGCCACACTCACCATTGCTCTGGATTGTTGACCCCAAGTATCTAAAGTCGTTCACCTTTGCTATCTATTCTCCTTGTAGCCTCACTCTTCCCCCGCCACCCCTCTCATTCAGGCACATACAGTGAAGAAAATAAGTATTTGAACACCCTGCTATATTGCAAGTTCTACAACTTAGAAATCATGGAGGGGTCTGAAATGTTCATCGTAGGTGCATGTCCACTATGAGAGAGATAATCTAAAAAGAGGGAGGCCCCGTAGCTGGGGAGGCCCCGTAGCTCAGTGGTTAGAGCACTGGTTTGGTCAACCAGGGGTTGTGGGTTCGTATCCCAATGGGGCCTCCACTCCCTGAGAAGGGTTGCGTCAGGAAGGGCATCCGGCGTAAAAATTGTGCCAAACATATATATGCGTTCATCTGAGATGACACGCTGTGGCGACCCCGAAAGGGACAAGCCGAAAGAAACACACATATTCTGTCTTACTTTGGCTAATCTTCATTCCTCTCATTTCCAGTACATCTTTCTAATTGTTCCTCCACCTGCTCCATGCTTTCACTGCATATCACAATACTGCGAACATCATGGTCCAAGGAGATTCCAGTCTCACCTCATCTGTCAGCCTATCTATTACCACAGTGAACAGGAAGGGCCTCAGAGCTGATCCCTGATGCATGCCCACCTTCACCATAAATTCTTCTGTTACGCCTACGGCACACCTCACCACTGTTCTGCTGCCCTCATACATGTCCTGTACTATTCTAACAAATTTCTCCGCCACACCAAACGTCCGCATGCAGTACCACAGTTCCTCTCTTGGTACTCTGTCAGAGGCCTTCTCTTGGACCGCAAAGATTGTGTTTTCTGTCATTTATTGTATTGCAAGACAATACTAGTATACTGATATATATTGTATATATTTTGCAGGGGGCTCCTGGTGTCCGAGGTGGCTATGGTCTAGAGGGCCCACGCGGACCCAGTGTGAGTGATATGCCTTTTAAAAGCTACTTTTTACTTCTGCGGTTGGCAACGCCCTAATTGCATCACCTGACCGACACGTTGTCCTGCACAGCACCTCTGCATAGCTTTGCAAAGCCGCAGAGCTTATCTTTTGTGATTGGCTCGCTTTTGTTGCATGCTTTGAAGGCGTACCGACCATTGCTCCGGCACCACATACCACCTACGTCGCCGCCTTTTTGATCGATTATCATTTGTAAATGGTCGTTTACGTCCATTTGTTCAAGATGACACTCTTCCATTCTCCCCCATTGTTGATGTTTTGTTCCTTGTTACGGAAAGGAAAGTAAAAAAGCCTGGAGGAAATTACCAAAATGTGCTAAGGAAACTCCACCCAGTGGCGTCCTAGCCAAACCGGCAATAGCGACACCTCTGACTTGGACAATAAATGCATCACAAACTTCCCGAGTGGGTTGTGCTGGATTATAAAGGCAAACTACATGCAGGAGAGCTATAGTGATGTCAGAGCGGTCAAATCACATGCAAGTGTAAAGAGGCCTTAAAGCTCTACCGACATGTATGACATGATTTTTAGGATGTTTTTTTTAATTAAAAAAAAGGCAGCCGGAATGGACCCATCCATTTTTTCGTCACACATGTCGTATCTCGATTTTTATATCTCCTGCCATGAAAATTCTCTCGAGGCATTCGTTTTGGAGAAGAACCATGAAGTGATGTTTTTTCCAGACGCCCACACTGGCAAGTTCATGTGTTTATACCAGTTTTACTGGCGGGAAAGTTTTACCGGCTGTCGACGACAACTGCCACCACAGAGGTGGATCAGGCGGGGAGGCGGTTTTGGCGCGTACGGGAGGAGAAAGGAGCTGTACCCCCCGCCGGCCTGTTAATTCGCCCGGCATGGGTCCTCCTGAGCACACTACATATTGTCATGCATTCTGATGGGGAGTTTATCGTTAGTTAAAAGTGATCCGCATATCATCTAAATATGGTTCAAAACGATGGGGTCATATTGCCCCGGTCACTTCACTCGACTGTGATATGTTCTATTCTTCAAAAAGAGCTTCCGTGTCAGAAGAGCGTCGGAAAAATCCAAAAATCTCTGTTGTTCCTCTCCCACAGCATGTGCAACTATGTGTTTTCAATGGTGAATGTCCCAGTGTGACAGCTGTAAATGACGTAGCAGGCAAAATGGCTACCACTGGGATGTCGAGTGAGACTTGCACAACTTTGTGCATGAATGACACGCCCTTCGCCTATTTTTTTAAGTGAATAATATTATATGTAATTTTCATAACAATATCAATTTTACAATGTACAATGAAGAAAATAAGTATCTGAACACCATGCTATATTGCAGGTTCTCCCACTTAGAAATCATGGAGGGGTCTGAAATTTTCATCGTAGGTGCATGTCCACTGTGAGAGAGATAATCCAAAAAGAAAAATACAGAAATCACAATGTATGATATTTTAACAATTTATTTGTGTGATACAGCTGCAAGTAAGTATTCGAGCACGTGAGAAAACAAATGTTAATATTTGGTACAGTAGCCTTCGTTTGTAATTACAGAGGTCAAATGTTTCCTGCAGTTGTTCACCAGGTTTGCACACACTGCAGGAGGGATTTTGAGCCACTCCTCCACTCAGATCTTCTCTAGATCAAACAGGTTTCTGTGCTGTTGCTGAGAAAGACAGAGTTTCAGCTCCCTCCAAAGATTTTCTATTTGGTTTAGGTCTGGAGACAAGCTAGGCCACGCCAGAACCTTTATATGCTTCTTACGGAGCCACTCCTTGGTTTTCCTGGCTGTGTGTTTCAAATCGTTGTCATGTTGAAAGACCCAGCTACGACCAATCTTCAATGCTCTGACTGAGTGAAAGAGGTTGTTCCCCAAAATCTCACAATACATGGCCGCGGTCATCCTCTCCTTAATACAGTGCAGTCGTCCTGTCCCATGTGCAGAAAAAGACCCCCAAAGCATAATGCTACCACCCCCATGCTTCACAGTAGGGATGGTGTTCTTGGGATGGAACTCATCATTTGTCTTCCTCCAAACACGGTCAGTGTAATTATGACCAAAAAGTTCCATTTTGGTCTCATATGACCACAAACCTTTCTCCCATGACTCCTCTGTATCATCCAAATGGTCATTGGCAAACTTAAGACAGGCCTTGACATGTGCTGGTTTGAGAAGGGGAATCTTCCGTGCTATACATGATTTCAAACCATGACGGCTTAGTGTATTACCAACAGTCACCTTGGAAATGGGAGTCACAGCTCTTTTCAGGTCATTGACCAAGTTCTGTCATGTAGTCCTGGGCTGAGTCCTTACCTTTCTAAGGATCACTGAGACTCCACGGGGTGATATCTTGCATGGGCTTCCACTCCAATTGAGATTGACCGTCGTGTTTAGCTTCTTCCATTTTCTGATGATTGCTCCAACAGTGGACCTTTTTTCACCAACCAGCTTGGCAATTTCGCCGTAGCCCTTTCTAGCCATGTGGAGTTGTACAATTTTATCTCTGGTGTCTTCGGATAGCTCTTTGGTCTTGGCCATGCTACAAGTTTGAGTCTTACTGATGGTATGGGGTGGACAGGTGTCTTTATGCAGCGAACGATCTCACACAGGTACATCTGATTCAGGATAATACATGGAGTGGAGGTGGACTTTTAAAGGTGGACTAACATGTCTTTGAGGCTCAGAATTCTAGCTGATAGACAGGTCTTTGAATACTTATTTGCAGTTGTGTCACATGAATAAATCATTTAAAAATCATACATTGTGATTTCTGGCTTTTTCTTTTTAGATTATCTCTCTCACAGTGGACATGCACCTACGATGAAAATTTCAGACCCCTCCATGATTTCTAAGTGGGAGAACCTGCAATATAGCATGATGTTCTGATACTTATTTTCGTCATTGTATATAGAGATGTTGGGAGACTTTTTACGGTTCAGATGTTTAAAACCTGGCTCCTGTCTGAAAAAAAATATCAGTTATATGTCTGTTCTTTTTATTCTCCTTTTCATGTTCTCAGGGATTTAGTGTATTTTGCTGCTGAACTGTTTTGTGTGACCTTCTTCTTCTTTTCCTTTCGGCTTGTCCCGTTAGGGGTCGCCACAGCGTGTCATCTTTTTCCATCTTAGTCTATCTTCTGCATCTTCCTCTCTAACCCCAACCGCCCTCATGTCTTCCCTCACCACATCCATAAACCTTCTCTTTGGTCTTCCTCTCGCTCTTTTGCCTGGCAGCTCCATCCTCAGCACCCTTCCACCAATATACTCACTCTCTTGCCTCTGAACATGTCCAAACCATCGAAGTCTGCTCTCTCGAATCTTGTCTCCAAAACATCCAACTTTGGCTGTCCCTATAATGAGCTCATTTCTAATCCTATCCAACCTGCTCACTCCGAGCGAGAACCTCAACATCTTCATTTCTGCTACCTCCAGTTCTGCTTCCTGTTGTTTCTTCAGTGCCACCATCTCTAATCCGTACAGCATGGCCGGCCTCACCACTCTTTTGTAAACTTTGCCCTTCATCCTAGCAGAGACTCTTCTGTTACATAACACACCAGACACCTTTCGGCAGCTGTTCCAACCTGCTTGGACCCGTTTCTTCACTTTCTTACCACATGCACCATTGCTCTGGATTGTTGACCCTAAATATTTGAAGTTGTCCAACCTCGCTATCTCTTCTCCCTGTAGCCTCACTCTTCCCCCTCCACCTCTCTCATTCACGCACATATATTGTTTTACTTCGGCTAATCTTCATTCCTCTCCTTTCCAGTGCATGTTTCTATCTTTCTAATTGTTCCTCTGCATGCTCCCTGCTTTCACTGCATATCACAATATCATCTGCGAACATCATGGTCCAAGGGGATTCCAGTCTAACCTCATCTGTCAGCCTATTCATTACCACTCCAAACAGGAAGGGGCTCAGAGCTGATCCCTGATGCGGTCCCACCTCCACCTTAAATTCTTCTGTCACACCTAAGGCACTCCTCACCATTGTTCTGCTGCCGTCATAAATGTCCTGTACTATTTTAACATACTTCTCTGCCACACCAGACTTACGCATGCAATACCACAGTTCCTCCCTTGGTACTCTGTCATAGGCTTTCTCTAGATCCACAAAGACACAATGTAGCTCCTTCTGACCTTCTCTGTACTTTTCCACTAGCATCCTCAAGGCAAATAATGCATCTGTGGTACTCTTTCTAGGCATGAAACCATACTGTTGCTCGCAGATACTTACTTCTGTCCTGAGTCTAGCCTCCACTACTCTTTCCCATAACTTCATTGTGTGGCTCATCAACTTTATTCCTCTATAATTCCCACTACTCTGAGCATTGCCTTTGTTCTTAAAAATGGGAATTTGAACACTTTTCCTCCATTCTTCAGCCATTTTTTCGCTAGTATTCTGTTGAATAAGTTAGTCAAAAACTCCACAGCCATCTCTCCAAATTGCTTCCATACCTCAACCGGTATGTCATCAGGACCAACTGCCTTTCCATTTTTCATCCTTTGTAGTGACTTTCTGACTTCCCCCTTACTAATCATTGCCACTTCCTGGTCCTTCACACTTGCCTCTTCAACTCTTCCTTCTGTCTCATTTTCTTCATTCATCAACTTCTCAAAGTATTCTTTCCATCTATTTAGCACACTACTGGCACCAGTCAACACATTTCCATCTCTATCCTTAATCACCCTTACCTGCTGCACATCCTTCCCATCTTTATCCCGCTGTCTGGCCAACCTGTAGAGATCCTTTTCTCCTTCTTTCGTGTCCAAGCTGGTGTACATGTCTTCATATGCCTCTTGTTTAGCCTTTCCCACCTCTACCTTTGACCTACGTCGCATCTCGATGTACTCCTTTCGCCTCTCATCAGTCCTCTCAGTGTCCCACTTCTTCTTCGCTAATCTCTTTCCTTGTATGACTTCCGGTATTTTGGGTTCCACCACCAAGTCTCCTTGTCCCCTTTCCTACCAGAAGACACACCAAGTACTCTCCTGCCTGTCTCTCTGATTAGCTTGGCTGACGTAGTCCAGTCTTCCGGGAGCTTCTGCTGTTCATCGAGAGCCTGTCTCACCTCTTTCCGAAAGGCTGCACAATATTCTTCCTTTCTCAGCTTCCACCACATGGTTCTCTGCTCTACCTTTGTCTTCTTAATCCTCCTACCCACCACCAGAGTCATCCTACACACCACCATCCTATGCTGTCGAGCTACACTCTCCCCTACCACTACTTTACAGTTTGTAATCTCCTTCAGATTACATCGTCTGTACAAACTATAATCCACCTGCGTGCTTCTACCTCCCCTCTTGTAGGTCACTATATGTTCCTCCCTCTTCTGGAAATAAGTGTTCACTACAGCCATCTCCATCCTTTTTGCAAAGTCCACCACTATCTGTCCCTCAAAGTTCCTTTCCTGGATGCCGTACTTACCCATCACTTCTTCATCGCCCCTGTTTCCTTTACCAATATGCCCGTTACAATATGCACCAATCACAACTCTCTCGCTGTCTGTGATGCTCAGAGCTACTTCTTCTAGTTCCTTCCAGAATTTCCCTTTCAACTCTAGGTCACATCCTACCCTCAATTTCAAATTTTAGTCTCATCACTCGATCTGATACTCTTTTCTCCTCTAAGACATTCTTAGTCAGCTCTTCCTTTAAAATAACCCCTACTCCATTTCTCTTCCCATCTACTCCGTGGTAGACTAATTTAAACCCTGCTCCTAAACTTCTAGCCTTACTCCCCTTCCACCTGCTTTCTTGGATGCACAGTACATAAACCTTTCTCCTAATCACCATGTCAACCAACTCCTGGGCTTTTCCTGTCATAGTCCCAACATTCAAAGTGCCTACACTCAGTTGTAGGATCTGTGCATTCCTCTTTTTCTTCTGACGACGGATCCCGTTTCCTCCTGAATTTCCACCGACGCCCTGCAGGTTATATTTGTTTGGCACAATTTTTACGCTAGATGCCCTTCCTGACGCAACCCTCTGCATTTATCTGGGCTTGGGACCGGCCTACAGATTGCACTGGTTTGTGCCCCCATCGGGCTGCATTACTGTTTTGTGTGACCAATATCATTAAATGATTAGAAGTCTGCAAAAAATAATTAGTGCCTCCGGATCTGTTGGCCCTGCTTTAAAATTATTGAGCTTGGCTTCTTTTTCTCTTCAAGATGCCAGAATAGCAGTGGTTTATACCAGATGAGACGGGTGACTGGGTTTAAGGCCAAACCGTAATGTAATGAAGATAGTTATGATTGGGAGTATTTATTAAGACTTTTGATATATTTGCCATCAATTTCTGAGGAGGTTATACTGCTGAAGTTTAATTCCAGCTTTCTCAGGGGAAGATCAGATAACCTTTGGCTGTTCCAACGAGTTGTGGAACAGATGTGATTTAATCTGTTTGATCAATGTAAAACAAATGAGTATTGTTTTTCTCTCCAAACTGATGTATGATTTTGAAATTGCAGCACAGTAAAGCAACTGTTTAGAGTGTAGCCTCACAGTTCTGAATAACGGAATTCGAATTGCTGCCCGGCCCATGTGGAGTTTGCATGTTTTCCCCGTGCCTGTGTGGGTTTTCTGCAGGCACTCCGGTTTCCTCCCACTTCCCAAAAACATGTATTAATCAGATAGGCTCCAGCACTCTCACAACCCTTGTGAGGATAAGCAGCTAAGAAAATGGATGGATGGATGGATGGATGGATAATCTTTACACTGCTTGTTTCCAGGGTGAATATGGATGGGACGGCCCTCTGGGTCTTCCAGGTCTGACGGTAAACTGAAAATAGTCTTAAATAATTAAAATAAAGATTACCATATCAAATACTTGTGTTTATTTGTGTTTTTGTGTGCTTGTCATTGACAGGGTGCACCAGGCATGACAGGACAAGTTGGTGCTCAAGGAGTTAATGGCTCAAGGGTAAAATGGAACCACTGATGATATAGTCGTGACAACTTTTATTTAGTTGTGCAATTTAAACTTCTTCTTTTCCTTTCGGCTTGTCCCGTTAGGGGTCGCCACAGCGTGTCATCTTTTGCCATCTTAGCCTATCTTCTGCATCTTGCTCTCTAACCCCAACTGCCCTCATGTCTTCCTTCACCACATCCATAAACCTTCTCTTTGGTCTTCCTCTCGCTCTTTTGCCTGGCAGCTCCATCCTCAGCATCCTTCTGCCAATATACTCACTCTCTCGCCTCTGAACATGTCCAAACCATCGAAGTCTGCTCTCCCAAATCTTGTCTCCAAAACATCCAACTTTGGCTGTCCGTCTAATGAGCTCATTTCTAATCCTATCCAACCTGCTCACTCCGAGCGAGAACCTCAACATCTTCATTTCTGCCACATCCAGTTCTGCTTCCTGTTGTTTCTTCAGTGCCACGGTCTCTAATCCGTACATCATGGCCGCCCTCACCACTGTTTTGTAAACTTTGCCCTTCATCCTAGCAGAGACTCTTCTGTCACATAACACACCAGACACCTTTCGCCAGCTGTTCCAACCTGCATGGACCCATTTCTTCACTTCCTTACCACACTCACCATTGCTCTGGATTGTTGACCCTAAATATTTGAAGTCGTCCACCCTCGCTATCTCTTCTCCCTGTAGCCTCACTCTTCCCCCTCCACTTTTCTCATTCACGCACATATATTCTGTTTTACTTCGGCTAATCTTCATTCCTCTCCTTTCCAGTGCATGTCTCCATCTTTCTAATTGTTCCTCTGCATGCTCCCTGCTTTCACTGGATATCACAATATCATCTGCAAACATCATGGTCCAAGGGGATTCCAGTCTAACTTCATCTGTCAGCCTATCCATTACCACTGCAAACAGGAAGGGGCTCAGAGCTGATCCCTGATGCAGTCCCACCTCCACCTTAAATTCCTCTGTCACACCTAAGGCACACCTCACCATTGTTCTGCTGCCATCATACATGTCCTGTACTATTTTAACATACTTCTCTGCCACACCAGACTTACGTATGCAGTACCACAGTTCCTCTCTTGGTACTCTGTCATAGGCCTTCTCTAGATCCACAAAGACACAATGTAGCTCCTTCTGACCTTCTCTGTACTTTTCCACTAGCATCCTCAAGGCAAATAATGCATCTGTGGTACTCTTTCTAGGCATGAAACCATACTGTTGCTTGCAGATACTTACTTCTGTCTGCAATTTAAACTAATTTGTAAAGTTGTGCAAACTCTGATATTGAACCTCTATCAACTATGATATCATGCGACATGTTATGTTGTTATACCTCAGGTTTAAAATGACCAACTGTATGAACAACACAGGTTATGCATAACATTTCTTAGAAATGACACCTCCATTTACGTACTATTTTTGAATTGTGATCAGTAAGAGTATTCTAATACATTACAGTTTCTAGATAAGTAGTAAGATTACAGTTCTGTTTTCAAGACAATTTGCAATACTGTTGCGGTGATGATGGGTTGCAGAATGTAAACGGAGGCTCTGTTTGTTTGCCTAAAAAGCTTTAATGGACAACTGCCACTTGCACAGTTAGCAAACTGCCTTAAATTACAGGGAACATGAACAAGAAGATATTGTTTATCATACAAACCACAGTCACAATTTCATTAAATGAAAAAATCCTGGGTATTGCATGGCCTCATGGTCACAACACTACAGTTTTTTTACATACACTATGTAAAAACATTTCATTTTTTGGTCTCATTGTCAGAAGTCAAATCTGACTAAACCTTTGCTGTTTCAGGTCAGTCAGATAACCAAAATCATTTAATTTATTTAATACCACAACAATGTGAGAATTTCCTATTGAATTTTAATTTATCTTCTTCAAGGTCAAAAGTTTACGTACATGTCCTTGGTATCAAGTAGCATTTTCTTTGAACTCCATGATTTGGGTCAAACGTTTTGGGTAACCCTCCACAAGCTTCTGACAGTACTCCGCTAGAATCCTGGCCCATCACTCCTGAGAGAACTTGTGTAACTGAGTCAGGTTTGTCGGTTGCCTTGCTTACACACACCATTTCAGATCGATGACATTTAGATAAGGTCTTTGTCATGGCCTCTCAAAGACATTGTTTTTATCCTCAAGCCAGAGTTTAACCAATTTGTCAGTATGCTTAAGATCGTTGTCCATTTGGAAGACCCATTTGCACCCAAGTTTTAGCTGGATGTATGGTCCCCCACGCACCGATACACACAGCTGTGTAGTGATCATTTCATTTCAGGTAGGAATTATTCTTCCATCCATCCCTCCATCCATTAATTTTCTGCACCACTTAGCCTGACGAGTGTCGTGGGAGTGCTGGAACCTCTCCCAGCTGTCAACGGGCAGGACGCAGGGTACACCCTGAACTGGTTGCGAACCAATCACAGAGCACATGGAGACAGACAACAATCACACTCACAAGCACACCTAGGGGCAATTTAGAGTATCTAATTAATGTTGCATGTTTTTGGGATGTGGGAGGAAACCAGAGTGCCCGGAGAAAACCCACGCAGAGAACATACAAATTCAACACAGGGTTAGGGTTAGGGATTGAAGAATTATTCTTCTCAATCTCAAATTGTCAAGAAGTATTTATAACACCTAGTTCACTCATTTGAGAACAATGCGTAGTTAAAAAAAAAAAAAAACGTCTGTCACACAGAGGCTTACGGAGGTTAATATGTGGCAGCAATATGCTTCCATGTAGTTAATGAATGCATGTTTGTGTAAAACCAGGGATCATTTATTTAAATATTGGTATTTGCATTGAAAAATCTTAGTGGGTCCATCTTTCAACTTTCAAACTCTTCTGTGTAAATCTCGACGACTTACTCACCAGATACATGTGTATATCCAGTTGTCCAAGACAAGCGGAAGCGAATTAACAGTTCAGTTTCTTATCAGTGAAAACATTGACTTCAGCATTGAATATGGATCCTCTATGCTGAGTGTCTCTAATTTTTCCACGTACCTTCATTTATTATCACTTTCTAAATGTTTAACGGTATCGGATAAAACTCTGGGTGTTGTGCTATAAGAAATTTTTTGTTTCGTCTCAACGGAATTAACTTTCAACAATGCTTTGTTTGACAGCCATTATGGTGACGTAAACAAAAATCACGTGATTTTATGACATAGGTGCAGGAAAAATGGCAGCATGTTGCAGTTGAATTGTATGTTAGCTGTTCAACAATTTAATTTCAAGAGGGAAGAAAGTGTTGGAATGCCTGTTGGTTTCCATTATTTGGAAGCGCCCACCTAAGGGAGGGGAGCTGGAAGAGCTGGTGGCCAGGATGTGTAGGGGCCTATTGGATCTTCCTTGCTTGTCCTAGTTCAGGTGACATGTAAGTCCTCAAGGGTGGTTAGGATGGTGCCAACAATCTGTTCAGCAATTTTGATTGTCCTTTGCAATCGGAGTTTGTCCCTTTTTGTGGCAGCCCCAAACCAGACTGTGATTCTCAGGGCACTCCAGTTTCCTCCCACAGCCCAAAAACATGCATTAATTGGAAACTCTAAATTGCCCCTAGCTGTGAGTGTAAGTGTGACTGTTGTCTGTCTCTATGTGCCCTGTGATTGGCTGGCAACAAGTTCAGGGTGTACCCCGCCTCCTGCCTGAAGATAGCTCGGATAGGCCCCAGTACTTCTGTAACCCTTGTGAAGATAAGTGGCTCAGAAAATGGATGGATGGATCAATGGGTGGATGGATGGCTATTTTCCATCCATACGTGTCCACCTTCTGCAGTGTCCTTTAAGGGCATCAAAAACTCGCACCTTCGTCCTCTACACACACTAGAGGTAACTTTGTTTTCTTCTACGTGCAATTTAGTTAGATTCTTCTTCTACACACAATTTAGACTGATGAATGAACAAATGTCATTTGTTGTAATCACACGAAATTGTATCTAACCATTGACTGTAGTCGTAATGGAGCGACCCCAAACATTCCCTGTGTGCTTTTTACATACTTGGCAAATAAAAACGCTTCTGATTTCAAATAATAATCTTTCTGTGCTGGCTAATTATCTATCCCATCCATTAGCTATTATCTGAGCTGCTTATCCTCCCAGGGGTCACGGGAGTGCTTGAGCCTATCCCAGCTATCTTTGGTACAGCCTAAACTGGTTGCCAGCCAATCGCACGGCACATGGAAACAAACAACAGTCGCACTCACAATCACGCCCAGGGGCAATTTAGATCTGCAATTTAATTCATCTTTCTGGGATGTGGGAGGAAACCGGAGTACTAGAAAACCCACACAAGCACAGGGCAAACATGCAAACTCCACTCCAATTGAACCCCAGTCCTCATAACTGTGAGGCAGACGCTCGAACCACTCTCTCACCGTGCCGCCCGCTGATTAATTACTTTTGTATAATTATTGTATAATTAATTTTTTTCCCTTTCAGGGGGACATTGGCCCTGCAGGGAATGTTGGCCGCAATGGTCCACAGGTATCAATTTTGCATGATTATATTTAGGCTTCAATGTTTGAGCTTCCATACACGGTTTATCAACAGTGTTTTGTATTTATTTCATGTCCCTAATTTTCTTTCGACCAGGGGTCCCCAGGTTCAGAGGGACAGATGGGGTCTCCTGGTCCCAGAGGGCCCCAAGTAAGTCGAGCTAAAGAAACACTGTGTCCTCATTATACGTGTTACAGGAACACCCGCTCAAAATGCCCTAATCTAATGCAAAAAATTAAATTAACATTGATGACAATGGATATATTTGAATAAGTATGTTTAATGTATTTAGAAACAAGGATAAGCTACAGGAAAATGTGGACTGTGTAGCATCAATAGAACTGCACAGACGTTTTTCTGCTGTGACTTTATGTCATACTGTAACTATTGTATAATATGGTGTGTTTACATTTGTTTGCAGGGAATCCCAGGAATCAGTGGTGGACCAGGGCCTAAAGGAGATCCTGTAAGTACAGTATGTTGTGCGTTTTGTATTTTGCTTTTTTTCTCATGTCTGTTTCCCCAAATATGTCATTTTAAAAAGAAAAAAAAAGATCGCAGCAGTAAATCTGCAAGGACTTGAGCCTTGCGGGTTTCATCCAAGCTGCGGACACAAGAAATTGTAATTAGATGTTGGAAATTAATCCTAGTCTGCATCAATGACAGCTCTAAGGGTGTCCTTGAGAAGTGCATTGAACACCCCACACTCGACTCAGGAGTCGTGTTTTCACACCTTGTTGTTCTATATTATGCTTACATGTGTGTGGCCTGGTTTCCATTCTGTAACTAAAATATACAAGCGTGTAAATTAGATTTCCACTTGAGAGATTGAAATTCATAACCATCCATCCATTTTCCAGATCACTTATCTTCACTAGAGTCACATGGGTTCAGATACCTATCTTAACTCATGTCAGAGGCGAGGTACAGCCTGAATTCGTCTTTAGGGCACATTTAGACAAATAATCTTTCGCACTCACATTCACTGAAAATGTAAAAAATGCATCCAAGCATAGGGGAGAATATTCAAAGTCCATACAGACAAAGCTAAATTTGAACCCCGGTCATCAGACCTGTGAGGTGGATATGCTAACCAGTTGTCTACCATGCTGATTTAAATTCATATAATAAATAAAAGGAATAGTTTAAATCTCTATCTATCCTCATTCTGCAAGGAAGTGATTTGTCCTTTTAGTTTCTACTAGTTTTTTTTCTCCATTCTGCTTTTTTTTTGCCCTTAAAAGTTGATTTACAATTCCGCTTCCAAATACATTTATAGACTATGGTTGTATGGACTGAAAAAGGAAGCACAAGCCTGACCGTATTCTGACAAATTATTGTACACAACACCATACGCAGTATTATGTTTTTCCTATTGTATTATTGTATTGTGCATTGTTTTGTATTTGTTTTTACCCTAGGGGCCTGTAGGCACCATTGGTATGCGGGGTGAACCCGGCTTTGAAGGACCAGTGGTAAGTTGGAGTCAGAGACATTCCTTTGGGTATTGCATTTGTACATTTTGAATATGTACAGAAGTGTAACCACAGGATGTGTGTGTATTTCTGCATCTTTAAACCTGTTAAAAAAATTGCAAAGGTATTTTTAAGTTCATCCCTCTTTGAACCGGTGCTTTATTGTGGTAGAGGGTTTGGGTCACATAAGAAGAATAGTCCCAGAGTGAGGGAACAGACAAAAGTTTAAATGACTTCTTATTGCCTTGTACAACATTGGACCAACAGAACATTTCCCTTGTCAACACTGAACACTGACATTTTTAATTGTCCGTTGAGAAATGTTGTTCCTAAACTGTTGGACTATTTTCTCACGCAGTTGTTCACAAAGTAGTGAACTCTCCCCTACCCTTGCTTGTGAACAACTCAGTATTTTGGGGATGTTAATTTTTTACCCAGCTGTGGTACTCATCTGTCTCCAAATAACTGATTAACCTGTGAAATGCTCCAAACACGTGTTTTTTTTTCTTACATTCTCAACTTCCCCACTTTGTAGCGCCCCTGTGCCAGCTTTTGTGGCAGATGTTACAGGCATCAAATTCAAGCTGAGAAAATATTTTCAAAACAGCATTAACATTCATCACTTTGAAAATAAAATGTCTTGTCTTTGTAATATTTTTAGTTTAATGTAGGTTGAGGATTTTCAAATCATTATATTCTATTTTCTATATTTTACAGAAGATCCCAAATCCATTCAGATTTGTATGATCGACTTTTGTTATATAAAATGTAAAACATTATTGAACATGGAGGTTTGTATTTCTTTTTGGGTTCAACATTTTACGCAGAGACCTCGGGACAATTTCAGTTAATCGAAAAATTCGATATTCATTTTTTAAGTAAATATGCTGTATTTGAGTTCTTAAAAAGGTACATACAGTATGAACATAATTTCTACTTTGGACAGTTCATACTCCGTGGCATTATAATTGATTCTGTGTAAGAGTTATCTTTTGTATTATATATTCCTATTTTGTTATCAGATTCCCTCTTTCTTTCAGCTTTTACTTTATTTCATTATTTCATATTCATTGCATAAAGGATTACCTTTCTGACATTTGTTAAGGGTCCACCTGGAGAGGCTGGTCCACCAGGTTTCCCTGGCACTATGGTAAGCGCTGATAAGAAAATAATTATTGTAATGTCGTAATTTTCACTTTATTCAGCTAAATATACCATCATTTCTGATGTACAAAACACACTCGAGTATAATGCACATCAACAATATTCACTCCCCAAATCAGGAAAACCCTTCTTCCTTTGTATAATGCGCACACATGACTTTTATTCAGTAATATATTTTTATTATATTTACTGTATATTTCTATGCAATAAATGTTAGTGGTGAGCCTCTCTTAATTTTTCATAATCAACTCTGATCACTTATATTAATAATATGGAGATTTACATATTCTTTAATAATGCATTTAATATTGTGATGCACTCGTGTTTAGTTTTGACAGTGATTTTAAAACACATTTTTGTCTGTTCTCAAACAAATATCGACTGATATACCTCATTTTACTATAAAATAATTGTAGAACTTTTACTATACCTATTTAGAATTTATAATTTTGAAGATATTGGTGCAGGAGTGAAATGGAGATTATACAAGAAAAATAATACTGCCTATAATGAATAATACTGAAAACTGCTTTTTAATGTACAGGGCATTCGGGGACCTGATGGGGACAAGGGGATTCCAGGTCCTAAAGGAGATAAAGTAAGAAATTGCTTGACATCTACCTAAATATATTGCAATGAAAGGTGGTTCTGTATGGCGCAGCAAGCCTTCCCTTAATGTCAGACTACCAAATAATCACCAGGAAGAGGGTTTTAAACACACAAAAAAACACTATTACAATAACATCCATGGTCTGAAATTAACTCTCATCAGTTGCAAAATGTCGGGGTGCTAAGGCGGGACTGGCACTCTGCCCTGGGTCCCTCAGCGTGGGTAGTGTCCCATCCACCGGCCTGCTCTTGGGTGGACCCCTCAGTCAGATCCTGCCCCTCAATTGACCCCTCCATACAGGGCACTTAACCACGCCTCCTGAAGTTACGTCACCCCACGTGTGCTAACCTCAGACAAACAATTAGCAAAAATGGCGGCGCAGGAAGAAAAGACTACAGTGAAACTGTCCGATTTACCAGCTGATTTCTCACTCGCATTCTTAGCTAACAGTGAAATATCGTTGAAAAGCATACAGCAAGGCTTCAAGTATTTCAGCGAGGGGTATTTCAATGGTATTTACATCCATATCGACGGAGAAACCATTGATATTAGCGCAAGATCTTTCCGGAGTCAGAGGAAGACCGAGAAGCCACATAATATAATATATTATAACCGAAAGATGAATTCGTCATTGACAGTTTCCTATTTTCATGTTACCTATCACACTTCTGTGCAGAATCTGTATGTGTATCTATATAGCCGTTTGTGAACCGCCATATGAAGGAAAAGAAGGCGAGGCTTGATTTACGAGTTGTTTCTCTCGTTTTCTTTGTGTAACGTCACGCGCTCCCCTCAATAATTATTCTTGAATTAGTGCCGAACCTACGTAAGTCCCGACCGAGTACGAAAATCACTACTTTATTGTCCTCAAACATCCTTCCTTCAGTCTTGGTGTCTCGGTGCACGTCGAAGGCTTTTAGGACTGCTAGTCCGGTTTAGCTTAGCTCACCGCCAACAAAGAGACACGTTTGTGCAGTCAGATCATCGCAAAGTATCGCTCAACACAGATCAAGTGTGTCAATCATTCACACGTAGCTATGTTATGCAAGCGAAGAACTGCTAATTCATTTATATGAGACATGTATTGAAAATCAAATATAGGCCATACCTTCGTGCAAATATAGTCCGGTTTACCGTAGCTCTGTAGCCGCCGAACAGAGACACGTCTGTGCAGTCAGATCATCGCAAAATATTGCTCAACACAGATCAAGTGTGTCAATCATTCACACGTAGCTATATTATGCAAGCGAAGAACTGCTAATTCATTTATATGAGACATATATTGAAAAGCAAATATAGGGCTTACCTTCGTGCAAACATATCTGTTCCGGTTGATGGATTCAGTTGATCATGCGGTCTTCCACAAAGTTTGATCCATCGAAGACATTTTTCATACTCGGTCTTCTGTTCCGGTTGATATTAGATGGATTCAGTTGATGATGCGGTCTTCCACAAAGTTTAATCCATCAAAGACATTTCTCGTACTGGGTCTTCAGTTTTGGAAAGGGTACGAATTGAACTCCACCAACTAGCCTTTCAGGATACCTGTCGTCACTATTATAAAGTCCGTGACTACACCTATTAACCATATCTATTGTTAAAGAACCCAAATACGCGATAAAACGTTAACAAAAGCTATACTAGACCATGCAACGTTGTCTGAGGGAACTGCGGGTGCAAAAAGGGGCGTGGTTTATGCAGATCTCTGGCCTCTGATTGGTCAGCGACGCAGATGATGCAATGTCTACGGAGGGGTCAATTGTTTGTTTGGTGTCCTCAGCCTTTGCGGTGCAGTTTCAGTAATTGCATGGCACTTCTGTCAGTCTTTGTGCATGCTAAACAGTATAAATTCACTTGCATGTGCCCCCAGACACACACCCATTCCCTTGGTGCGGGGCCCCACACTTACTGCGACAAATGACTTGGGAATAAGTGAAGTACTTGTGTATCCCATCACTCACACTCCGGTCCTACAGTCACGCAACTGTAGATCATTGGCCTCACAGTTCTGAGGACAAGGGTTCAAAACCTGGTCCCGCCTGTGTGGAGTTTGCATATTCTCCCCGTACCTGTGTGTGTTTTCTCCAGGTACTCCAGTTTCTTCCCGGATCCTGAAAAACAAGCATTAATTGGGGGGGTTGATGCTGTCATTGTCAACAACGTTGACAAGCTGCATAAGTTTTTTGCTTCATAGGTCCTTGGCGTCTTGCTGGGGATGTCACATTATACCCTATTAATGCTGCTTGCCGCTACAGAAGTGTACTAATTTATTGTGGCGTTTTTTTTTTTTTCCCTTCATTGGTCCATTTCGTCGCGCCGGGGATGGCGCATTAATACGTAGTGATCGTTTTATTTTTTTTTTTTTTGGAGGGGGGGGTTGGTGGGGGGGGGGCAGAAATCTGTGATGCACTGAATCCGCGATAGGTGCTCCGCGAAGTAGAGAGGGATTGCCATCGGCACAATTAGCAGCCAGTCACCACTCACTCATTGAATCACATTGTAAAATGGCACAAACTGAATACTGGTATGTTGAACTTTCAATTCAGGTTGGATTTCAATATTTTTGTTTGCAATGCAGAATGTCTGTTCATGGACACCACATCAGCAATGCGGAAAGAACTGTTTTTGTTGTTTTTACACATTTTAATGCTACTGCAGAGAAAAAATTAGGCATGGGGTGGGGGGCAGGCATGGAAAAAGTTAATGTCCCATAAGGGAGCACACCCAGAAAAGCTTGAACACCATTGCACTAAAGATACATATGAAACATATAAATTTGTATCACTTAAGTAACGCCCAAGGTCTAGCTAGCAATGAAAGCGCAACCTGCTAGGTTTGTCGAAAAACGTAATAACCTGGCTCAGAAAAAGCTCTTGTATTGTGTTGATTTAATTGTTTTGGATGTTTGTCTTAGGGTTTTCAAGGGGCAACTGGTATTAGAGGTTCTCAGGGGGAGAGGGGCCCTGCTGGATTTCCAGGTTACCTTGGAGTCACAGGTCAACCTGGCCCCACAGGCATTGAGGTACAACACTTTTGCTGAGTTTCAGCCTCATTCATTGTCAGTGTTCTTCTGTGGAATATAAAGGTAATGAAATACTAGAGCTCAAAAACTTTACAATTATATTATGAATACTGAATGTTCCTTAGAAATTCAAGGTTTGCAGAAATATAAAGTCAATTGAAAAATGATTTGAATCTGAATTAGTGAATTAAAATGGGGTATAAAATGCTTGCTGTTATTGAACAAACAGAGTGAGAGAGAGGGAGAGAGTGAGGGAGAGAGAGAGAGAGAGAGAGAGAAAGAGTAAGAGGACACATTCATTCATTCATTCATTCATCTTCGACTGCTTATCCAAGGTTGGGTCGTGGGGGCAGTAGCTTTAACAGCTCTTCCAGGGGGATTCCAAGGCATTCCAAGGCCAGCCAAGGGACTAGTCTCTCCAGCCTGTATTGGGTCGTCCCTGGTGTCTCCTTCCACTGGGATGTACCTGGAATACCTCACCAGGGAGATGTCCGGGAGGTATCTGAGACAGATGCCCCAGCCACCTCATCTGGCTCCTCTCAATGTGGAGGAGCAGCGGCTCAACCCTGAGCCCTGCCTGGATGACCAAGGTTGTCACCCTATTGCTAAGGGAGAACCCAGACACCCTGCAGAGGAAACTCAATCCAGCGGCTAGCATCTTATTCTTTTGGTCATGACCCACAGATCGTGACTATTGGTGACGGTAGGAAAGTACTTCAACCGGTAAATTGAGAGCTTTCTTTTTCGTCTTAGCTCCTTTTTTTACCACAATAGACTGAAACAAAGTCATCACTTCAGCGGCTGCACCGATCTGCCTGTGAATATCCTGCTCCATTTTTCCCTCACTCATGGACAAGACCCACAGATACTTGAACTCCTCCACTTGGGGCAGGATATCATCCTTGACCTTTTCTGACTGAGGAGTATCGTCTCAGATTTGGAGGTGGTGATTCTCATCCCAGTTGCTTCATACTCAGCTGCGAAACGTTAAACGTTATGAAATAAATCAGTGAGAAAGGTCAGCCTTCACGAAGTCCCACTGTCACTGGAAACGATTCCAACTTACTGTCAGCATTGCAGACCAAACTCTGATGCCAGTTGTACAGGGGTCAAATAGCCTGTATTAGGGCTTCTGGACCCTATACTCCTGGGGGACACAGCCGTATGCCTCGGCCAAGGCCACAAAACACATGTAGACTGGTTGGGTGAACTCCCATGCACCAGTGAGGACAGTTCCGAGGCTGTAGAGCTGGTCCACTGTTCCACAGCCAGGCTGAAAACCACATTGCTCCCCCTGAATCTGATTCCTGAACCCTGATTCAACTTCCCGATGGACCCTGCACCCCAACTCCCCTGAATATACATCCCAGAAACCTGAAGAGTGTTCCCTGTTGTTGGAACACACCCTCCTGTCCCCCTTCTTAAAAAGGGGAATCACTACCCTAGTCTGCCAGTCCAGAGGCACTGTCCTTGATGTCCACATGATGTTGCAGAGGTGTTTCAACCAGGACAGCCCCACAACATCACGAGCCTTTGGGAACTCAGGGCAAATCTCATCCATCAATGGCCATCTGTTTTTAACCAGCTATGTGACCTCAACTGCAGAAGTTGGAGAGCCTGCCTCAGAAAACCGAGACTCTGCGTCCTCATGGGAAGGCGTGTCAGTGGAATTGAGGAGGTCTTTGAAGTATTTTCCCCACCAACTCACAACATCCCAAGTCAAGGTCAGCAGCGCTCCATCTTCACTATACATAGTGTTTATGGTGCCCTGCTTCCCCCTCCTGAGACACCGGATGGTGGACCAGAATTTCCTCGAAGACATCTAGAAGTCCATTTCCATTGCAGAAGTTGGTCATTTTGGACTCGATGCCCCCCCACCCCCCACCCTGCCTCAGAACATGAGCAAAGTTCTTTCAGAGGTGGCAGTTTAAACTCCTTCTGACTCTGATTCAATCTTCGAACTTTGACCTAGGCTTGCCTGATGCCAAATGGCCATGTGGACACCCTTATGATTGATAGTGTTATGGACAATCTGTGCTGGGCACACAAGTCCAATAGCAGAATACCGCTTGGGTTCTGATCAGGGGAGCCATTCACCCCAATCACGCCCTTCCAGGTCTCACTGTCATTGCCCATCTGAGCATTGAAGTCCCGCAACTTAACAATGGAGTCCCCAGAGAGACCACTCACAATATTTCTCTCCGGACTCCAAAAAGGGTGGGTACTCTGAACTGTTGTCCGGTGCAAACAACAGTCAGGACCGTCCCCGGACTCGAAGGAAGAGGGAGGCTACCCTCTTGTCCACCAAGGTGAACCCCAACATACAGGTGCTGAGCCAAGGGGCAATAGATATACCCACACCTGCTTGGGGCCTCTCTACGTGGACAACTCCAGAGTTGAAGAGAGTCCAACCCCTCTCAAGAGGATTGGTACCAGAGCCCTATATGCCCTCCCACACGTGGTGATCCCATGGGTAGGGGGACACACTTTACCCTTTCTCGTTCTGCTTGACCTAGCCCCATGGGTGCAGCCACCCATGGGACCTTCGAGCCCCACCTCCAGGGCTGTGTCCAGAGAGAGGCCCAGGTGACCCACATCTGGGCGAGGGAAACCTCAATCCATTAGAAGTACTCATCTCAGGGGTTTATGGAGCTGTATTTTGTCTGGTTCCTCACCGAGAACGTTTTTACCATGGGTGACCCTACCAGTGGTGTTTATCCCCAGACAAGAGCTCCGAGGATCATCGGGACACACAAACCCCTCCACCAAAATAAAAATGTGAGGCAATGCACCAATGGAATGAAATAAAAAAATCTAATACAGGGATGTGATGAAATTGTAATGTTGGCCATTGACATAAAATCCTAAAATTAAGTCATTACCAGGAGGAAGATACATCCATCCATCTATTTTCTTAGCCACTTATCCACACATTGATCACGGGGGTGCTGGAGCTTATCTGAGCTATCAATGGGAAGAAGGCAGGGTATACCCTGAACTGGTTGCCAGCCAATCACATGGCACATTGAGACATATAATCACTCGTACCCACAATCACACCAAGGGGCAATTTAGAGTCTCCAATTAATGTTGCATGTTTTTGGGAGGTGGGAGGAAACCGGAGTGTCCGGAGAAAACCCACACAGACACAGTGACAGCATTCAGACTCCACAAAGGTGGGCACAGGATTTGAACCCCGGTCCTCAGAACTGTGAGGCAGATCCTCTAACCAGTCATCAAATGTGCCGCCTAAAACGAATATCAAACCTTAATTTATAATTATATCAAGCCGTTTAGAGGATCTAGGGCAATTTACTACCTGATTGAAATATTTTGTTCATATTTTATTTATATTTGATTTCCTTTATTTGTTGGATTTTGGAAAGAAAACGTTCTTATTCAAAGATATACGAACCTGCTTTTGTTCTGACAAGGTAATTTGCACAAATTTAAACTCACCATTGACCTTTTAAAGCACAATGATAAATGATTGTTTCTGTTGTCTTGACTGGTTTATCTTTCCTCCTTTAGGGCGGTAATGGAGAAATGGGTCGTCAAGGAAAACAGGGCAGTAATGGATTAAAGGTCAGTGGGCACTTGTTTGCCTGATCATCACAATGACTTTCTATGTTCATATTTATCTTAACATTATGTCACAACTGTTAACGTTCTCTACTTGTTGCTAAAGCAGCCACCCTGTTACAACAGAATGTCAAGTAGCCGGTACCTGTGATTTCTTGTAATGATGAATTAATATGATTTTACACAAATTTGAAAGCCACAGGCTCTGCCGGGCACAGCCCAAAACTGTAATGTGGTTCCTCTTTCCCATGGGCTCACCACTTGTGGGAGGATCCATTGGGGATGATTGCAGTGTGAGCTGGGTGGAGGCAGAAGGAAAAGACCTTGCCGTTCCGATCCCAGGATAAAGAAGCTGGGTTTAGGAATGTGGAATGTCACCAGGGTAGCCTCCTTCCACCTTCTTGGCTCATGTTACGGGGTTGTGGGTGACATTGAGTCAGAGTGGACCGTGTTCCGTGCCTCCATTGCTGAGGTAGTAGACCAGAGCGGTGGCTGTCAGGTGCTTGGTGCCTGTCGCATCTCAGGATGGAGAAGCAGTGCACCGTCAACACTGCGTATGGTGAGGATGAGGCGCTGCTGACCTTGACCTGGGCAGTTGTGAGTCGGCGGGAAGAATATTTTCACCTGGAAATCCACCTGGAGTTCCTAAAGGCTTTGGATGCTTTGGGTTGACACGCCTTGCTACATCGCAAGGACATCTGGGAGATTGCTTCTGTTTTGGCAGACTGGGATGGTGGTCACCCTTTTGAAGAAGGGGGACAGAAGGGTGTGTTCCAACTACAGGGGGATCAGACTCCTCAGCCTCCCTGCTAAGGTTTATACAGAGGAGCTGGAGAGGAGGGTCAGTCAGGAAGTTGAATCTCAGATTCAGGAGGAGCAATGTGGTTTTCATCCTGACCATGGAACAGTGGTTCAGATCTAAACCCTTGGCAAGGTCCTTGAGGGTGCATGGGAGTTCACCCAATCAGACTACATGTGTTTTGTGAACTTGGAGAAGGCATTTGACCGTGTCCCTCCAGGAGTCCTTGGAGATGTGATTTGGGAGTATACTGGAACCCCAGTTACGGGCTGTTTGGTTCCTAAATGACTGGGGTCAGAGTATGGTCAGCAGTTTTGTCCTAAAAGTAAGTCCGCCTCGTTTCTGGTGAGAGTTGGACTGCGCCAAGTATGTGCTTTGTCACTGATTCTGTTCATAATCTTTATGAACAGAATTTCTGGTGTAGATGTAGATGGGGTCCGGTTTTATGGCCTCAGGATTGCATCTCTGTTTTTTGCAGAAGACGCTGTTCTGTTGGCTTCATCAAGTCATGATCTCCAACTCTCATTCGAGTGGATTGGAGCCAAGCATGAAGTGCCTTGGATGAGAATCACCACCTGCAGATATGAGACCATTCTCCTCAGTCAGAAAAGGCTACCCTCTCCAGGTTAGGGATAAGATCCTGTCCCAGGTAGAGGAGTTCAAGTACAGTGCCTTGTGAAAATATTCGGCCCCCTTGAACTTTTCAACCTTTCGCCACATTTCAGGCTTCAAACATACAGATATATATATATATATATTGGTCAAGAATCAAAAACAAGTGGGACACAATCGTGAATTGGAACGAAATTTATTGGATATTTTATACTTTTTTTAAGTGGGGCATGCAATATTATTCGGCCCCTTTACTTTCAGTACAGCAAACCCACTCCGGAGGTTCAGTGAGGATCTCTGAATGATCCAATGTTGACTGATGCTGATAAATAGAATCCACCTGTGTGTAATCAACTCTCCGTATAAATGCACCTGCTTTGTGATTGTCTCAGGGTTCTGTTTAAAGTACAGAGAGCATCATGAAGACCAAGGAACACACCAGGCATGTCTGAGATACTGTTGTGGAGAAGTTTAAATCTGGATTTGGAAACGAAAAGATTTCCCAAGCTTTAAACATCTCAAGGAGCACTGTTCAAGCAATCATATAGAAATGGAAGGAGTATCAGGCCACTGCAAATCTACCAAGACCTGGCCGTCCCTCTAACCTTTCACCTCGAACAAGATAGATCAGAGATGCAGCCAAGAGGCCCATGATCACTCAGGATGAAATGCAGAGAGGTGGAGAGTCTTCCCATAGGACAAGAATCAATCGTACACTGCACAAATCTGGCCTTCATGGAAGAGTGGCAAGAAGAAATCCATTTCTCAAAGATAACCATAAAAGTCTTGTTTAAAGTTTGCCACAAGCCACCTGGGAGACACACCAAACATGTGGAAGAAGGTGCTGCGGTCAGATGAAACCAAAATCGAACTTTTTGGCCACAATGCAAAATGATGTTTGGCATAAAAGCAACACAGCTCATCACCCTGAACGCACCATCGCCACTGTCAAACATGGTGGTGGCACCCTCATCGTTTTGGCCTGCTTTTCTTTAGCAGGGACAGGGAAAATGGTTCAAATTGATGGGAAGGTGAATGGACCCAAATACAGAACCATTGTTGAAGAAAACCTTTTGGAGTCTGCAAAAGGCGTGATAGTAGGATGGAGATTTTTCTTCTAACAGGACAATGCTTCAAAACATAAAGCCAAATCTACAATGGAATGGTTCACAAATAAACGTATCCAGGTGTTAGAATGGCCAAGTCAAAGTCCAGACCTGAATCCAATCGAGAATCTGTGGGTAGAGCTGAAGACTGCTGTTCACAAACGCTCTCCATCCAACCTCATCGAGAACAAACTAATAGAGACATACCCCAAGCGACTTGCAGCTGTAATTCCAGTAAAAGGTGGTGCTACAAAGTATTAATGTAAGGTGGCCGAATAATAAAAAAACACCCGAGTTTTCAGGTTTTTATTTGTTAATTTGTTAAAAAAAGAAGTTTAAAATAGCCAGTAGATTTCATTCCACTTCGAGATTGTGTCCCACTTGCTGTTGAGTCTTGACAAAAAAAAAATATTTTATATCTTTATGTTTGAATGTGGCAAAAGGTTGAAAAGTTCAAGGGGGCCGAATATATTCACAAGACACTGTATCTTTAGGTCTTGTTCACACATGGATCGGTGCAACCCCTGCTGTGATGTGGACTTACTTTACCAGTTCCTACCCTCACAAGCTGTGGGTCATGACCGAAAGAACAAGATCCCAGATACAAATGGGCGGAGTGGGTTTCCTCCACAGGGTGTCCGGGCTGTCCCTTAGAGATAGGGTGAGAAGCTCAGTCACCTGGGAAGGGCTCAGAGTCCAGCTGCTCCTCCTCCGTATAAAGAGAAGCCAGATGAGGAGGCTGGGGCATCTGATTCGGATGGATCCCAGATCCCTTTTGTGACGTGTTCCAGGCACATCTCATCGGAACGAGTCCCGGGATGACCCAGAACACGCTGGAGAGATTACGTCTCTTGGCTGTCCTGGGAATGCCTCAGGATCCTCCCGGTGGAACTGGATGAAGTGACTGGGGGAGAGTGAAGTCTGGGCATCTCTGCTAATGCATCTTCCTCTGCGACCTGACCTCGGATAAGTGGTGGATGGAAGGATGGATGGATGGATGGATGGATGGATGGATGAAAGCCCCAAATCACCTCGTCACCATCAATGAAGCCTTTATTGTATTGTACTGACACATCTGTATTTGACTAAATATTGCACATTTGGTAATACCTCTAGACAACTGCTATATTTGAACAGATTTTCAAATTGCTTGTGCTATCACAAAAATAATGTCTTCATATCGAACAAGAGCAGCCAAATATTCATCCATCCATCTATCCATCCATCCATCCTTCCATCCACCACTTTTCCTCACAAAGGACGATAAGTGGAAGTGGAAGTGCTGTAGTTCATGCCAGCTATCATCAGGCGGGAGGTAGAGTACACCCTGGACTGGTTGCCAGCCAGTCGCAGGGCGCATAGAGACAGATAACAGTTGCACTCACAACCATACCTAGGGGTCAATTCAGAGTCTCCAATTAATGCATGTTTTGGGGATGTGGGAGTGAACTGGAGTGCCCAGAGAAAACCCACGCAGGCACGGGGAGAACATGCAAACTCCACATTGGCGGGGCCAGGATTTGAGCCCCGGTCCTCAGAATTGTGAGGCCAATACTTTTACCAGTTTCACCACTGCAGGTAGACAACAACCATTTATTTACTGTATATGGTTAATGTTATACAAATTAATTGCTTTATTTGAAAATATAACACCCCCATGCTCTTCCGAAACACATACACACAAACACCCCCACACACATCCTTAACATGACATGTAAATGAACACTATAACAATTAAAGAACCATAGTTACATTGATTAATAGGCTATCTTCCTTGAAGGGTAACAGAGGACCAGATGGACGAAATGGAAAAATAGGACCCAGAGGAAACAGGGTACATCTTTTTTTTCTTGAATTCATCATGTAGCCATTACATGAAATGAATATTTTACTAAAAATACCACCTCATGACACATTTGCACAGTCCTTTGCTCGTCACCCTCTCTTATTTATTTACTCATTACTTTATTTATTTATTTCCCCCAGGGTCAATCAGGACAAAGGGGAGCCAGCGGCCAGCCTGGTCTATCGGTAATGTCTGTCAGAAATATGTCTACAATCAGACTGTTATTTGCTTAAAAGGTCAGGCTATGTATAAATGTAAGAGATCACATGGAGAGGTCATTGTCATGTTTTCCTATTTTCATCCTTTATATCATGCTTGATAACGTGATTAGAATTACTATGGATTTTGATGGTCATCAATTTCAATATGTTCTCTTCCAAATAGCACGCCCACTTTGAACACAAATCGTTCAATTGTGTAAACATTTACCAATATCTGTTTGTGTATTTCATTGACACATTTTAGGGTTTGGCGGGTCACCCTGGACCAGAGGGACCAGAAGGAAAGCCTGGTACACAGGTTCCCATTCTCTGTCATATTTTAATCTCCTGGAAATTGTTTGTACATGCCCATGCGTACTGACATAGGTGTGTTTGTGCGCGTGTGTATGTTTTTGCGTGTTTTTGTGGGTGTACATGTGTTGGATAGTTCTATCCCCTCTGCTTTTCTGTCTTTTTTTAAATATAAGGTACATGCAGCAATTGATTTTATAATATATTTTATAGATTAATTGTAATGTCGTCTGAGCCAATGATTTTGAATAATATCATAACACATGGTATTTCAGGGTTCAATTTTTTGGATGATCTTCAATTGTTAATTCATTATTATTATTTTACTAAAGTACAAAATATTATTTGAACAGTTTGATACTATCAATGATCCTCGATTTGTCAGATGAAGGGAATTCATTGTGATGGAGTGCAGGCAAAAACCAGGTGGACCAAAGGGGACGTAAGTGAGACAAAGTACCTGTCCAGGAGCAATCTAAAAAAATGTATTATTTAAAAACAACCCAAAAAGCAGGATAAAAATGACTGCAAAAGGTTGAGGAGTGGTTTGGTCAGCAGGGTGATGGCCATGAATCATCTTCTATTCATCTATTTACTGGTAAATTGCGTTTAAAGTGGATATTTTGTGTCAATTATTTCTCAAGTCATTGTTTTATTATTTGCTAGTTGTGCTATGCTGTGGTGTGATAATTTGAGTTTCAATATGACACTGTGAGTGTGAACTACATGTTGAGTAATGACTTGTCTACATTAGGGGAATGTAAACTTCTTCTGCTTACGTATGTAAAAAAATTGCAATTGTTCTTCACTGTCTCATGAGGCCCACCATGTGGTAGCATACATACATCCTTGCTAACGTGTTAATTTGTAGGCTATTTATGTAATCATCATGTTTGGTTGTACTTTATTGAAGTCGTCACCCAAAAGGCATTTACAGTTTTTGGAACTCGGTACACACATAAGGTGTGCTGTACATTAAGGAGAAAATGTAAGACTTTCATGTGCTTGTGGTCATGAAAATACGGTACATATTATCATGAGCGTTTTAATAATGCCATGTGAATTATTCGCGGAACATAACACCCCGCAAATAATGTCACCGTAAACTGAGTCTCTTTAACTGGTCATCAAGACCTTGGACTTTCAATTAGCTATGGTCAAATATACGATTAATTATTATTTAATATCTAACATTTAGTATCTCAAAAACACTTATCTTTTGGTGGCACGTTGGATAAGCTGGTAAAGCATCGGCCTCACAGTTTTGAGGACCTGGGTTCGATCCCGACCCTGCCTGTGTGAAATTTGCATGTTCTCCCCGTGCCTGCGTGGGTTTTCTCCGGGCACTCCACTTTCCTCCCACATCCCAAAAACATGCAACATTAATTGGACACTCTAAATTGCCCCTAGGTGTGATTGCGAGTGCGGCTGTTTGTCTCGATGTGCCCTGCGACTGCCAACCAATTCAGGGTGTACCCCGCCTCCTTTCTGTTGAGACCTGGGATAGGCTCCAGCACTCCTCTCGACCCTCATGAGAAAAAACGGCAAAGAAAATGGATGGATGGACATTTACGTTATGTTAAGATTATACTTTTTTTTTTTTTACTATGCTGTAAAGTTTGTCTTTTGGGGAGTTTGGGGCTTATAAGATTGTGATGAACAGAAAAAAATGATGAAGATATGAAACGTCTTCTGTTGACATAATGTCACACTTAAATTCATATAGCAGAATTGGTTGTTTAATCTTATTAAAACTGGTAAAAATAAAGAAAGAACAAATGTAAGGAAGAAACAGAGACTGCAACAAGATGCATGTTTTAGTGCAATGGGGGCGGGGGTTGCTCACTCAGCTAATAAAGTTACCAAAAAAAATGTATAAATCTCAAACTTTTGGGATTTGATGATCCGTGTGTTTTCGACTGCTTGTTGGATATAAACAGTCCTGAAATACATTAATTCTTTGCACTTTGTTCATCCTATTCTGCTGGTAAAAACGTGTTTTTTTTTCTTCTTTTTATCAGGGTGCCATGGGGGCAATTGGCCCTGAGGGTGGTCAAGGGCTTATGGTAAGAGGGTCGTTTCTTCACTCATCTGTGTTTACTTGATGACATTGCAGTTACCTGGCTCTTGAGCAGATCTTTTGTCTAATTGAATTGTGTATGATGGCTGAGTGCTTGGCACATCTGCGTCACAGTTCTGAGAGCCAGGCTTCAATTCCCAGCCTTACCTGTGTTTGCATTTTCTCCCCATGCCTGCATGAGTTTTCTCCGGGCAGTCCAGTTAGCTCCCACATCCCAAAAACATGCAACATTAATTGGGTACTCTAAATTGCCCCTACGTGTGAATGTGAATGTGACTGTTGTCTGTCTCTATGTGCCCTGCGATTGGCTGGCAACCAATTCAGGGTGTATCGCGCCTCCTGCCCATTGACAGCTGGGATAGGCTCCACCACTCCTGCGACCCTTGGATGGATGAATATTCTCTTTTTGTCTCACATCCAAAAAACATGGTAGGTTGATTGAAGACTCTAAATTGCCTGTAGATGTGAATGTAAGTGTGAATCGTTTATATTGTACGTGCCTTGTGATTGGCTGGAAACCGTTTTAAACAAGCTGGAAGTACCGTCATCAAACTCTAGCATACTTGAGGCAAGCAAGTTTTGCCAAGAACCGATTTAAACTAAGTAAGTGTAAACTGGGACTTTACATGGAGGGAAAAAAGTCACATAGAGTGCACTAATGATGTTGTTTGACAGATATGTGAGTATGAATTTGTCATTAATTTTGTTTTGTAATTTTCATCAAATTGAATAAAAATATATCTTTATATAGGGCAGCATGGTTTGAGTGTTGCCCTCACAGTTCAGAGAACCGGGGATAAAATTTTGGCCCCGCCTGTATGGAGTTTGCATGTTCACCTCGTGCCTGCGTGGTTTATTGGTTGGAGACTAAATTGCCCGTAGGTGTGAATGTGAGTGCGACTGTTGTCTATCTCTCTGTGCAATGCAATTGGCTGGCAACCAGTTCAGGTTGCCTCTTGCCCGAAGCACTGCCAGGACCCTTGTGAGGAGAAGCGGCTCAGATAATGGATGAATAAATGAAAAAAATGAATGGACGGATGGATTGATTGACATCTTTATATAATTGGCAAGCGGGATGTTTTGCAACACTAATCCATTACCTGTTATTACATTTCCAATGAAAATCCTTATAAAACTCCACACATTACTTATAGTGATTTGAGAGCTGCATGGATAGTGTAAATAGAATGACTATTGTTTTCTTTTTCTTTACATTTTGCATAACCTTGAGTTACTTTCTCATTTTTCTTTGTGTTTAAGCCTGTGTAATGCACTGTAATGTAATAGTAGATTTTCATATTTCTGTCTGGGGCATGGCCAAGCCACTGCCCTGGGCGGAGCTGCCTCTGGCAGCAGACCCACACCTGCGCCGCATGGAAGCTCATTAGACGAGGCATTTAAGCCTTGAGTTTGTCTCTTGCAGTGGCTAATTCATTATGTTTGTGTGTGCGTGAGTACGCAAGCATATTGTAGTATTTCCCCTCATCACATCATTCCTGTGCCACTATAGTCATGTCACGTTTTTCTTCATGTTTTCAAGTTTTGCCTCGTAGTCATCGGACATGTTTTTGGACCTAGCCTGTAGCCTCGCATTTTTGTGCCTCTGCCTTCCAAGCTTTACCTCGTACTTTGGACCTTATTTCAGCATTATTGGACTTTGACTTTTTGCCATGCGTTTTGTAGTTCCACCATTTCGGAAGCTTAGCTGTGTATGACCTCTCCCTGAAATAATACCACCCTCAACATCATGTCCTTGCCTCTGAGTCCTGCTTTTGGGTCCCGTCCCTTGCCGCGTGCTCATGACAGTTTCCTCTGGAAATTCTTTTTAGGGTCTTCAAGGAATTTCTGGAGAAAGAGGACCTGATGGACCACTGGGTTCCATGGTATGCCTCACTGTACTATATACGTACTGGTGTAATAAAGAAATTTATGAAAATTAATAGTGGGGATTTATTTCACAAACCAATTGTTTGAAATTCACTTGGATAGTCAGAGACTAATTGGCTGAAAGTGTATGGATGGGTTTCCAATTACGCCATCCTGTGTGTCATAGAGGTCAGAGAACACAGGTGATAGGTGAAGTGTGAAGTTTTTTTCCATTGTTAATTTATCCAATTGGTCTAAGGGAATCCTGGGACTATGGTGACATCATTGGAAACCTATCCATTGATCTAATTAGGGTGATGTATGGTGCTTTTGTTTTTAAAGGGCCCTCCAGGGTCTCCAGGACCTCAGGGGATCACTGGTGCCCCAGGCGAAAAGGTGTGTTCACAGTAAAAAAAAATCATGATTCAATGTGTATGTTCATACAGCATATGATGGAATGTTTTTTGTCTCAGGGTTTTACAGGGAAATCTGGTACGGAGGGACCGCAGGGCCCAGTTGGCATGTATGTAAGTGATTCTCAAAACAGCATATTAATTGAAACTCAATATTAGTGTGAATTCCAATCACAAAGCTTTTATAAAATTTGTGAATACTCAACAGTATTTCAACCTTGGATAAGAATGTAATTCCAAGAAATAAAGTGAATGCTCTGAGTTTAAACGCAAGCTATTATGGGATGTTGGTTGAGCTCCAATTTATCAAGTCATTTTCCCGTAAGACGCAAAAAAAATGAAACAAAAACAATTTCATGGTCAAACCGTCATTACCGTAAATCATTTTTAACTGTGCAGACATGTTTTAAGTATTTTTTATCATTCTGAATTGTTATAAAAGTGTAAAAAAATCTTTGATGATTGTATAATACAAATGTTTGCTTGCACTTGTGATGTGCTGATGATGCATTAGGGATGTAAATCTGTTATGGAATTGTAGGAAAGTGAGGGTTGCTGAGGGATGTTGACTTCAGAATTTTACACTTTCACATTATTTAGTATCAGACAAGTGTAATAAGAATATAACCACTATTTATCAAACTATCAAGCAGGCCTCGAAAAATCTAATTTAATCGAATCTTGTATATTTGAAATTTTGCAGCAATACCCTTGTAAGTGTAATTGTGGTCGTGTTAAAAAAAAACTTTAAGCAGTATTAATTGCCATGTATGCAATTACAAAGAATTAAAGTTAAACAAGTATAGGATACCAGATACCGATAGTGGTTTTCTGACATCCAGTCCCACAATAAAGCAAAACTTCACATTTCAGAGTGCCCTTTTATTGTGGCCAGCTTGGGATGCACGTGTACAATAATCATAATAAGCATCTTGATATGCCACTCCCGTGAGGTTGGATGGATTGTCTCGACCAAGGAGAAATGCTCACTCACAGATTTTCACAGATTTGAGGGAAATGGCAATTTGTGTGTGTAATAAAGGTTGAGCTGTTGAGTCCAGCTCACGAGAAATGGGAACAAAAACAAAAGTGTTCTGTTTATATTTTTTTGTCCAGTACACATATTATTCAGTATATGTATGTAAAATCAATTATCTTGACATTCTTCTGTACATTTTTAATTTGACCATCAGGGTATTCACGGCACTATGGGCATGCGTGGGCATCCAGGAGGAACTGGAGAGAGGGTAACTTAATGTATTCCTCCATCTTCTTTAGAAATGTCTTACATCATTGTACAGTCAAAAAATATTGGGTATTGACATGGACATGTTTGTTATAATAGGAATGTCAACTTACAATTTGGCATGATGAATAGACTTAACCCAGTTAAACAAGTATGGTAGATTATTAATATCGAAAGAAAATATTACTAAACAAAAATCTTTGTCTTTTGCATCAGGGTGAGACAGGTTTGCGAGGTTTTCCCGGGCCTGCTGGAAAGCCAGGACGCCCAGTAAGTATATACCAGTAGTTACTGTACTTATGTCAGTGACTGCTTTTCTTATGTACATCCTCTACAACTTTATTAGTTGAGATACATACTGTAGAGTGCCTTGTGAATGTATTCGGCCCCTTTGAACTTTTCAACCTTTCGCCACATTTCAGGCTTCAAACATACAGATATATATTTGTAGCACCACCTTTTACTGGAATTAGAGCTGCAAGTCACTTGGGGTATGTCTCTATCAGTTTGCACATTGAGAGACTAAAATTCTTGCCCATTCTTCCTTGCAAAACAGTTTGAGCTCGGTGAGGTTGGATGGAGAGAGCGTTTGTGTATACGTCTTCAGCTGTGCCCACAGATTCTCGATTGGATTCAGGTCTGGACTTTTACTTCACCATTCTAACACCTGGATACATTTATTTGTGACCCATTCCATTGTAGATTTGGCTTTATGTTTTGAAGCATTTTCCTGTGGGAAGAAAAATCTCCATCCCAGTCTCAGGCCTTTTGCAGACTCCAAAAGGTTTTCTTCAAGAATGGTTCTGTATTTGGCTTCATTCATCTTCCCATCAATTTGAACCTTTTTCCCTGTCCCTGCTAAAGAAAAGCAGGCCAAAGCCACGAGGCTACCACCACCATGTTTGACAGTGGGGATGGTGCATTCAGGGTGATGAGCTGTGTTGCTTTTATGCCAAATATATCGTTTTGCATTGTGGCCAAAAAGTTCAATTTTGGTTTCATCTGACCGAAGCACCTTCTTCCACACGTTTGGTGTGTCTCCCAGGTGGCTTGTGGCAAACTTTAAATGAGACTTTTTATGGATATCTTTGAGAAATTGATTTCTTCTTTCCACTCTTCCATAAAGGCCAGATTTGTGCAGTGTACGACAGATTGTTGTCCTATGGACTGACTCTCCCACCTCAGCTGTAGATCTCTGTATTTCATCCTGAGTGATCATGGGCCTCTTGGACGCATCTCTGATCAGTCTTCTCCTTGTTCGAAGTGAACGTTTAGAGGAACGGCTGGGTCTTGGGTGATTTGCAGTGGTCTGATACTCCTTCCATTTCAATATGATTGCTTGAACAGTGCTCCAAGAGATGTGTAAAGCTTGGAAAATATTTTTGTATCCAAATCTAGCTTTAAACTTCTCCACAACAGTATCTCAGACCTGCCTGGTGTGTTCCTTGGTCTTCATGATGCTCTCTGCACTTTAAATAGAACCCTGAGATTATCACAGAGCAGGTGCATTTATACAGTGACTTGAATACACACAGGCGAATTCTATTTCTCATCATCAGTCAACATTGGATCATTCAGAGATCCTTACTGAACGTCTGGAGTGAGCTTGCTGTACTGAAAGTAAAGGGGCCGAATAACATTGCACACCCCAATTTTCAGTTTTTTATTTGTTAAAAAAGTATAAAATATCCAATAAATTTGTTTCCACTTCACAAATGTGTCCCACTTGTTTTTGATTCTTGACACAAAAAAATGTGTCTTTATGTTTGAAGCCTTAAATGTGGCAAAAGGTTGAAAAGTTTAAGGGGGCCAAATACTTTCACAAGACACTGTATCTAAAAGCACTGTAAAAATAGGCATAAAACAAGTCACTTAAAAACTACTTCAAGATATGACATTGAGACATACCTTAAAAGTCTCAGGAATGTTTTTTGGCAATGTTAATTTTGTTTGATGTGCTACTGTCTACATGACAGAGGAGTTTTATCTGTGATTTATGGACTCCCAGCTGGTTTTCCCTTATCAAATTCCTTCTCTGGTCCGCCACTCTCCTCACTAATTGTTCTGCAGTACTGGTCCGCCACTCTCCTCACTAATTGTTCTGCAGTAATAATAAAAAATGTTTGCGGCAGCTTGTGTAAATTGAAGATGGAATAAACATGTTTCACATTGACTGTTTTACTTTTGTTTTTAGGGTCTGTCAGGTTCCCCTGGGGAGAAGGGTCCCCAGGGACCCCAGGTGCGGATTTTTTGCTATTCCCAAAAACATATTAGTACATATATTACAAATGTAATTAGTGGCTGTGACCTACGAGTAGGCCTTGACCTAGAGGTTAAAGAAAATCTAGATGGAGCTAGATGAAGTAGGTCTGAGCATCCAAAACAGAGAAAATAATGATTGATGCAGATTGTAATGGAAATGTTTCTGAAGGAACCGGGGATGATGAAAAATTTATGGGTAAGTTCGGCAGAACATATGGAGACCTACCTTCCAAAGATAGAAGCGTGCAGATGGATTACATCCTGTGGAGAGGATGTAATGTGAAGGAGGTTACTGACTGTAAAGAAGTGGTGTTTAAGATGCTTCCGGTGGTGGGTAGGAAAATTGGCAAGACAAGGCAGAGCAGAGAACCAGAAAAAGAAATTGTTGTCCGGCTTTTTGAGAAGAGGTGACACAGGCTCTCAGTGAACAGGATGAGTTTCCAAAAGACTGAACCACTACAGCCAAAATGATTAGATAGACAGGCAGGAGAGTACTTCCTGTGTCTTGTAGGGAAAGGGAGAAGCAGACTTGGTGGTGGAATCCTAAAGTACAGGAAAACATACAAGAAAAGAGGTGACCTCGGGCAAAGATCTAACAAGAAGCATATTATGAAATGTATGCCAAGTTTGACCCTAAATAAGAAGAATATACACGTTGGACAGACCGAGGAATTGTGACGCGAATGATGTGCAGCAGGTTAAGGATGATTAAGGATCAAGATGGAAATGTGTTGACAGGTGCTAGCAGTGTCCTGGATAGATGGAAAAAATACTTTGAGGAGTTCATGAAGGAATAAAATAAGAGCGAAGGAAGAGTAAAAGACAAGTGTAGTGGGGCAGGAAGTTTCAAAGATGAGTCAGGGGGAAGTTAGAAAGGGATTAATGAGGATGAAAAAATGGAAGAAAAATGGAAAGGCAGTTGGTTCTAATGATATACCTTTGGAGGTATGCAATCATCTCAAATTGGCTGTGGAGTTCTTTTTTTACAAGGTTTTTAACAGATTTTTCATGGCTGAGAAGATGCCTGAGGAATGGAGGAAAAGTGTACTAGTACCCATTTTTTAAGAACAACGATGATTTGAAGATCTGTGGGAACTATGGGGGAACAAGGCTGATGTGGCACACAATGAATTTAGGGGAAAGAGTAGTAGAGGCTCAGGACAGAAGTTAGTATGTCTGGCTAACAGTATAGTTTCATGCCTAGAAAGAGTCACAGTGATACATTTGCCTTGAGGATGTTGATGGAGAAGTAGAGAGAATGTCAGAAGGAGCTACATTGTATCTTTGTAGATCTAGAAAAAGGCTATACCCAGAGAGGAAGTGAGGTTCTGCATGTGAAATTCTGGAGTGATACATAAGTATGGTACAGGACATGTATGAATGCAGCACAACAGTGGTGAGATGTGCTGTAGGTGTGACAGGGGTAAGGTAGAGGTTGCACTCCAGGGAGCAGCCCTGAACCCCTTCCTGTTTGCAGTGGTGATAGATAGGCTGACAGAAGAGGTTAGACTGAAATCCCCATGCACCATGACGTCCGCAGATGACATTGTGATCTGCACTGCAAGCAGGGAGCTGGTGGAACAAAAATTAGAAAGGTAGAGGAATGAAGATGGATTTAGCTCCCAGGCAAGAGAACTAGGGGAACACCAAAGAGAATAATAATAGATGTAGTGAGGGAAGACAAGAGGGCAATTTGTGTTAGAGAGGATTCAGGAGATGGGCTTTCATAGAAAAGTCGTGGCGACTGCTACCAAAAGGAAAAGAAAAGACTACATGAACTTTGAACATTCAATTTTTTCTCCTGTAGGGTCGCCCTGGAGATGACGGACCCAAAGGGATTCAAGGTCCACCAGTAAGTAAAGGCTCTCAAATGGAGGCTGATCAAGGATCTGAATTTATAGTTCCAGATTGGATAACAATTCATACTGTTATTGGCCTTTTAAAATGTTACATGACCTGTTTTTTTTGTGGGGATAGTCATACAAAATCTCAGCTTGGTTCACAACTTTCAATAACTTCTGGATTTTCTCCAAACCAAGCAATATACAATGGATTTCCATGTTTTTAGAAGGATTATCACTTGTTTCAGGAGTCTGTTTTTGTTTGATTTCAGCAGAAGCCTAAAGGTTTTGCGCTTACACTGGCTAATTGGAACTGCTCATAATTCCCTTTATTTTGATTTAGGCTCCAGCTCAAGATGAAGAAGAGAAATCACCTCAAAACCTTTTGTGGCATGCCGTGGCAAAATTACAAATATAACCTTAAGAAATGTAATCTTGTTCTTCTTTCCTTTCATCTTGTCCCCCTCGGGGTTGTGACAGCATGACATGTTTTTCCATGCTAGCCTATCCCCTGCATCTTCTTCTCGAACACCAACCGCCCTCATGTCTTCCCTCACAACATCAATCAAACCTGTCTTTCGGCTTTCTCTCGCTCTTTTTCCCGGCACCTCCATCCTCAGCATCATTTTACCACTATGTTCACTCTCTCGCCTCTGTACGTCCAAACCATCGAAGTCTGGTCTCTCGAACCTTGTCTCCAAAACATATATCATATTTCCGCAACCACAAGATGCACCATATTAAAAAGTGCAGTCTCTTCTCTTCTCTTCTCTTCTCTTCTCTTCTCTTCTCTTCTCTTATCTTATCTTATGGCTGCTATTCCTGTATTACTGTACATACAGCATTGTTCAAAATAATCGCAGTTCAATGTGACCAACCAGATTAATCCACATTTTGAGTATGTTTTATTGGTACAAGTCACACAAGTTACTAGTAGGTGCAGGTGATTCTCATAAAACCAACAAGACCCAGGATTCACGATTTACATACTCTTAAGGCTATAGGCAATCTGCCATTGACTTAACAAACTCAGAACTACTTTGTGTAAACATTTTTCTTTCTAAGATTTACCAATCCTTTGAATCACTAAACTAATATTTAGTTGTATGACCACATTTTTTTTTAACTGCTATACATCTATGTGCAATGGAGTCAAAGAATTTGTGGCACCTTTCAGCTGTTATTCCACTCCAAGATTCCTTTTAGGACATTCTCAAATTCATTTACATTTCTTGGAGTTGCTTTAGAAACAGCATTTTTCTGTCAACCCACAGGTTCTCGATTGGATTAAAGTCCAGGATTGGGCTGGCCACTCCATGACATTAACTTCGTTGGTTTGAAACCAAGACTTTGCGTGTTTACTAGTGTGTTTGGGGTAATTGTCTTTTTGAAACACCCATTGCACAGGCATGCCCTCTTCAGCATCAGGCAACATGAACTCTTCAAGTATTTTGGCATATGCAAACCAATTCATGATCCCTGGTATGCGATAAATATGCCCACCATCATAGTAGGAGAAACATGCCCACATCACGATGTTTGCACCACCATACTTCAACGTCTTCTCTCTGTACTGTAGCTTGAATTCAAAGTTTGGGGTCATCTCACAATGTCAATAATGATGGGTCTTGTTGGTTTTCTGAGAATCTACTGCACCTACTGGTAACTTGTTTGACATGGAGTAGTAAAAATATTTATTGAAAACGTGGATTAATCTGGTTATTCACATTGGACTGCTATTGTTTTTAACACTCTCGTAAGGTGCACCGTATTATTGGGCGCAGGCATGGTAAAAATTATGCGAACTTAAAACATACTCTTGGACTCAAGAGGCAGTGAGGAACAATTGCAGTTTAACTCTTGTAAGCAGAAGAACAAGCTTACCCTTCTCTCACACAATGACAGGTGTAGGCAAGTCCCCAGTCAACACGGTATGCACAATCACAGTGTCACACCAAACCAAAATCATCACACCACAGCAAACAGAAAACCAGCAGACAACAAATCTCCTAAGCCTTATCCAACAGATTTCAAGTATGTTTAAAAGCCAGGTCCATGACAAGAAAACCAACAAGTAAATCCATCAATACATTTTTGTTCCGCTTGTTACCACTAGGGGGCCCCGGTCCTCAGAACTTTGAGGCAGATGTGATAACCAGTCGTTACACCATGCCGCCTTCAAGTGAACTAAATAATGAAACACAAACGCCATCGATTTTGCTGAGAAGAGTGGGGAAAATATCCAGCCAGAATTTTGACACTTGTGATAAATACAAAAAAAAAAGCTTCTTATGTAGAGGGTAAACTTGTGGCTTTTAACCCAAACTTGAGTAAAGTCATTCCACCCTGGAAAATGCATCAGTTAAATCATTAAAATGCCCCAAAATGAAAGGAAATTTTTGCCCATGTCTATGTAAATTTTCCAAGGCATCTATATAATTAATGGGAAAGTTTTGCCCCTCACTGGATGTAATGTTCTGCATATATTCTTTTGTTTTTTTTTTTTGTATTAACTGTAACTTCAGTTCTTGATCCCCATGTTAAGAGCTATCTTCACCTTTGTGTATCTTTTGTGTTTCTAGGGTCCTCCAGGTATTCAAGGTGATGCTGGAGTAACTGGGAAACCAGGGCCCCGGGGAAGTAATGGGTCTCCTGGACCTCAGGGGCCACAAGGGGCAACAGGAATTTTAGTGAGTGGGCATTTATTATCAACTGCCATTTTAATGTGCAACATACCATACACATTTTTCCCATTAATCTAGAAATGGTAAAAAACTGTTAATGAATTGGAATTTGTATGTGATCATGTTGGTTTGCTCACCACAGGGCCTCCAAGGTTCGGTTGGATTAATAGGTGTAGCAGGAGAAAGAGGTGAAAAGGTAATCCAGTTATAAAGACTCATTTAACAACAGGAAAACCACATTCACATCTGTTTACGTTAAATAATCTTTGTGGTAATAAACCCCCCAATTTCCTAGGTGCAACAAAAAAAATTCTAAATATTCAAATCCAATAGAAAAAAATTATATAAAGCAATTTTTATGCAGTGAAGAAAATAAGTATTTTAAAACCATGCTATATTGCAAGTTCTCCCACTTAGAAATCTTGGAGGGATCTGAAATTTTCATTGTAGGTGCATCTCCACCGTGAGAGAGATAACCTAAAAAGAAAAATCCAGAAAACACAATGTATGATTTTTTTTAACGATTTATTTCTGTGATACAGCTGCAAATAAGTATTTGAACACCAGATAAAACCAATGTTAATATTTGGTACAGTAGCCTTTTTTTTTTCAATTACAGAGGTCAAATGTTTCCTGTAGTTGTTCACCAGATTTGCACACACCGCAGGAGGGATTTTGGCCCACACCTCCACATAATCTTCTCGAGGTGAGATAGGTTTCTGGGCTTTCACTGAGAAACACGGAGTTTCAGCGCCCTCCAAAGATAGGTTTAGGTCTAGAGACACCCCTTTGTTTTCTTGGCTGCGTGCCTTGGGTCATTGTCATGTTGAAAGACCCAGTCACGACCCATCTTCAATGCTCTGATTGAGGGAAACAGTTTGTTCCCCAAAATCTTACAATACATGGCCGCAGTCATCCTCTCCTTGATACAGTGCAACCTGAACACCCCCAAAGCATGATGGTACCACCCCATGCTTCACAGTAGGGATGGTGTTCTTGTTCTTTGGATGAACCTCATCATTCGTCTTCCTCCAAACATGGTTAGTGGAATTATAACCAAAAAGTTCCATTTTGGTCTCATCTCACCACAAAACTTTCTCCCATGACTCCTCTGTATCATCCAAATGGTCATTGGTAAAGTTAAGATGGGCCTTGACCTTTGCTGGTTTCAGCAGGGGAACCTTCAAACCAAGACATCTTAGTGTATTACCAACAGTCACCTTAGAAACGGTGGTCCCAGGTCTTTTCAGGTTATTGACCAAGTCCTGTCGTGTGGTCCTGGGCTGATTCCTCACTTTTCTAAGGATCATTGAGACCCCACGAGGTGATATCTTTCATGGAGATCCTCACCGATTGAGATTCACCGTCATGTTCAGCTTCTTCCATTTTCTAATGATTGCTCCAATAGTGGACCTTTTTTCACCAAGCTGCTTGGCAATTTCTCCGTACCCCTTTCCAGCCATGTGGAGTTGTACAATTTTGTCTCTGGTGTCTTTGGATAGCTCTTGGATAGCTCTCTTCTCGTCTTGGCCATGTTACTAGTTTGAGTCTTACTAATTGTATGGAGTGGACAGGGGTCTTTATGTAGCTAACAATCTCACACAAGTGCATCTGATTCAGGATATTACATGGAGTGGAGGTGGACTTTTAAATGCAGACTAACAACTCTTTGAGGGTCAGAATTCTCGCTGATAGGTGTTCAAATACTTATTTGGAGTTGTATCACACAAATAAATCATTAAAAAAAATCATACATTGTGATTTCTGGATTTTTCTTTTTAGATTTATCCCTCTCGCATTGGACATGCACCTACGATGAAAATTTCAGACCCCTCCATGATTTCTAAGTGGGAAAACTTACAATACAGCATGGTGTTCAAATACTTATTTTCTTCAATATAATGCACTTGGCATTTTTATTTACCTCCATACAATTTCACTCATTATTGATAATTCTGTGTTTTTGCTCACCAATCTTTACTTATTGCTCTTGTTCTTTTTGCTATGTTATGTGCATGCCCATCCTGGTAGTTTAGGGCCATACCATTTTGTCCAAGGGGCGAGGTACTGTGTAAGAGCAGCTGTCATGATCCTGCCGCTCCAGCCCGGGCTGTGCGGGTGCTCGCGCGGTTGCGCTAATTGGGAGGCCAACTCATGTGGGCTGATTGGTTCATGCCCTGTTCCAGCAACCCCGTATCTCTGATCGTATTCCTGTGTGTACCGACCCCCGCCTGTTCTCCGACAGACCCCATAAGCATGACTCCTTTGACACTTCTGCCTTCCTTGATCGATCTCACGTGTACCGACTCCTGCCTGCCCGCTCTCTACGCCCGACGTCCTGATTACCTCTGCTATACTTGACTGCCTGCCCAATACCCGACCTTGGTTTAATAAACGTTTTATTACATCTGCATCTCCTGTGTACTCCTGCATTTGGGTCCTACCTCCGTTCCGATGGGTCGTGACAGAACGATCTGGCCAAAACAGGACCTAGCGGGAGAGACCCGGCATCGCCGGGACCGATGCAAGGTAGACCTACTGCCGGAGGACCAAGCCTGTCCGATCTGGGTAGGCTCCATGATGTCCTCCGCTTCCGTGTCACACGCTCCGCTGGCGAGCTATGAATACGTCCCGACAACGACCCGTCCAGCACTGCATATTCTTCTGGACTCTGATTTTTCGGACTATGAGGAGGACCTTGATTTGTATGACCGGATGCCTGAGTATAACTCAGATTATTTCGATTATGAATCTCTACGCCCGATCGTCACTCCCAGCCAGTTTGTTTCACCTCCCCGCATCTCCAGCTCCCTAGTGTCTTCGGCCGGTAGGTCCGAGTTCCCCAATCCGTTTGTGGGAACCTGCTTGCTGTCCAAGAGGTGGCGATGGTTCCCTGGCTGCCTCATGTTCTGTTCCTGTCCAGGAGTACCGGCGGCGACTGGTCCACGGCCGCCCCACGCCCCTGTCTCGACAGCAACAGGAGCTGGGGAGTTTTGATGAGCCACCCCGGAGCTGGAGGGTCCTTGGGATAGTTGTGGCTGTGATGGTGGCGGTCATGGGTTTGGTCCTTCTCTTCGCTCCTGATCGCTCACAGCCACCTCATGACCTGGCCTCGTTGGTGACCAGTCCACAGCTGCCTCCTGGCCAAGCCTCTGGGCCGACCAATCCCTGGTTGTCTCGCAACCACAGCGTGGGAGGTCCTCGTCTGGAGCAGTTGCCTGTTTCTCACCGAGGTCGTCCACCCGAATCGCCCTGTGGCGATCCTGGTGCTTGGCGTCCGGGTCGTCCTTCTGACCTGTCCACCCGGACGCCTCGCGTTTGGTGGCCTGGATGGCCACCAGACTAGGTTTGGGGGGGGCGTCTCCCGTGTACTCCTGCATTTGGGTCCTACCTCCGTTCTGATGGGTCGTGACAGCACCAGTTTGTTTCTCCCTCAGTCTTAAATATCGTATGTGCATGAACTGGTGAACATTGCTAAAACAACATGTGAAAGGTGTTGTAAGACAAGCAGAGCAGTCCAAGTCTGATCACTTAATTTCCTTGGGAATAAAATAACCTGGATGAATCAGAGTATTCACAAGCATACACAAAAATGTGGTATCTGTGAGAGCCAACCCTAACAATGCTGTATCTATAGGAAGTCCACAAAATTTTGAAATCTAGCATTTCAAATTGTGGATTCTAAATATATAAAATAGAAGAAGTTTTATTCACACACAAAAAAATCTTTGAAAAAAAAAATTCTCATAACATAACAGGAGGGTTAAATATTTGTTATTTGCATGTAAATTAGAAATCAAATGCTCAACTATCAAAAGTTTTTTTCTCTTACATCTAGGGTTTACCTGGGTTTTGTGGTGATGCTGGCCGTCCTGGACTTGATGGGCAACAGGTTTGTTTCACATGAACTACAAAAAAATCCTAAATATTTAAAATATTGGATATTAACCTTGCTTTTAAAGGAATTAAGCTGTTGTCATCTTGGATTTTGAACTGATATTTACTCTAAATAAATTAAGTAACTCAACCATAGGTACACCTGTACAATCTGACTAAAATTACTACAAGAGCTGTATCACAAAGCCGTCTGTTAATAAGATAATATTTTCACTGCCGGTATGTTTGGCATCGTGTGTGTTTTAGTGTTCACTAGTGTAGATCTGCACTGCATCAATGTTCATCATTGTTGTAGCCATCACTGGTGTGTGTATAAACAAATAATTTACATGCAATTTTAAACCCAAGTCATTGCTTCACTTATCAGGGTGTACCGGGCCACACAGGAGATGAAGGGCCATCTGGATGGAAAGGAGACCCGGTCAGTCAACATTGAAGATTATTTCCACAGCCTTTTTCATTATCTGTTTAAAAAAAGCTTGTAAAGAAGAACTTAAAGATTTAAATGAACTTACTTTTAATTCTTTATTTATAACAATCATCGTTGCTGCATCCAATGAAAAGACGGTCTTAAAGACATCCGTACAATCTTGCCTCTGATGGTGGCCTATTCCATAGAATACCTTGCTAAGCAATACTGCTGGCCCTGTAATGTTTAAAAAACAAACAAACAAATAAATAAATAAATAAATAAAGCATAGAATCAATGTAATGGTTCGTTTGTCACTTCTATCTGACAGGGAGATGCAGGTCCTCCAGGGAAATCTAGTCCTCCCGGACTACCAGGAGAGAGAGGAGTTGAGGGCCCAAAAGGATTACAGGGTCCACCTGGACCCATTGGTAAAGAGGTTGGTTAATTGACCTGCTGTTTGTATGAAGATGATCCTCATAATAAATTACATTTTGAAGACTCACAAAAATGCCTAAAGAATAATAAATTTTAAAAAAGTAGCCTATCCCAGCTATCTTCAGGCAAGAGCAGGGTACACCCTGAAGTTGTTGCCAGCCATTCGCAGGGCACAGGGATACGAGCAGCAGTCGCACTAACAATCACATCGAGGGGCAATTTAGGATGTGCAAGGAAACCAGAATGCCAAGAAAAAAACCCAGAGAAGCATGGGAAAACATGCAAACTCCACTGCACGCACACACACACGCATACATTTATTTGCTACTTTGTGCGGACTATGACTCTCTGAGTTCATTGTGAGGACCACCACTTCCACTTTAGCTAGAATGATGCAACTCACATAGCCATCACTAGAGGGGTTTAGAGAGCCAGAATATCACTTGAGATTGCAAAACACTCCAACTAAAAACTAAACTAAAAGCCAACCTTATTTTTATGTAGTTGTGTGCACCGGCCCCTTGTTGCTAGGCAGATTTGATGACACACACGTTTGATTTAAAAATTTCTCTCTCAATATTATTCAAACAAAAGACACTGTATTGCTCATATTTTGGAGACTTATTTCAGCAACATATAGTGCAACTAAATTAAACGCCATGTGTTTTTTTTAATTCACCATTGTAAGGTTCCCCTATTTTAAAATGAAAGTGAGATGTAAGACTTGATAGCAGAATACCTTTTTTAGCACAACTGTAGTATTTAGTATCCATTGTTGTTTAAAAAATATATATATGTCTACTTTACCCTTTTTTGTGACATAATTGAATTGTGAATTTGATTTTGAATATCCCTCCAATCATGATTGCAGAGAACTGGTTCTGCATCTACAGTGCCGCGAAAAACTATTTGCCCCCTCAAGATTTCAGTTTTTTGGGTTTTGTTTTTTTTTTGGGGGGGGGGAATAAATCTCAAACACAAAGGTTTAAAATCATGAAACCAATTTTAATACAACTCAGAGACAACCCAAAGAAATACAAAATGTATTTGTCAAATGACATCTTAATTTATTATAACTCTATGCTCCTAGTTGTCACAATACTGCTCCATTTGCTTCATAACTACAAGGCTTCTAATGACATTTCTTTCTGGGAAAAAATATGTGATCCGGACCTGAAACAGAAATCAGAAATGAAGAAAAGTACTGGCATCCTCACTGAAAATTGTTTTGTGTTATATAAAAAGTAAAAGTATGACAATTTTGCTGTGCTATATACATAGCAAAAACAATCTTATAAAGTGAATTTATCCTAATTCAAGTGAAAATATTTTACTCCACTTACTTTTAATCATTTTGGCATTTTACACCCAAGTTTTCTGAAAAAAAAAGATCTTAGTCTTTCTCTTCTGTTTTATGTAGAGAAGTTAAACCTTGCTTAAAATAAGTACAGTAACTATTTTTCCAACAAGAAATATTGAGAAACAATTCATTGAGTAAGATTTTGTGTTTTTTCAGTGACTTGAACTCATGGTTTTTGACAAATTATTATCAGGGAGGTTCTAAGGAGACATGGTAACAGAACTATAGACACACTCCTGTGATATCCTCTTGACAGTAGTACAGAACTGCCAACATCAAAGTTCAATACAAATCACAAAATCACTGGGAAAAAAAACATTTAAATGTCCAGATTTTTAAAATCATGGCAAGCTATATTACAACAAAAATAAGTCTAAATACTCTTCAATTGCACCAAACTATTACAGTAAACCCTCTTTACTTTGAGCATCACCTATAGCGAAAAAAAAAAAAAAAATAGCCGGATCGCTGCGTACCAATGCGCTATGACATGAACCAATGAAGCCAAAAATAAATAAATGAAACAGCTTGCATACATTAGTTCAATACTGTAGCGAGAAGCCGTATTGATAGGGTATAATGCGGCATCCCCATTGAAACAACAAGGACCAATGAATCAAATAAATAAATAAACCCATTTTCCCCTACTTGCCGGTTTTTTACTTTTCACGGGCGGGTCTCTAACCACGAAAAACGAGGGATTACTGTACTGTAAAATCAGTCGTTCAGCTATGCCTTTATCCTTTTAGGCCTCCTTCTCAAATTACTCTTTTTAAGCCTAGTCATCCCATGTTAATGTTTAAGAAAATGTAAATATCGGGAAAATGTAACACAAGTGGATGTTAAAATGCTGTTGGTCCAAATTCTGTACTTGAAATTTATACTTCTATTGCAGAGACTGTAATATCTACTAAAGATGACAGCTTGGAATAATCCCACCTTTTGCATGATTCCTTACGCACATAAGAATTGTTGACCACATATCATTGGTATTTTCCAAGATATTGTTGTCAAAGACTCTAAAAGAGGAGCTTTTAGGGGGAGGTCTTACAAATTCAGGCATCTATAGATTAAGTTGAATTTACTATGCAGCCCCAAACATCACATTATACGCATAATTATTTTCAGCCAAATACATCCAGGAGTTCCTGATACACAGTATACCATCACGAGTGAAATTTTGCAATTGTGTTACAAAATGTCTGTTAACATGGCAACCAACCTGATGTTTTCAAGTTTTTAATTTTTTAAAGAACATAATGGGTTCATATGAGGCCTCGTAGCTCAGTGGTTAGACCACTGGTTTGGTAAACCATGGGTTGTGGGTTCTATCCCACTGGGGCCTCCACTCCCTGAGAAGGGTTGCGTCAGGAAGGGCATCCGGCGTAAAAATTGTACCAAACATATATGTGCGTTCATCTGAGATGACACGCTGTGGCGACCCCGAAAGGGACAAGCCGAAAGAAACACACAATTATGGGTTCATATATAATGTAAAAATTTAAATGTTACCTTTATTATGTCCCGGTTGAAATCTACCTGCTACTCTGGTCTCATCTTCTTTTTCTTCATCTGTAGAGTAGAGTAATATAAAAAGGACGAATTTCAAACTGCTGAGAATAATGGGCCATTCCGGAGGCCAAAAAAAATGGTTGCCCATTCGTACTTGAGGGTTCGAGACTTTGGGTGACTCCAGAGGTGGATAGGCGTGGTGTAGGTACATAGATCCATCACGAATGAGCACCATAAACCAATACATCAAGTCTCCTGGAGACACCCCACCTCCTAGCACTATCACCAACTTGATCGTGTTCTCACACGTTCCGGGCTCCCATGAGTTGAGCTCACCCGTGTAGTTTCGAGAGAATAACAACTACATTACCCGGCATGCTCAGTAGCTGAATATATAGTATATAGAAGATACGGAAGTCGCCTGGTTAATGGCACATGGTTGACAACTTGTGAGTAAAGATTGAATCCTTGAAATACGTCGTCTATTTGTTATACAAGATAGCAAGACAACACAACACGCAGCTACCAAAGCGCTGACTGCAATACGGACCACTTGTTAGTGTGCAGCAAGGTTGAACTACAGACCAGAAGAACCTCTCACTCAAAGAGAGCTGACTGAGTACACATTCTCACCAGGAATACGCAAAACCCAACAAAGGCAGCAGAGTTTGCCACAGCTCTGGAAAAGTGTCTACCAGGCTGGCAGAGCAAGAAAGCCCAGGAAAGATGGGAATCCTTGACATTGTGTACACCTCAGCAATGTTGGCGTTTGGAAAGCAAACCAAAAAGTCAACACACTGGTTTAAAACTTAAACTGTGGATATAAGACCTGCAGTTGAAGCTAAGAAGGCTGGGACTGCCTTCTGTCTGAAACTGTCATGGTGCTGCCGGTCCAGCCTTGGTTGTGTGGGTCCCTGCGCGGCCGCGCTGACCGGGAGGCACACACTTGCGCCTCATGCTGGCTGATTGGCCCCGGTGTATATAGGACCCTGGGGACGACTGGTCCTTCCCCAGATCGTTGCAACTCATGCCCCGTTCCTGCACTCCCGTATATCTGATCGTGAACCCGTGTGTACCGACCTCCGCCTGTTCTCCGACCAACCCCGTAAGCCAGACTCCTTTGACACTTCTGCCTTTTTTAATTAATCTCCCGTGTACCGACTCCTGTCTGCCCGCGGACCTGCTCTTTACGCCCGACGTCCTGACTACCGCTGCTGCACCTTACTGTCTGCCTGATCCGCGACCTTGGAACAAAAAACTTTTTTCCCGAATTACCTCTGTGTCTCCCAAGTCCTGCATTTGGGTCCTCCCTCCGTATCGATGGGTTGTGACAGAAACTGTCTATAAATTTAGCCACAGCAAACAGAACCTGCTGACCCGATGGGAAGCCCGCAGAAAAGTCTCACAGATTGGCCGGAGGTGTGCCAATGTCAATTGCCTCCAGCTCTGCTTGAATGTCCAGACTCCAGCTGACACTGGCAACATCAAAGAGATGGATGATAGAGTCAAGCAGCTATTTTTACCAATACAAATGAAAACAGCATCTCTAAAATCCTCTTCCAGTGACAACCTCAAATACTGACCAAAACAAATGGAACATTGGGTTGAGCATTATTATCACCTCTGCACTAGGGAGGCCATTGTTTCAGAAGATGCCCTCAATGCTGTTGATCGTCTGCCTATGCTAGAGGAGTTGGACAGCGAACCAATCCTCGAAGAACTGCAAGACAACACAGACTCCCTCACCACTGGTAAAGCCCCAGGGTAAGACACTATCCTAGCCAAGCTCCTAATGTGCTACAAAATGCCCTGGCTGCAGAGCTGCACCATCTCCTCTGCCTGTGCTTGGAGGGTGGGGGAAGTACCACAAGACATGAGGGATGCCAACATCATCACCTAAGACAAAAACAAAGATGACATGTATGACTGGAACAACTACCGTGGCAGCTCCCTCTTGACCATTGTTGGGAAGCTGTTTGTTACAGTTGCTCTCTTGAGGTACTTGCAGAGAAAATCTACCCCGAATCTCAGTATGGTTTGCGTCCCAACAGATTCACCATCGATGTGGTCTTCTCCCTCAGACAGCTCCAGGAGAAATGCAGAGAGCAAACACTGGCACTCTTTGTACCTTCATAAACCTAATAAAGGGCTAACAGTCAGCAGGGATGGTATCTTCAAGATCCTGCCAAAGATATGGTCCCCACCTGGGCTGCTATTAATCATTAAATTCTTCCACAATGACATGAATGAATGACTATAGTTGTCTTCGATAGCTCCATCTCGGAGTTTTAAGATCAAGAGCTGTGTGAAATAGGGCTGTGTCCTCGTTCCAACGCTGTTCAGAATATTTTTTCGGTGTCCTGTTAAAGCACACCTTTGGATAAGCCACTGAGGGCATCTATATTTGAACTAGATCAGACAGGAAACTCTATAACCTCTCTCGGCTCAAGGCCAAATCCAAGGTCCAGGAGAAATGTCTCCGTGATCATCTTTTCATGGACAACGCAGCAATCACGACCCACACGGTGGAAGAGCTTCAATTGCTCATGGACTGCCTCATCTCCACACACGAGGCTTTTGGGTTGACAATCAGCCGTAAGAAAACGCAAGTCATGGAGCAGGATATAGGCTTTCCGCCCGAAATTAGACTCTCTAACCAAGCAATGTTGTTCACGACTTTGAATACCCGGGTCCTACCATCTCTGACTCTCTCTCTAGAACCAGGGCTAGAGAGATGCATCTGCAAAGCTGTTACTACAATGGTTAGACTCAACAAGAGAGCTTGGAGAAACACCAAGTTGACAGAGCAGACTCAAGTCCAAGCCTGTGTCGTGAGCACTCTCCTCTATGGAAGTGAGGCAGATAATGACAACCAAACAGGAGCACAAGCTTAGCGCCTTCCACATGTCCTGTCTCCAAAGACATCCTGCGCATCATCTGCCAAGACAAGGTGACAAACACCAGTGTACTGGATGGAGCCATGGTTCCCAGCATGTACAATCTGCCTAAGCGGAAGCGCATGGAGGATAGAGGAATTCTAAAGGACCTACTCAATAGAGAACTGGCACAATAACCCGCCCCTCAGCCAGACCCAAACTCTGCTTCAAGGATGTCTACAAGAGAGACCTGAACCCCTTGAAATTCATTTAGACACCTGGGAGTCCACTGCCACTGAATTTTAGACTTAGGAAGGACACACACAATCAAAATTCAGAACACTAACCAAGCATAATGTGTTGATGAACATTTTCACATTTAAACCCTCTTTCGAAATACGTTAATGAGATATTGGAAATTAAGTCTCAAAATGGGGCCTTACGTGGGTGACCTTTTACACGCAGGAAGGTCATACATCTTTGAAATTTGGAACCCTCACTGCGCGTAACATGTCGATGCACAGCATAAAATTTCAGTCCCTTGCTCATTGCGTTCATGAGCTATTGGAAATTACCCATCAAAATTGGGCCCCGTTGAGATGACCTTTTATACTTGGGAAGGTCACAGGCATTTGAAATCCAAACCTCTGGCCACGCATGATATGTAGATGCACAGTCTCAGATTACAACCCTCTAACTCAATGTGTTCATGAGATTTTGGGAATTAAGTATAAAAATAGGGGCTAGTGGCTAGTTAGCGGCGATCTTTTAGGAGGTCTCAGACATTCAAAGCTCGCCACACCCAGCATCCCAGTTGTTTCAATGGAAAGTCTCTGATTTCAACCCTCAAACTCAATGTCTTTGTGAGGTATGAGAAGTTAAGCATGAAAAGGTGGTCTGGTGCTTATTGGGGGTACCTTTCAAACTCAGGAATGTTGTATGAGTTTGCACTTGCTGTGCATGGTGTGTGGATGTGCAGTCTCAAATTCCAGCCATCTTGCTCAATCCGTTCATGAGCAACTGGGAATTACATGTCAACATACAGCATAGTGTCAGTGACCTTTCATACTCACACGCGTTCGCAATTTGGAACATTGATCGTGCATGATGTGTCGATGCACAATCTCCATTTTCAGGCCTCTCGCTCAATGCGTTCATAAGATATTGAGAATTACGCTTAAAAAACAGGCCTGGTGACGTTGACCTTCATACTTAGGAAGGTCACATGCATTTGCAATTCTGAACACCCATTGCGCATGATGTGTTGATGCACAATCTCAATTTTTAGGCCTCTATCTCAATATGTTTTTGAGATTTTGAGAATTACGCTTAAAAAAGGCCTTAGTGGCGGTGACCTTTCATAGTGGTGACCTTTCATACTTGGCAAGGGCACACATGTTTGCAATTCAGAACACTCATCGCGCATGATGTGTCGATGCACAATCTCAATTTTCTGGCCTCTAGCTCAATGCGTTCATGAGATATTGAGAATTACGCTTAAAAAACAGGCCTAGTGACGTTACCGTTCATACTTAGGAAGGTCACACACGTTTGTAATTCAGAACACCCATCGCACATGATGTGTCGATGCACAATCTCAATTTTTAGGCCTCTATCTCATATGTTTTTGATATTGAGAATTACACTTAAAAAAGGCCTTAGTGGTGACCTTCATAGTGGTGACCTTTCATACTTGGCAAGGGCACACATGTTTGCAATTCAGAACACTCATCGCGCATGATGTGTCGATGCACAATCTCAATTTTCTGGCCTCTAGCTCAATGCGTTCATGAGATATTGAGAATTACGCTTAAAAAACAGGCCTAGTGACGTTACCGTTCATACTTAGGAAGGTCACACACGTTTGTAATTCAGAACACCCATCGCACATGATGTGTCGATGCACAATCTCAATTTTTAGGCCTCTATCTCAATATGTTTTTGATATTGAGAATTACACTTAAAAAAGGCCTTAGTGGCGGTGACCTTTCATAGTGGTGACCTTTCATACTTGGCAAGGGCACACATGTTTGCAATTCAGAACACTCATCGCGCATGATGTGTCGATGCACAATCTCAATTTTCTGGCCTCTAGCTCAATGCGTTCATGAGATATTGAGAATTACGCTTAAAAAACAGGCCTAGTGACGTTACCGTTCATACTTAGGAAGGTCACACACGTTTGTAATTCAGAACACCCATCGCACATGATGTGTCGATGCACAATCTCAATTTTTAGGCCTCTATCTCAATATGTTTTTGATATTGAGAATTACACTTAAAAAATAGGCTTAGTGATGTAGACCTTCATACTTGGCAAGGTCACACACATTTGCAATTTGGAACACTCATTGCGGCTGATGTGTCGATGCACAATCTCAATTTTCTGGCCTCTAGCTCAATGCGTTCATGAGATATTGAGAATTACGCTTAAAAAACAGGCCTAGTGACGTTGACCTTCATACTTGGGAAGGTCACACGCGTTTGCAATTCAGAACACCCACCGCGCATGATGTGTTGATGCACCATATCCATTTTCAGCCCTCTTTGAAACTTTTACAGAACATTTATTAGGACTAAAGTAAGTAAGTTTCTTTTGGCTTGTCCCTTTCAGGGTCGCCACAGCGTGTCATCTCAGATGAACGCACATATATGTTTGGTACAATTTTTACGCTGGATGCCCTTCCTGATGCAACCCTTCTCAGGGAGTGGAGGCCCCAGTGGGATAGAACCCACAACCCATGGTTTACCAAACCAGTGCTCTAACCACTGAGCTACGGGGCCTCCGAACATTTATCAGGACTAATGGAGCTAATTTAAGTATTATCTTTGTGAGGACCATCCAAAATGTCCTCACAACAAAGGTGTTTTGCCAAGGGTTGGTCCACACAAGGATAGCAATACAAGTGCGCACCCACACACACGCACACACACACACAACTAACTAGACCGTCTGCCTCACAGTTCTGTGGACAGGGGTTCAAATCCCAGCCTTGCCTGTTGTGGATTTTGCATGTTCTGTCTCTGATTATCAATGAATTTACTGTATGTTGTTGATTTCGGGTTGTTTTCCGCTGGAAATTTTTTTAACTCATATATTCTATGATGAGATTGAGCCCTTGATTAATGTTAATGACTTGTTTGTTTGTCCATTTTAATTGTATTGTTTTCTCAGCAATAGTTAACGTGATGAGTACTGATTGTATATATTTATGAGGAAGGTCGATTATGGGATTATGAGGGGTGGCCAACAGGTCAGAGACCAAGAGCCACATTTTTACTGTGACTGCAAACAGCCACATCATACACATGTAAATCATTCTCACCTTTGCTCAGCCAGATTTATTGTAAATGTCACATATCAACATGATAACAAAAATCAACTCCTAGAGCGTACCAAGACCACGGGCCAGTAATATAAAATAAAAAAGAACATTCTACACTCTTTCTCACACAGGCAAACTACTAGTTCAACCAGGTCCAATCACAAAAATAAGATAAAGACAAATACTATTTTACTTTTATTCTGACTTTAATTAGTGGATTTTTTGACATTCCTTCCCTTGAATTTTCTACAAATCTGGCTTGTATACTGCTGTTGCCACTTGAAGCAGTTCTCCCACATGGGTGTCAGTCAGATCAATGCTTTGATTTCACGTATTTCAGCGTAGAAAATACAGACTCAGAGATGAATGTTGACCCAAACCACTATCTTCAGCGCAGCACATTTAATATTGGGGTATTTTTCCATCGGAAGGTTTTTCCGGAACTGAATGGTCGCTTCCGTTAATGCAGGTCATCCTTGCAAAGATCAATGATCTCTAACCCAGTCACAGCCTTATTTGTGACTAGAGGGGCTTTCAAACAGCATGCCTCAACATTAAATGGGTTGACAAGGAATGTAATCTGTGCCTTTTTCTGATGTAGATCACGGAATTTATCCACAAAGCTTTCTTGCAGGTTTTCAACAAGTGTTACATATGGCTCTTCACCTATTTCAAGCAGTGCTACTAATTTGTTCACTGACTCTAACCAGAGTGGGAACACATGTTAAATCTTCCTTTTGAATATATGTCTTGAACAGCTTCAGTTTCTTCATAAACAAAAACACAATTTGCACCAGGTCAGGCAACATTTGTAACTTATTCTGCAAGATAAGATTCAGTTTTTCAAGTGACACAGACAAAAAAAGACAGGTCCAAAATGTATCATTGTCTGAGGGCTCGGAATAATATAGTATAGTATTTCTCTTTCATAAACAGTTTAATGATATTTAAAACTAAAAGAAGTGGGAGCGCACCAGGTCTTTTGAAAGCCACCTCAGTGCAGTAAAGCGACAGGTAAACTGGAAGACTGGTCGAGCTCAGCGATGAGATTGCTAAATTGCTGTTGGATAAGTGCATGTGTGTAAGTGTCGTGGACGATTTCCATTACAGGCTTCATGACATTATCCAAATTGAATGATTTAGACACGAGTTGATCCGTGTGGATGTTCAAGCGGAAATTCCAAAACTCTGGAAATTTGTTGTCACCTTTGCAACAGCACCACAATCGCGTTTACAGATCCCATCATGGCTGGGACACCATCCATGGCTATTCCAGTTTGTTTTAACAGGAGCAGATTTGCCTTAGAAAATGAAACCATCATTGTTTCTTTCCGATCGATTCGACAAATACTGTCTTTAAATCACACAATATCAAAAAGTTCTTTTTTCTGTTCAACGGTGTAGCAGGAGGGTTGAAGGTCTGATACCATTCGTTTAAGTTTGTTGTTTTCAGGACACAAGATTTCAAAGACATCACCGACATTTTGTAGTAATTCTGTTAATTTTGTAATTCCGGGTTGATGTTAACGTGGATTGAGCTGAAGTGTCGCTGAAGATTTCAAGTTCTGAAATGCGATAAAGATGTCTGACACAAAAGCCAGAGTATCTTGCCGTTGCTCTCAACAAAAAAAAAAAAAAATATGAGCTCTCCTCCTCTGGTAAAAACATTCTGTGTTCATCCATATATTTTTGTTGAAATGTGCATTTTGAGAGCAAATTTGACAAATGTTCTCAAAAGATTGCGATCTGACATCAAGCTATTTTCATTCAATGCACATGCCAATTTTGTGAAAATACTGTAATAAACTCAAGTAAAGTGTGCACGCAAATACCATAATGAACTAAAGCAAAGCGTGAGCACATTAAATAAAAGAAAAAAGGAAACTTCGATATGCTTTCATGCCTTCATGAGATGAAATGAATGAAATGCACCCTAATTCGATTAAGTGGTGATACTGTACAGTCTTTTGGTGTTTACTCCTCCTCTGCAGGGGGATGTTGGCCTACCTGGTGAAGCAGGAGATCCTGGAATTAAAGGAGAGAAGGTCAGCTTTTCTAATAGTCTTGATATACAGATAGACCATGAAATTAAATGGGACTCTACTGTCTGTTTCCAACTAATTTAACTGATTCTTGATGGCAGGGTGAGATGGGCCCCCGAGGCTTCTCTGGTCCTGATGGAGTTTGGGGAGAACTTGGAGAAAATGGGGAAAGGGGCCCAAAGGGGGAGAAAGGCCATATTGGATTAAGGGTGAGACAAATTTTTCTTTTTATTTTTAGTATGCATTTTTCCAGAATTGAAGTAATTTTCATCCACTGCAACACAAAAGGCAATTTTACATGGATTCTTTTTTTTGTAGTAAAAGCTGAACACTGGCTAAATATATACTGTATACATTCTTATGAACTTATGACTTACAACGTCTCTACTAAAGAAAAATCCAGGTTTCAAAAAGCCTACCTGAAAAAATTGTCGCTAGTTACGAAGGAAATTCAAGATAAAAAAATGAAAGAAAATGGCGCTGGATTCCACCGAACGTAAATATCCTGTCCTGTATCTTGGTTTGAAAGTGGCGTGATAGAGCTGCTCTCCCATTGGCTACTGTCGGAAAATCTTCCTGGCATCACATTAGCTAGGACGGATGTCAGTCTTTACCCATGATGAACTTCCTGTATCTTGGTTTGTGTGGCGCGATACAGCTGTTCTACCATTGGCAATCATGTAGCAGCTTTCTGGCATTACATCCCTCCGTTGGCTAGGAGAGACGTCAATCTTTACCTGTGATGAACTTCCTGTATCTTCGTCACTGAATCCATTGTCATACACTAGCGCACACTTGTACTGTACAACATCTTTGCAGATTTATTCATCTTTTTTTCACCATGGGCACCAAGATATCCCAAGTGAATTATAGACCAGCACATTACAGTTGAAGACCATCTCCAAGCATCTTGATTTATCTGTGACTACAGTTACACACCCCTCCTCGAGCCGTCACCTTATTGCGGTGGAGGGATTTGTGTGTCCCGATGATCCTCGGAGCTAAGTTGTCTGGGGCTTCATGCCCCAGGTAGGGTCACCCATGGCAAACAGGTCCTAGGTGAGGGACCAGACAAAGTAGGAATCCAAAACCCCTATGATAACTACAAAAATTGGATCTTGGCTTCCCTTGCCTGGACCCGGGTCACCGGGGTCCCCCTCTGGAGCCAGGCCAGGAGGTGGGGCTCGAAGGCGAGCGCCTGGTGGCCGGGCCTGCACCCATGGGGCTCGGCGGGCACAGCCTGAAAGGGTAACATGGGTCCCCCTTCCCCTCCTCTCCACCTGTGAAATGGGCCATAGTGGCTGGATGCAATGTGAACTGGGCGGTGGCCCAAGGCAGGGACCTTGGCGATGCGATTCCCGGCTACAGCAACTAGCTCAAGTGACATGGAATGTCACCTCTTTGGCAGGGAAGGAGCCCGAGTTGGTGCGTGAGGTCGAGAAGTTACGATTAGATCGCCTGTACGCACTGCTTAGGCTCTGCCACCACTCCTCTTGAGAGGGGTTGGACTCTGTTCTACTCTGGAGTTTCCCATGGGGAGAGATACCGAGCAGGTGTGGGTATACTTATTGCCCCACGGCTTGGGCCCTGTACGTTGGGGTTTACACCGGTGGATGAGAGGGTGGCCTCCCTCCGCCTGCAGGTAGGGGAACGGGTCCTGACTGTTGTTTGTGTTTATGCACCAAACAGCTGTGCAGAGTACCCACCCTTTTTGGAGTCCTTAGAGGGCGTGCTGAAGAGTCCCCCTCTGGCAAGTCCATCATTCTGCTGGGGGACTTCAATGTCCACATGGGCAATGACAGTGAGACCTGGAAGGGTGTGAGTGGGAAGAACGGACCTCATAATCAGAACTCGAGTGGTGTTCAGTTACTGGACTTCTGTGGTCATCATGGATTGTCCATAACACAATGTTCAGGCATAAGGGTGTTCACATATCCACCTGGCACCAGGACACCCTAAGTCACAGTTCGATGATCGACTATATAGTCATGTCATCGGAATTGCAACCGCATGTCTTGGACACTCGGGTGAAGAGAGGAGGGGAGCTGTCAACTGATCACCACCTGGTGTTGAGTTGGCTCCGATGGTGGGGGAGGATGCCAGTCCGACGTGGCAGGCCCAAACGTATTGTGCGGGTCTGCTGGGAATGGCTGACTGATTCCCCTGTCAGAAGGAATTCCAACTCCCACCTCCGAAAGAACTTTTCTCACGCCCCAGAGGAGGCGTAGGACATTGAGTCCGAGTGGACAATGTTCCGCGCCTCCATTGATAGGCGGCCGACTGGAGCTGTGGCCGTAAGGTGGTCGGTGCCTGTCGTAGCGGCAACCCACGAACACGTTGGTGGACACCAACAGTGAGCGATGCTGTCAAGCTGAAGAACGAGTCCTATCAGGTATTACTGGCCTGTGGGACTCTCAAGGCAGCTGATAGGTACCGGCTGGCCAAGCGGAATGCAGCTTCGGTGGTTGAACTAGTAGTAGGGGAAGTATTGCACCGTCAACACTATGTATAGTGGAGACGGGGCGCTGCTGACCTCAACTCGGAATCTTGTGAGTCGGTGGGGAGAATACTTCGAAGACCTCTTCAATTCCACCAACACGCCTTCCCATGAGGAAGCTGTGTCTGGGTGCTCTGTGGCGGGCTTTTCTATCTCTGGGGTTGAGGTCACCGAGGTGTTTTAAAGGTTCGTTGGTGGCAGGGCCCTGGGGTTGGATGAGATTTGCCCAGAGTTCCTAAAAGCTCTGGATGTTGTGGTGCTGTCCTGGTCGACATGCCTCTACAACATGGTGTGGACATCGGGGATAGTGCCTCTGGATTGGCAGACTGGTGTGGTCCCCCTTTGCAACAAGGGTGACCGGAGGGTGTGTTCCAACTATAGAGGGATCACAATCCTCATTCTCCCTCATAAGGTCAACTCAGGGGTACTGGAGAGGAGGGCCTATCGGGAAGTTGAGTCTCGGATTCAGGAGGAGCAATGTGGTTTTCGTCGTGACTGTGGAACAGTGGACCAGCTCTACACCCTCGGGAGGATCCTCGAGGGTGCATGGGAGTGTTCCCAACCAGTCTACATGTGTTTTGTGGACTTGGAGAGGGCATTCAACCGTGTTCCTCAGGTATTCCTGTGGGGAGATCTTCGGGAGTATGGGGTACCGAACCCCGTGATACAAGCTGTTCGATCCCTGTACAACCGCTGTCAGTATTTGGTCCGCATTGCCGGCAATATGTTGGACTCCTTTCCGGTGAGAGTTGGAATGGCTGCCCTTTGTCACCGATTTTGTTCAAAGCTTTTATGGACAGAATTTCTAGGCACAGCCGAGGCGTAGAGGGTGTCCGGTTTGGTGGCCTCAGTATCGCATGTCTGCTCTTTGCAGATGATGTGGTTCTGTTGGCTTCATCAATCCGTGATCTGCAGGTCTCACTGGGGCGAGCTGCAGCCGAGTGTGTAGCGGCTGGCATGAGAATCAGCACCTCCAAATCCGAGACTATGGTCCTCAGTCGGAAAAGGGTGGTGTGCCCTCTCCACGTCGGGGATGAGATCCTTCCCCAAGTGGAGGAGTTCAAGTATCTTGGGGACTTGTTCACAAGTGAGGGAAGAATGGAGCAGGAGATCGACAGACGGACTGGTAAAGCATCTGCAGTGATGCGGACTTTCTATCGGTCCGTTGTAGTAAAGAAGGAGCTAAGTCAAAAGGCAAAGTTCTCTATTTATCAGTCAATCTATGTTCTTACCCTCACCTTTGGGCATGAGCTGTGGGTCATGACCGAAAGTACAAGATCCCGAATACAAGTCTACAGTCAGACATGTCTGTTTTTAGTTGATTAATTTTGATGAGATTTTAATTACTATTTTTGTCCTAAGTTTTTTTTCCTTGACCACTGTGGGTTTTTCTTTAACAGAGGCATACTAGCATTTTTGTCCACGTGTGTACATTTACAATATCATGAACAAGAGATGATGCAAGGCGGGATACATTATGGTGTTTACAACCAAGCATATCTGTTTTGATTAATATTAAAACTTTAATAGTACTCACTGAATTTAAAAGCACACTTAACAAATAGTTTGCACCATGCAGAATACTTGCATCTCCAAAACCAATGCTTTTCAGGAAACAAAAATAAAGTTTAATTGTTACGTAATTAATATTCTATTGTCCAGGAGATTAAGCCATTTTTGACACTTTAGATTGGTCCAAACAAAATGCAAAATTAACAGACCCAGATGAAGACTCACAAATTGTATAGATTTATGGGGAAAAAAAATATGAAAATGACCAGTGTTGGACACGGGAAGTTTCCGCCCAACACTGATGATATATGACATCTATTTACAGCAACAATTAGTACTGTGGAAATGTCCCAATGAGCATATTTGACCGTGACTAGCGAGATTCATGTTGATGTTGTTAGACAGTCAGTCGGTAAAATATAACCCATATTGCTTACTTGATGTGTTGAAAACATAAAATGGGAAGGGCTCGTACTGTAACTGCTGCTGTCATTCCGAAAACTACGTGTGCTGAAGACTGATACAGACAAATGCTTGTTTTGATGTCTCTTTCCATCTCATGACTAGGGTGAACCAGGTCTGGTTGGGGAAGTGGGCCCTGCAGGTTCTTTGGGGTTAAAGGTGAGTCGGTGTCAGTGACATGTTGCTCACCATGAATGAATCACAGATTAAAATATATTAAAACAATTGATTAAATTTTTACATTACTTGTTCTTTGTTGTGTTTGTTTCACACCAAGGGAAGTGAAGGAACCTCTGGACCCACAGGGTCAAACGGACTTAAAGGACAAAAGGTAATATTTTAGACAGTATGTGGGGCATTTCTCACATCAAATATCAATCCATGTTCTGAGCGGTTTATCCTCATAATCCCAACTATCATCGCGCAGGAAGCGGGTTGCACCCTGAACTGGTTTCCAGCCAATCTCACATGAACACATGAACATTCACACACCGATGGGCAATTTAGAAATCAATGCATGTTTTTGGGATGTGCGAGGAAACCAGAGTGCCTGGAGAAAACCGATGCAGGCACAGGGATACCATGCAAACACCACATTTGAATGCCAGTCCTCAGAACTGTGAAGGAGACACTCTAACCAGTTGTGCACCAGGCCACCTTCACCTTATATATAAATATATATATATATATATATATATATATATATATATTTCTTCTTCTTTTCCTTTCAGCTTGTCCCGTTAGGGGTCGCCACAGCGTGTCATCTTTTTCCATCTGAGCCCATCTCCTGCATCTTCCTCTCTAACCCCAACTCCCCTCATCTCTTCCCTCACCACATCCATAAACCTTTTCTTTGGTCTTCCTCTCGCCCTTTTGCCTGGCAGCTCCATCCTCAGCACCCTACCACCAATATACTCACTCTCTCGCCTCTGAACATGTCCAAACCATCGAAGTCTGCTCTCTGGAACCTTGTCAGCAAAACATCCAACTTTGGCTGTCCCTCGAATGAGCTCATTTCTAATCCTATCCAACCTGCTCACTCCGAGCGAGAACCTCAACATCTTCATTTCTGCTACCTCCAGTTCTGCTTCCTGTTGTTTCTTCAGTGCCACCATCTCTCATCCGTACATCATGGCCGGCCTCACCCCTGTTTTGTAAACTTTGCCCTTCATCCTAGCAGAGACTCCTCTGTCACATAACACACCAGACACCATCCGCCAGCTGTTCCAACCTGCTTGGACCCATTTCTTCACTTCCTTACCACACTCACCATTACTCTGGATTTTTGACCCTAAATATTTGAAGTCCTCCACCCTCGCTATCTCTTCTCCCTGTACCCTCACTGTTCCCCCTCCACCTTTCTCATTCATACACATATATTCTGTTTTACTTCAGATAATCTTCATTACTCTCTTTTCCAGTGCATGTCTCCATCTTTCTAATTGTTCCTCCGCATGCTCCCTGCTTTCACCGCATTACACAATATCATCTGCGAACATCATGGTCCAAGGGGATTCCAGTCTAACCTCATCTGTCAGCCTATCCATTACCACTCCAAACAGGAAGGGGCTCAGAGCTGATCCCTGATGCGGTCCCACCTCCACCTTAAATTCTTCTGTCACACCATTGTTCTGCTGCCGTCATAAATGTCCTGTACTATTTTAACATACTTCTCTGCCACACCAGACTTACGCATGCAGTACCACAGTTCCTCCCTTGGCACGCTGTCATAGGCTTTCTCTAGCTCGACAAAGACACAATGTAGCTCCTTCTGACCTTCTCTGTACTTTTCTACAAGCATCCTCAAGGCAAATAATGCATCTGTGATACTCTTTCTAGGCATGAAACCATATTGTTGCTCGCAGATACTTACTTCTGTCCTGAGTCTAGCCTCCACTACTCTTTCCCATAACTTCATTTTGTGGCTCATCAACTTTATTCCTCTATAATTCCCACTGCTCTGAACATTGCCTTTGTTCTTAAAAATGGGAATTTGAACACTTTTCCTCCATTCTTCAGCCATCTTTTCGCTAGTATTCTGTTGAATAAGTTAGTCAAAAACTCCACAGCCATCTCTCCAAATTGCTTCCATACCTCAACCGGTATGTCATCAGGACCAACTGCCTTTCCATTTTTCATCCTTTGTAGTGACTTTCTGACTTCCCCCTTACTAATCATTGCCACTTCCTGGTCCTTCACACTTGCCTCTTCAACTCTTCCTGCTGTCTCATTTTCTTCATTCATCAACTTCTCAAAGTATTCTTTCCATCTATTTAGCACACTACTGGCACCAGTCAACACATTTCCATCTCTATCCTTAATCACCCTTACCTGCTGCACATCCTTCCCATCTTTATCCCGCTGTCTGGCCAACCTGTAGAGATCCTTTTCTCCTTCTTTCGTGTCCAAGCTGGTGTACATGTCTTCATATGCCTCTTGTTTAGCCTTTCCCACCTCTACCTTTGACCTACGTCGCATCTCGATGTACTCCTTTCGCCTCTCATCAGTCCTCTCAGTGTCCCACTTCTTCTTCGCTAATCTCTTTCCTTGTATGACTTCCGGTATTTTGGGTTCCACCACCAAGTCTCCTTGTCCCCTTTCCTACCAGAAGACACACCAAGTACTCTCCTGCCCGTCTCTCTGATTAGCTTGGCTGACGTAGTCCAGTCTTCCGGGAGCTTCTGCTGTTCATCGAGAGCCTGTCTCACCTCTTTCCGAAAGGCTGCACAACATTCTTCCTTTCTCAGCTCCCACCACATGGTTCTCTGCTCTACCTTTGTCTTCTTAATCTTCCTACCCACCACCAGAGTCATCCTACACACCACCATCCTATGCTGTCGAGCTACACTCTTCCCTACCACTACTTTACAGTCAGTAATCTCCTTCAGATTACATCGTCTGTTTAAAATATAATCCACTTGCGTGCTTCTACCTCCGCTCTTGTAGGTCACTATATGTTTTTCCCTCTTCTGGAAATAAGTGTTCACTACAGCCATCTCCATCATTTTTGCAAAGTCCACCACTATCTGTCTCTCAAAGTTCTTTTCCTGGATGCCGTACTTACCCATCACTTCTTCATCGCCCCTGTTTCCTTTACCAATATGCCCGTTACAATATGCACCAATCACAACTCTCTCGCTGTCTGGGCTGCTCAGAACTACTTCATCTAGTTCTTTCCAGAATTTCTCTTTCAACTCGAGGTCACATACTACACGTGGGACATAGCCACTAACCACATTATACATAACACCCTCAATTTCAAATTTTAGTCTCATCAATTGATCTGATACTCTTTTCACCTCCAAGACATTCTTAGCCAGCTCTTCCTTTAAAACCCCTACTCCATTTCTCTTCCCATCTACTCTGTGGTAGAATAATTTAAACCCTGCTCCTAAACTTCTTGCCTTACTACCTTTCCACCTGCTCTCTTGCTCTCTTGGATGCACAGTATTTCAACTTTTCTCCTAATCATCATGTCAACCAACTCCTGAGCATTTCCTGTCATTTTCCTGTCATAGTCCCAACATTCAAAGTCCCTACACTCAGTTGTAGGCTCTGTGCATTCCTCTTTTTCTTCTGACGACGGATCCGGTTTCCTCCTCTTCTTTGTCTTCGACCCATATATATATATATATATATATATATATATATATATATATATATAAATTTTTTTTAAACATTTCACATAACTGCTGAACATACAATCCTTTTTTTTTTTGTTGTAGTAGCTGTAGTAATTGTTCCATAAATTTAATTACGAAATAGTTCTTCAACTGCTAGACTTTTTTCTGTTACTCTACCCCCGTTATCACCAACTTTCATACCAAATATAAAAGCTCAAATAGATTTAACTGCAATATAAATGACAATTAAAATCTCATAAGAATTGTAATGTTGATCATTGCCCTTTGCAAATCAAATTATATGACTGTTTATCAGCTGTTTTTCTTGAAAGAAAAAAATTATCAAACAAATGGTCAATTTTTCCAACACGGTGGCGCAGCAGTAGAGTGTTGTCCTCATCATTCTGAGAACCGGGATTAAAATCCTGTTCCCATCTGTGTGGAGTTTGTATGTTCTCCCTGTGCCTGCATGAGTTTTGTCCGGACGTTCCAGTTTCCTCCTGGATCCCCCAAAAACATGCATTAATTGGACACTCTAAATTGTCTGTCTCCAAGTACCCTGCGATTGGCAGGCAACCAGTTCAGGGTGTACCCTGCCACCTTCCTGATGACAGCTGGGATTGGCGTGAGGATAAGCGGCTCAGAAAATGGATGAATGGATGACTATTTTTAAAAAATCACAGTGTGTTGTCCACCAATTCTGGAGTGACTCAAATACACCCCACCAGTTCCATTCCTTTTGATTTATTCTACTTGCCTCCCTAGGGAGAGTCTGGGAATATTGGCATAGCTGGACCTAAAGGGTCAAGAGGCCCTGCGGTAAAGTCTTATTTATTTTTATTTTTTTTGTACAATGTGTGCAGGGAGACATCATTGTGAATGTGTGTTGTGTTCTTTTTAAAGGGTCTACCTGGAGTGCGGGGAGTCAGAGGAAACAGTGGAAAATTGGGACCATCCGTAAGTGACTGATATGAGAGATCACATGGGCTATTATTTTTATTACATTATAAAAAATCAGATTTGTTACTAAATGCTCCAACATCGATATACCTTTACATAATGTAATATTGTCTGACATTATTATTATACCACTAGTCCAATTGTGTCTTTTGTGATATATAAAGGGTCAACTTGGAAAGGGTGGCTTGAAAGGTGACCAAGGAGCTAAAGGGGAACCGGGGCAACAAGGAACAAAAGGAGAGCCCGGAGTCCCAGGCCCACCAGGGCAGCAGGTCATTACACAAATGATACCAACATTGGCAATATTTACGCCATCTGTGTGGATGGACCTTCAATATTCAGAATTATTCCTGAATCAAGTCAATACAAGACATTCTTGAACTGAATATATTTGGCAAAGTGGGTTTGAATTTACTTTGCAGGGAGAAGAAGGGTTAGCAGGAATCCAAGGTCCTTCAGCTCTTCCTGGCTTAGAGGTAAATGGAAATGTACCAAAAATGTGTTTTTTTACACCCAGAAGTTACTTCAATCTTTTGTTTCTTCCACAGCAACTTTAAACCCATCTGTTTTGTTTCTTCTGTGTCCTACAGGGGGCTCCAGGAGAGATGGGGCCCCAGGGCCCTCCCGGTCCCATCGGGAATACTGTAAGAGTGTCAATGTCGTTAACACACATTATGTTATCACATTTGCATCAGATAGCAGTTTTTGGCAGCAGTAAATATTACTTTACAGGGAGGGCAAGGCAGACCAGGACCTGAGGGGAAACATGGCACAAAAGGAGAAAAGGTAACACGAGAATGATATTCATGTTTTAGTCATATTTGCTTGCTTTGATGTTTTGTTTTGTTTATGTCAACATACAGATTGTTAATTAGTATCTTCATGTCAGTGTGTGGGCACTCAAACTAAAAAGAAATGTTGGCCTTTTCATGTCACCCACTGTTGTACATTTGTAGCGCACGCACACACATGCACACAAGTGCACACACACACAAAACTATCTTAGGTAAATTTAATTTTAATGTGTTTTAGTAAACAAGTACAGGCATTTTTTTTAACCTGAAACTAGGTCTACTGGACTACTTCTTCAACTCAATTTAGGAATTTATGCTTTATCCGCCTTACTGAACATTTTTAAACAGCGATGTGTTCAGTTTGTTTATTTCTCTTGCTTGTGGGGAATGTTCTCTTTGCAATCTTGATATTCATGTTTCTATTAAGATAATGCTTAGTGCTGCTCCCTCACAGGGAGCAGATCTGACTTCAAATCTCTGTTGGAAGATCTGTGTGGAATAAGGTTCCACTTACCATGACTTTGAGCAGTATAGAAAATAATTGTTCCCATTAAATATTGATGAGAAAACATACATTGACAATGTAGATAATATCCATTCATCCATTTTCTAACCCTTTCCTATGAGGGTCGCGGGTAGTGCTGAAGCCTATCCTATCTGTCAAAAGGGCAGGAGGCAGGGTACGCCCTGAACTGGTTGCCAGCCAATCGCAGGGCACATGGAGACAAACAGCCGCACTCACAATCACATCTCGGGGCAATTTAGAGTGTCCAATTAATTTTTCATGTTTTTGGGATGTGGGAGGAAACCGGGGTGCCCGGAGGAAGCCCACGCAGACACGGGGAGAACATGTGAACTCCAGATTCTCTTTCTAATTTCACCCGGTCAACTGTAACATACAATTTAACTTGTGTCATTCACTTGTTTCTATTAATTGTCTTATCCCCCAAAGTTAGCTGAGATTGGCTTCGGCACTTCCATGACCGTTGTGAGGATAGACAGCTTGGAAAATGGATGGCTGGGTGGATGAATGGATAGTTTTGTTTTACGTAGATTATTTATAAAAATGTGAAATATTTAACTCAAATATTTAACTGAATTTTTAACTAACAAACATTATTTTACCCTCACAGGGAGATGATGGCAAGAGTGGTTCACGAGGAAAGAGAGGTCATATTGGGCGAAAGGTAAAACCTTGTCTTTATTGTTGTGTATTGGCTGCAGTGCAGTGTGACTTCAAGGATGCATTTCCATAGAAGATGCAGTATTTACAAACCATGAAAGACTAACTTTAGCAGTCATTTTCTTGTTAAAATATAGATGAAAATGTTCAAAAGTTGTTTTTAATAGATCCAATCTCTGCAAAAGGCAGACTGGATCCCATTTCGCCAGTAGGTTTTCAGCTCTGTATTTTCTTTGTTTTGCTTAATTTAAAAACATTGCAATCATGACCACAGGGGAAACGAGGGAAAGCAGGAATCCGAGGAGCCAGAGGAATCAGAGGGCCAAAAGTAGGTTATCTGAAGACAGCACCCGATGTTGTTTGCAAATTTAAGTCTTTAATTACAAGCTCACGGTAAGTTGTCTGTTATGGTTCAGGGTGAAAAAGGAGAAACAGGTCTCGCGGGCCACCTTGGCTGGCCTGGGACCATTGTGAGTGGCTTTTGTTTATTTCTGCTGTTTTTGTGTTTGTGGTGGGGTCTTCAGGACTCAACACTTAATGATTGTGTTAATTGTGCTTAGTAAGATTCAAGACAAATTGCTCAGGTAGTGCACTAATTATAAAAAATGTAATGGTCACCAAATGGATGTTCTTTATATGTTCAAGGGTAAACCTGGTTTACGTGGCGAGATGGGAGATCGAGGTGTAAAGGGAAAAGAGGTAAACTGCATCTGAGTTTTATATTGTGAGTCAAATCTATGTTGTTGTTAAGTTACTTGCTCATTGGAGAGTTGATCAACTTTGAGGAAGACACTGATCGTGTAATGCTAGTGTACGGTAGGCTCAATTCCCACTCAGTGACAAATCTGATGTCGTCGATGATTGTCGGTCTCCTGTCTGTGTGTCCTGTGATTATCTGGTGGTCTGCTGAAGGTGTTGTCTGCCTCTCATTCAAAAGTCAGCTCATACAGACTTCATCTTTCTGCCATATTCAACAGGATAAGTACTAGAAATTTTATGGATGGATGAACCAATGGTTATACTGTATAGTCGGTGCCTACAAAAGTGGTACACCTGCACAATTGAATAAAATGTAAAATTAGAGAATTTCTGAGGACTATCTGTTTCACCAAACATTTTCTGGCTTTTGTCATGCAATTCAATACACTGGTGAATGGAAAAAAACAATTACATTGTATGAATAGTTGCTGTATCCCGTTGGGAAAAATAGTTCATTCCCTTTGAGCACAACAAGGGAAAAAAATAACTTGTTTACTGCACACACAAAATGGTGGTGAATGTATGTGACAACCAACAATAAATGTCATTCATACAAATAATCTAATCTTCCATCTATGGATTTGTTTTATTAAAAATTTTGTAAAATGAATTATTTTCTTCGACTCGTGGAGAATTACTGTGAAATTCAGTTAAATTTGTTGCTTCTGTGGAGTTGAAATAATAAAAGTAAGAAACTCTTTTCACACTAGTGGTTGATAAAGTGCATATACAGTACAGTATTCCACATGCAGTAGTGCTTCCCCCTGTTGGGTGGCAGTTGTGTGACACAGGTAGAGTTGACCGACTGTTAAAAAATAGACAATCAATAAACTTATTCCCACAGTTCCAATTGTTTCCACACAGCAAACAATATATGCTTTTGACTAATCTTAGATGTTTTATGAGTATGTGTTTCTTTGGGTTTGCACTTCTGAACATGGTGAAGCAGCATTCAGCTATTACGTTGCACTCATATGGAATAAGTTGCCAACAGAGGTGATGTCAGCCCCAAGTGTGAATGGTTTTAAATCCAGGTTGGAAACAACTTTTTTTCTCATGCTTTTTAGATATCTTTCCCACAATATATAAATATATTAAAAAATTAAATAAAAGCATAATGAAAAACAGTGCAGGAAATATTAAAAGTGGAAATACTCTAAAAAGCATGAGAAAAAAGGAGTTTTAAATATGGATTTACAAACATTCACACTTAGAGCTGACGTCACCTCTGTTGGCAACTTATTCCATTCGTGTGCAGCATAATAGCTGAATGCTGCTTCGCCATGTTTGCTTAGGGCTGTGCGCTGCACTATTTGACCTGGTCTGAGGTCTGTCGATCTCAGAGTCCTACTGAGTTTATATTCCATAAGCAGAGCAGAACTTTAAAATCTATTCTAAAGCTGACATGAAGGTAGAGTAAGGAATTTAGAATTGAAGTTATATGCTCTGACATCTTTTCTGTGGTCAGAACCCAAGCTGTTGCAGCATTCTGAATGAGCTGCAGCTGTTTAATGCTATTTTGGGGAGTCCAGTTAGAAGACCATTAGAGTATTCAAGTCTACTTGAGATAAAAGCATGGATGAGCTTTTCCTGGTCTCCTTGACACATACAAGCCTTCACTTTTGATATGTAGTAATAGTAAAAGGCAGTTTTTGTGAGTGATTTGGTATGACTGTTGAAAGTCAAGTCAGAATCTATCAGAACACCAATATCTCAGACTTGGTCTTTGGTTTTTAAAGATAGCGAGTTCAAGTATTCACTAACGGTAATTCTCTTTTCTTTATTGCCAAAAACAATGATTTCAGCTTTGTTCTGGTGTATTTGAGGAAAATGTTGTCATCCATGCAGTTATTTAACTGCTTTAGACAGTGGCATAACACCTCAACTGAACTTTAGAAGACACTGCTAAATATAACTGTCATCTGGATAGCTATGATGGTCGAAATTAAATTTTGAAAAATTTGACCCAAGGGTAGCATATACAGGGTGATCAAGTAAATCTGAAAATACATTAAGTCATGGAGCTGTTTAAACCACAAGGTGTAAAACTGAAAGGAAATAGAGTCTCGGTTCACAGTTCGAATTGTATAGTATTGTTGTGCAGCAGAATTTTCAAAATTAATCATAAAGCTTTTAAATTAATAAGTGATTAGATCTATACCATAATTTTACCACCATTTTCTGTTTTGTTCAAAGCAGATTCTTTGACTCAGTTGTATTGTGATTATGGTAGTGAAGGTGGCAGCTTGATGTTTTTGCCAATTTTCCCTCTCAGGGTGAAAAAGGTGACATGGGGCTCCCGGGACCACCTGGACTTGATGGGGCCAAGGTAGGCATTGGATACTTAGACGTTTTTGTGAGTGGCAAATGGCCCTCACTGTCAATATTTATGTTTTGTTCTTTAGGGTATCCGTGGACCTGTTGGGTTTCCAGGTGAAGTTGGTCTACAGGGAGAACAGGTACAGCTAGGGATATTGAAGGAAACTTAGATGTCATTATAGAAACTGACAAAATTTTGTCAGTTTTCAAGTTCACTTACATGAATTTGTGTGCTTGTTTACAGTTTAAGTTAATGAAAATTCAAATTTATTTTATAAGTTATTTTTAGTGCATTCTAAGATTAAAAAAAATGATGGCTCTGATCTGTAATAATCTGTTTGCAATATCAGATAAACTACAGTTTACACCAGGGGTGCTCAATGCGTCGTCGGTCGATCACGGGACGGCATGCCAAAAAAAAAAAAAAAAAAAAAAAAAAAAAAAACATCAGCCAGTGTTCTCTCTAAACTCCGCATGTGCACAATTGTGCACCGCTGATGCAGTCTTTTCGCAGATGTTCTGCGTTGTGTGCAAAAAAAAAAATAATCCAATGAACTATAACATACAGCTATTCAGTTTGTGGTATTTTGCAATGTGCTTCAATGATTGAGGGATGACTGGTTGTTACATCCAATGGCACAATTCACATACATACTGTAAAAAATGAAAAGAAGCCACTGGTTTCTTTTTGCAGCACACGGAACTTTCTCTAACTGTGACCGCTGCACTGCCACATTCTCTTTTTCCTAGTTTACCTTGCACCTCCTCCCCACGCTAAAAGACGTACACTCGTAATTACAAATGTTACAGTACTTATGCAGGCCATCAATGTGTTTTATAATGACAGTGTCCACCACCACTGCTTTAGTTAGCAACACAGTCCGGGCAACGTAGAGCAAAGATGAGCTAGACATGCTGCTTATGTTTATTTTTGCTATTAATGGAGAAAGTTAAAAAAGAAATGCTGTTGTTTTAAGATGCAATGACTCTCGGAGTATGTGAATAATCGAAGGAAAAGTGGTTAAACTGGATAAAATTTTCTGTTTTCCGAGTGGGAAAGGTCTGGTCTGAAGCCAAAGTAGAAAGTTCAGGGTGAGATGATGATGCACAGCCTGATCCAGGATGAAAGCACACACAATACGGTGCACAAAAAGCAAATTCTGTCACGGACGAGACTCGGGGGTGGACCCAAATGCACGACTCAGGTGAGAGGTAAGCAGTGCAGAATACGCCTTTATTCGTTCCAATGTCGGTTACCAGGGAGTCAGTCCAAACAAGCAGCAAGATCAGTAACGGCAGGCTTACGGGGTAGGTCGGGAGACAGGCGTTGGTCGGTACACGGGAGGTAGACGTCAGGAGTATGGTAGTGCGGGAACGAGGCATGAGAGGCAACGATCTAGCAGAGTAACAGTCGTCCCCCGGGTCCTATATGTACTGGGTCTTAATCAAAGGTCATGAGGCGCAGGTGTGCACCTTCAGATTAGCTGGCCACGCCCAGCCCTGGCTGGAATCCAGGAGCATGACAAATTCAGTATTTTAAATATAGGAGGCAACATAACATTAACCTTAAAATGGTTTGGGAGCATTCATTTGTAGCTCGTGAGAGGCTGGCTGCTTGAAAAGTAGATCTTGGGGTAAAAAACTTGGGGCACCCCTGGTTTACACTTTAAACTGTTTTAAATGGTATTTTTGTTGCTAACGAGTTTGTGTTAAGATTTGTTTTCCTAAAATGATTTGATATGCAAAATAAATGACGTAATAACGTATTGTCTCTTCGATGGCTTATTCTATTTATCCATTAAAAACGCAGCTGGTTTGATAAGACAAGATGTGTCTTCCCAAACATAAATTCATGTGAATGTCTCTCCGCTCTGATTTCGATAGGGAAATATTGGTCCACAAGGCCCGAGAGGAACATCAGGCATGCCTGGATTGCCTGTAAGTGCATTCATGTCTCTAGAATAAATTTTTGTTCCATTTTGTCCCATATAGACATTTCATGTAACATAATCTGAATTTATTTACATGACTTGGATTTTGTATTTTTTGCAATTGACCATTTCTTACTTAAAAATATGTTTTGAATTTTAGGCAGATCAGAGAACAAAAAATAGACACAAAGATGATTTCATACATGTTTATTCTTTATTTTACAGGGCACATTTGGATTAAAGGTGGGAGTAATACACATTTCGAAACTGCAGAGGGATATTGTTTTACGTTTTTGTTTTCACTAAACTTATGTTGATGGAAATGTAGCACTGTGTTTGATTGCAACTGTGTGTAACTTCTTTCAAGAATTTTTTCTCAATTCTAGTAGGAATATGTGAATTAGACAGAGTTTGATATCAGTGTCTCATATGCATGTTGTCGTCCTGATGTTTTCTTTACCTTTAAGGGCATGAAAGGCTACCAAGGTTTGCCTGGTCTGGCTGGCAGAAGAGGCCTCCCAGTAAGTTCATAATATACAGCATCTCATCCTAGTTGGACACATGGCACCTATAGTAATTGAGTGACCTCAAATGGACCAGAAGGAGTCATGAATTGATTTTATTGATTATCATGGCATTTGTTTTGATCGTCCTTATGTTTAGGGTCCACCTGGTCTTCCTGGTGCTCCAGGACTATCTATAAACATGACTTTGACAGAACTCAAGGTTAGTAATGAATCCCTTTATAGTTGATCTTGTGCCACCAAACACAATACATTCGAAGCCACAGGTCAACGTTGTGACAAACTTAACACAATAGAGTAAAACAGCAAGTTATATATCTTTGAATGTGATTGGAAACCACTGATGCGTGCGTTTTTTGTTTGTTTGTTTCTCTCTGTATGTCCAGGAGCTAATATACGTGTCTGATAAACCCAATTACTCTTTGATCCAAAGTCTTTTGGATTCTCTGGAGCAGGAGCTCCAAGTACTGATGGTTCCTCCTGATGGCACCAAAGAGCATCCAGCAACAACCTGTCTAGAACTTTGGCTATGCCACCCAGAATACACCAGTGGTCAGCAACAATTCCTATTATTGTAAAAAAAAAACAAAAAAACATTTTGAACTTTTGCTTGCTGTGTTGATTGCAAACTTTACAAAGGGGAGGCCTTATTTTAACCCTAATCCTCAGAACTGGGAGGCAGAAGTACTACCCTGAGCAAAAACATACATAAAGGCTCCGTCACACCATGACGTTCTGGTCAACGTCCTTTGAACATTTCAATCGTTCTATTTTTCAGCGTTCTCAAACGCAGATGGCACATCTGCCGTGTGATTAACATGTGTCTAACGCTTGAGTTAATGTGTGTTTAACGCACGAAAAGCGTGTCTAACGCACGAAAAGAGTGTAACAGCGACCAAATAAGATACCCCTAAAAGCCATTAGCATGTGCAAACATGTCATCGGGGCGCGACGAGCGATTTGTCAACGTAAGACGAGCGTGTTGAGCGTGTGACCAATGGGTGAATAACGACAGAAAGCGTTTTGCTGGTGTGTAATTTTACAGTGGAACCGGCACTAAAACGTTGGAAAGTTCATAGTCACTTCAGTTGTTTTTGTGAGTTAGAACAGTGAGCATCATGCCGCCGAGAAGAAAAAAAGTTAGGGCGTGGACTTCAGCAACTAGCGCTTCTAATAAGAAAGCTAAGCCTCCTTCATCACGAGCAATGTGTTTGGAGGAAAAACAACAGCAGGAGGAAGAGCACCATGTGACACCCCCTGGGGACTCTAAACACCTTGCAAACCCCAGTGAGGACGGTCCAACAAAGAGACAAAAGAAGCAGAGAAAGGACTGCAGGATCCTGGACCGGGCTGTTGAGGATAGTCTGGTGGAGTTTTTCCGCGAAAACGAACTGCTGCTTTCTGGATCTTCCATAGTAGGCGCTCTCTACTGTAGCTTAATATTAAATGGACCTTGCTTTTACAAACATTTATATACCCATATGCATGGAATTTCAGGAAACACTCGAATGACGCTCAATGGACACCAAATGATGTTCATTTCACTTTGGTTACATGCTGTGTGCGCTACGGGATTGTTCAGTGTGCGTTGACAGGTCGCCAGTGGGTCGTTCACTGCAAAGCAAACGATTAAGTAACAACCAAGTAAAGCTAGAGTTACGACTGACTAACGATAGCCAAACGCGTGCAACGCTCGGCGAACCTTAGTAAAACGTTCCACGGACGTTCTTGAACGTTCTGCAGCGTTTAAAATGAAACGTTGATGAACGCTGGTCTCGCTGGTAAGAACTTTTGTGCATGTTCAAAACTTTTTTTCCGGACCGGCGTTCTCCGCCGATTCCCAGCGATCATTGACGTTCATTAGCGTTCAACCAATGCTCTTCTTGAGCTATCCCGGCGACCATGGGCGACTACCAACGTTTCCTCAAACGCTATAGAACGCTGACCAGAACGTCATGGTGTGATGGGGCCATAACATAAAAATACACTCCATAACCTCTGGCAACAGCTAAACTTAATGCTTCCCCAAAATACAAAGATCAACAACTATCACTTCAATCTACTCGATCTTCCTTGACATGAGTTACAACTTTCTGTTTGTTAAATAATTTTTTTTAACCTGTCTTTTTTGGCTGTCTGGTCAAGCAATTTAGTGAATTTATTTGGCTTTTTATGCCAGAACTGTTTCCTGTGTGCCGGCACGGTGGATCAGTTGGAAAGAGTTGGCCTCACAGTTCTAAGGTCCCTGGTTGGATCCCGGACCTGCTTGTGTGGCGTTTGGATGTTCTCCCCGTGGATGCGTGGGTTTGTTTTCTGGGCACTCCGGTTTCCTCCCACATCCCAAAAACATGCAACATTAATTGGACACACTAAATTACCCCGAGGTGTGATTGTGAGTGCGGCTGATGGTCTCTATGTGCCCTGCGATTGGCTGGCAACCAGTTCAGGGTGTACCCTGCGACCTGCCCACAGCTGGGATAGGCTCCAGTACTCCTGCAAGGAGTGAGGATAAGTGGCAAAGAAGATAGATAGATAGATAGATAGATAGATAGATAGATAGATAGATAGATAGATAGATAGATAGATAGATAGATAGATAGATAGATAGATAGATAGATAGAGATAGATAGATAGATAGATAGATAGATAGATAGATAGATAGATAGATAGATAGATAGATAGATAGATACATAGATAGATAGGCGGCCGTTAGTACACTCCCTTTGTGGTTATTTGTATTTTGGTAGAGCCATTATTTTCTGTACCACTTATCCTCTTCAGTGTCACAGAGAACTGAAGCCCATCCCAGCTGACTTTGGGAACATTGTGGCCAGGTTTTTGTGTTTTAAAAAACATCTCTAAACTTTCCCCACCATTAATGTGACCTCTAACCGTAACGCAATTTAAAAAGTGAAAGTGGGGAAGTAAAAACAAATAATTGAGAGAATCTGGTTGTACAAGTGTGCACATTGTTTTCTAACAGGTTGTATGGCTTGGTTCAGTTCAAATGTGATTATTTCTGCTAAGTTCAAACCCAGACCCACCTGTTTGGACTTTGCATGTTATCCCTGTGCATGTGTAGCGCCTTTCTAGTATGAAATACTTCGACGAGGTCGCCACTTGAGTTCTTTCCTCACTCCAAATTAGGAAACTAATAAATTAACCCAATGGTAATTACTCTAAATGTCTGTTACAACTTTACTCTTTACTTGTGCATTTAATTCTCTATCAAAAAGTCTCTGAAATAATATTTACCCTTATGAGTTAATATTATCCTAATTTAAATAATCAAGCTACCAAATAAACTCACCACTATTTTAACTGTCTTGCAGATGGTCAAATAATAAATCTACTTATGGAACAAAAAGTGTGAACGTTTAATAACAAAATAAAGGATGGAAAATCAAACATGTGTACACAACAGTCAAATAAACAAAGTCAATATAACTGTTACACAATGCACACATGTGAAGCTAAGGGCCCAAAAAAATATGAATACAGCCGACAAGGAAATTCAAACCCCAATGTCACTGCGGTGCTTCCCAAGGGAGGAATGAAGAAAGGTGAAGGTGGTTTTCCTCTGTCCGGCGTCCTCATCGTCCTCGTCCTTTCTTTCTTCCTTGAAGTCCAAACATAGGCCTCGCGAGCCTCGTTACCTCGCCGCTAGCACCCTTGTCCTCTCCCTCATGGTCCAACAGACAGGCCTTGCTATAGCTAGCATTAGCTGGTTGCTAGCGCCCAAGCCAAGTCCCACGCATGCACTTAGCCCCTGTGGTAGCGGCTAACTCCACCACGTGACGGCGTGATTTGAGTAGTCCACTCAAATGACACACTATCCCAGTTGAACTTTCAACAGTTCTTGTCGAACACGTTGATCAACTTTTGATATATGTCCACGTTCACTTTCTTTGTCCTTTCGTTGTCCTCCAACCACCACTGTATTTGGGACTCCGTCTTTTTCCTCTCTCTCTCTTTTCTTGCGTCTCCTAAACACGTCACTTCCTGTCCTTCTTAAACAATGGTTACAACAATAAAATGACAAACAAAAGTATTTGTTTCTCACAAATGAATCAAACACGTTTAAATACAAATCCCTCCAAAAGAAAATAGTCAGCACACACAGTTTAACAGATATTCCACCACATTGCATAAAGAAAACCTATAACCTAATTGCTACTCTATTATACTGAACTTTTACCTGTACCAATTTTTTTAACCAGGTTACACCTGTAAAAACTGTGCCAAACATATATATGTGTTCATCTGAGATGATACGATGTGGCGACCCCGAAAGGGACAAGCCGAAAGAAACACACACACACACCTGCGTGGGTTTTCTCTGGGCACTCTGGTTTCCTCCGATGTCCCAAAAACAAGCAACATTAATTGGACACTCTAAATGGCCCCTAGGTGTGATTGTGAGTGCGGCTGTGTGTCTCGATGTGTCCTGCGATTGGCTGGCAACCAGTTTAGGGTGTACCCTGCCTCCTGCCCGTTGACAGCTGGGATTGGCTCCAGCACTCCCCACGACCCTCATGAGGATAAGCGACATAGAAAATGGATGGATGGATGGATTGATGGGTGGATGGAGGAGTGGGGGAGGCAAGAACAATGGGCAGGAAATTACGAACAGTTACAAATTCCAATCAGTGCTCAGCCTTCTGTTAGAAAGCAAAACTGTCAGGAAATGCTTACTAAAACAGCTGAACTTCATCTGGTATTAATTTGATGCATGTTAAATGGAGGCAAGTGTGCACTGACTCCCATTTAACAGAAGTTTGAATGTGATTACCTGGTAGACTTTTTATCTCCACTGTATCATATTCGGCATGCATTTTATGACACAAAATATCCTAAAAATTGCTTTCCGGATTTTAAGGAAGGAGCAGTGTGCAGGTTTTCAGCTACAAATGTGAAATTTTAACTGTTATATGTTCCCTTTAGGAACATATTACATCGACCCAAATCAAGGCAGCACCGCTGACGCTCTGCTGGCATATTGCAGTTTCTCCAGCACCTCAATACAGACATGCCTGCATCCTCAAGATTCACAGGTCCAGAACCTTACATGAACCTTATAAAGTCACCATTATGTCAATTATTTGTTATTTCTGTACTCCCAATAAAATAATAATGAATTCCCTTGCTGTATTTTGTGACCATAAGAGTCTTCACTTCATGTTTTATTCAATACCTTTTCTTTTTTTTTCCTCTCCCACCATATTTAATGGAGCATAATGCAGAATGGCTTCCAATTTACCCAAAGGGACATTTTTCGTAACTGTGATTTGCCGTTTTCTGTAATAAAACTTGCAACAGCTGAACATCACAACTAACCCACACAGAACTGCATATACAAATAGGTATTTGTGTGTTTGCCTGCAGTTGCCCATGAAAGCGTGGATGGAAGAATCATCTACAGATGGCTCTTTTCAGTGGCTTAGCAGGTTGGACGAAGGATTTCAGGTGTGAGAATTACCAAAACATTTGAGTGGAATATATCTGCTTGTTTCTACTGGTTTACAGTATAGAAGATATTGTACATACTGTACGTGCCCAAAAAATTGCAAAAATCACTCTGTAATTAGTTAATACTGCATCTGATTCCCAATTGTTTCTGTACTCCTCATCCCAAGGGTTTTATTTTGAACAATTCAGACAAAGTTTATATAAAATGGACTATTCCTCTGCCCCATGCTCTCCCATTCCATAAAGTTTGATATTTAGTAAAGTAGTGTTTCTTTGTTCCTCCTACCTAAGTACCTAAAAAATTCACTAATGACTACCTGACCAACAAAATAACCAAAACAGAACAAATGGCAATTCACACAGCATGGGGAACAGAGGCTTCACTAAGCAGGTAATAAAATCATTAATTTTTAATTTGTTTTGCCGAAATTAACCAGATTGCTTCTATAGTGCTCATGTGTCCTTCGACCAAGATGAGGGACCACACAATTTTGCAGTTTCTTCATCCTTGTTGAATAATAAGTAGCTAGGTCACAGAGTAATTTTCCCTTAGCCCATTTGACATATATGCTTCAAGTCAATATTCCATTCATACTTAACCAACAGACCAGTGCATTTTGGAATAGTTTTCCAGTTTTTATTTTCCTTGAAGTATTTGATTAAAAGACCATTAACTCACAGATGTTTATTACATTTGTATGTAATGTATATTACATTTTACATTTTAATTGTTTAAAATGGATTTGAATGGTGTTGTGCATTTTGGAATATTATAACATATAACGTGGCATTTTTTGAAATGGCACTTTATATTTGAGGATTTTATCATTACAATTTTGTCAATACAAATTATACACAAAGGAGCCTTCTTTCTACACAAAGGCGAAATCCTTCTGTCCGTTCTTCCTGAAAACTGGAGTACTCCTGTCTTTTTCTTTAAGCCATCTTTGTCAAAAGTGATTAATTTCTACTCTATCTATACTATTCTGACCCTTCTGCTCCTGCCCACATTGACATCTACAGTGAAGAAAATAAGTATTTGAACACCCTCCTGTATTGCAAGTTCTCCCACTTAGAAATCATGGAGGGTCTGAAATTTTCATCTAGGTGCATGTCCACTGTAAGAGAGAGAATCTAAAAAGAAAAATCCAATAATCACAATGTATGATACAATCAGTAAGGCTCAAACTTGTAAAATGGCCAAGACCAAAAAGCTGTCCAAAGTAACCAGAGACAAAATTGTACAAGTCCACACAGTTGGAAAGGGCTACGGAGAAATTGCCAAGCAGCTTGGTGAAAAAAGGTCCACTGTTGGAGCAATCATTAGAAAATGGAAAAAGCTAAACATAACAGTCAATCTCAATTGGAGTGGAGCTCCAGGCAAGATATCACCTCAAGGATCCTTAGAAAGGTGAGGAATCAGCCAAGGACTACATGACAGGACTTGGTCAATGACCTGACAAGAGCTGGTACCACTGTTTCCAAGGTGAGTGCTGTTAATACACTAAGACGTCATGGTTTGAAATCATGCATGGAAGGTTACCCTGCTTAAACCAGCACTTATCAAGCCCCATCTTAAGTTTGCCAATGACCATTTGGATGATATAGAGAAGTCATGGGAGAAGGTTTTGTGGTCAGATGAGACCAAAATGGAACTTTTTGGTCATAATTCCACTGACCGTGTTTGGAGGAAGACGAATGATGAGTTTCATCCCAACAACACAATCCCTACTGTGAAGCATGGGGGTGGTAGCATCATGCTTTGGGAGTGTTTTTCTGCAAATGGGACAGGACGACTGCACGGTATTAAGGAGAGGATGACTACGGCCATGTATTGTGAGATTTTGGGGAACAACCTCTTTCCCTCAGTCAGACCAATGAAGATGGGTCGTGGCTGGGTCTTTCAACATGACAATGACCCGAAGCACACAGCCAGGAAAACCAAGGAGTGGCTCCGTAAGAAGCATATCAAGGTTCTGGCGTGGCCTAGCCAGTCTCCAGACCTAAACCCAATAGAAAATTTTTGGAGGGAGCTGAAACTCTGATAGGGTCTCAAAAATATCTGTGTGGAGGAGTGGGCCAAAATCCCTCCTGGAGTGTGTGGAAACCTGGTGAACAACTACAGGAAACGTTTGACCTCTGTAATTGCAAACAAAGGCTACTGTACCAAATATTAACATTGGGTTTCTCAGGTGTTCAAATACGTATTTGCAGGTATATTACACAAATAAATAATTAAAAAATTATGCATTGTGATTTCTGGATTTTTCTTTTCACATTATCTCTCTCATAGTGGACATGCACCTACAATGAACATTTCAGAACCCTCCATGATTTCTAAGTGGGAGAACTTGCAATATAGCAGGGTGTTCAAATACCCATTTTCTTCACTGTGTATTGGACAGCACACTATGGCTCCACTAGGACAAACTGTCCGTGCCTCATTTGTGTTGCGACAGAAATTACATGTACAATATGTCGTTATGAGGGGTCCGCGAGCCACATGTAACCATCAAAAGAGCCAGATATTGCTCATGAGCCATAGGTTTCCAACGCCTGAGTTAGATCATTGGCCTCACAGCTCTGAGGACCGAGGTTCAAATCCCGGCCCCGCCTGTGTGGCAATTGTATGTTCTCCCCGTGCCTACGTGGATTTTTTTTTTTCTGGGCACTCCAGTTTCCTCCCTCATCCCAAAAACATGCAACATTAATTGGAAACTCTAAATTGCCTCTAGGTGTGATTGTGAGTGCGACTGTTGTCTCTCTCCATGTGTCCTGCGATTGGCTGCCGACCAATTCAGGGTGTACCCAGCCTCCTGTCCGATGAAAGCAGGGATAGGCTCCGGGACTTCCTCGACCATTGTGAAGATAAGCAGCTCGGAAAATGGATCGATGAATGGAAATAATTAATTAGTTGAATCCATGAAATAATTACTTTTAAGTCTTCATGTTTTAAGATTTAACTGTAATTAGTCATTGACATTTTGTCTCCATTGTTAGTTTATTTATCCAGGTGCCAACGTGGTCCAGATGCGTTTTCTGAAGTTGCATAGTAGCACGGCCACGCAGAAGATGACCTACTCCTGCCACCCAGGACACAAGTTGGGCCAGTCTGAAAAGGACATCAAATTCCTCTCTGACACAAGAAAGCAAAGTTTCCTTGGAGCAATTCCAGATTGTGTGGTATGTATTGAATGGTGTATATAAAAAGATTCCCCCCCGAGCAGTCGAGTTTGGTTTAGGTTTAATTTGGCCTGCAATTGTTGTTTCCATTATAAAGGGTCCCAATCTATCTAAACCCTTCTGTTCCAGTATTCAGTGAGAAATATTTTGTCCCTCCCCTGATATTTACTGTAGATAGCTGCAAACCTAAACACCATGAAATCACAAGCCCAATGTGTTTATTAACCACAAACTACACTGTGGCAAACTGAACTGGACTTGTACTGCTTGATGCCCAGGCAGCTGTCGTGTCAGTAAATGTTTGTGATTCCTTATAAGTTCAGGTAAGTAAAATGTATATATTTTGCTTTCTCTATCATCAGCCAGAAGAAGAGATGGCGTCTGGGCCCATGGAGTCGGTGTTTGAGTTTGAGGACCTCCACCTACTTCCTGTCAGAGATGTGGCACTAATGGGTGGTTCAAACTTCACATATCAGTTTGGCCTCAGTGTTGAACCCGTTTGTTTTAGCTAGAGTAGCTCATCTGTGCCATCCCAGAGGTTTCAGGTGTTGGGCACAAACTCAAGATAAATGCTGACTCTCCGCTAACTATTAAGGACACCCTCTTTTTTTTCTTTTTTGGTCTTTGGAGAATTCAGTAGAACTTGAATGATTCTTGTGCTCAAACTCATGGAGAAGTATGTTGTTTACAGACACTTACATGATGTAAATAGGGCTTTGATTACAGCCAGCCCATTGTATAAATAATGAATACAGTATACACTTCCATATCGTGCAGTCCATGCTTCATTGGAACATACTGTAGTCGCTTGTGAGCTCCTCGCCATCAGCCAACCGTTGAACTTGACTTTCAAGGTGCTGATCTCAATTTCTTTGAGTTCCACGTTTTTAATCCATCCAAAACCTCACAGGGCAGTTTTTTATTATATTCAAACTATCAGTAATGTCTTTTGGCAGTCATACAAATAATTGTTTACTGTGTTTTTACGTTTTCATTTGAATGTTTAATCTTTATATCTCAGGTAGGGTATGTGGATTCTGTACATGTGGGGATTGAAAACAGGTTTGTTCCCAAATGTCATAGCATTTATTGAGGTAAATGGGAATATTTTCTAATGAAGACATGAAATGACATCCAAGATGGCATAATTTAAACCCAAATCAAAATGACAGTTTCGTTTTACAAATGTTGAAAAGCGTTAACATTCTAAATCAGTACCACATTCATTCATGTATGTGTTAAAGAAACATCACTGGTAATGTCCTTTGTTTATTACCTCTTAACAGCCTTACTTTTTTTGGGGCTCTGTTGCTGTTCTAGGGAATAAGTGTCTTCCTAGCCTTACTCCAGAATTACTGCCAAGATCAACATATGAGATGCTGTACCTAATAATGGGCATTTTCTCTGCTTTTTGAGTAAATAAAGCCACTCTGAGCATTGTTTGCTCAGATAAAACCATCACTGAACTTGATCGACTTGCGATCCCACTTGGCAGATTGGTGCTCATCTTGTGATCGGTGATTATCTGATAGGAGTGGTGTACTCTCACGTGAATGCTTATTTTTTTTTTTTTTTTTTTAAAAAGAGAGCATACAGTACACTGTAATCAGTGCTATCGTATCGGGCATTTTATCAAAGACCCAAATTTAATGAATTCCCCATGCATTGCAATAACATAGAGATACAAATGTATTGTTGATTAGAATGCTCTGTACTTTGCTAAGTTAACATGATCTTTTCAAATGTTGCAAACTATTGTTTTTAATCTTCTTTAACCAGGGATAGCTATCTTTTTTCAACGTCTATACAATCTTGTTATGAGCCGCTTCTTGTCACAAGGCTCACAGGAGTACACCCTGAACTGGTCCCCAGCCAATCACAGGCCACATATAAACAAACATTCATACTCACATTCACACTCACAGGCAATTTACTGGCTTCAATTCATGTTTTTTAAATGTTGGAGGAAACCCATGCAGACACAGGGAGAACATGCAAAGTCCACATACAGTGTTATGTAAAAGTATTTTCCCCCTCCTGATTTTTTTTCGTATATCTATCACACACAAAGGTTTCAAATTATCAAAGCAATTTTAATATTACTGAGACACATGCCAAGGAAATGCATGATGCAGTTTTGAAATTATAATTCAATTTACTAGGGCACACAAAAAATCCAAACCTTCCTGACCCTCTGGGGAAAGGTAATTGCTGTCAGAGCCATTCTCCACAAATGGAGAAAACAGAACAGTGGCAAACCGTCCCAGGAGTGGACGACCAACTAAGATTACTCCAGGAGTGCAATGATGACTCATCCAGGTGGTGACAGAAGAATCTCAAACAACATCTAAAGACCTGCAGGCCTCACTGGCCTCTGTTAAGGTCCGTGTTCATAACTCTACCAGAAGAAAGAAACCGGCCAAAACTGGCATCCATGGTAGAGTTCCCAGGCAAAAACCCCTGCTGTCAGCTAAGAATACAAAGGCTCATCTCACATTTGCCAAAAAACATTTGATGATCCTCAAGACTTTTGGAGAAACATTCTGTGGACTGACGTGTCAAAAATGTAACTTTTTAGAAGGTGTGCAGCCTGTTACATCTGGCGTAAAAATGGCAAAGCATTTGATAAAAAGAACATGATGCTAACAGTGATACATGATGGGGGCAGTGTGATGATCTGTGGCTGCTTTATTGCCTCAGTACCAGGACAACTTAGCGTGATTGATGGAACAATTCTGCTGTGTACCAGAAATTCCAGAAGGACAATATCTGTTCATCAGTTCGTGCACTCAAGATCAAGCAATCTTGGTTCTTGCTGCAGGACAACAATCTGAAAAACAGGCAAGTCCATCTCTGAATAGCTCAAAAAAAAAAAAAAAAAAAGAAAAGAAAGGCCAAGTCAAAGTCCAGATTTAAATCCAACTGAGATGCTGTTGTGTGACCTTTAACGGGCAGTTCATGCTAGAAAACCCTCCAATATGGTGGAGTTAAAACAATTCTGCAAAAAGAGCAATGCGAATAATTCATCACCAATTATTGCTAACATATTGCTAACTTGATTTCATTTATGGCTGCCAACAGTGGAACAATCTGATATTAGGTTAAGGGGGCAATTACATTTTCACAGAGGGTAAGAAAGGTTTGGATTTTTTTCTGCCTTAATAAATTTAATTGTCATTTGAAAACTGAATTTTGTATTTCCTTGTGTTGTCTTCTGAGTGATATGTAAACAGGTTTGATTATTTGAAACCCTTGTGTGTAATAGCTATGAAAAAAAAATAAAAAACCAGGAATGGATCAAATACTTTTTCACAGCACTGTAGGCATGACTGATTTGAACCCTGGACCTCAGAATTTTCAGGCAGATTTGCTAATCAGTCACTCACTGTGCCAGCTTTCAATTTCTTGAACAGCCCTTAGAATGCTGTGCAAAATTTACGTAATCCGCTGAGATTTCAAGGAATAAGTATTTTTAAAATGGCATTGCATCAATGTCTCTTAGGTAATGTAATTACAATATTTATGGTATTGTAACCCATTACATTATTTGGAGCGAATCCATCCATTTTCTGAACCACTTACTCTCACAAGGTTCGCGGAAGTGTTGGAGCCTATCCCAGCTATTTTAGGGCAGGGTTATCATGATCCTGCCGGTCCAGCCCTGGCTGTGCGGGTGCCCGCACGCCCGCACTGATTGGGAGGCGCACACTTGCGCCTCATGCTGGCTGATTGGCCCCAGTGTATATAGGGGAAGACTGGTCCGGCGCCAGGTCGTTGCGGTTCATGCCCCGTTTCAGCACTCACATTTGTACCGACCCCGTAAGCCTGACTCCTTTGATATTCCTGCCTGCTTTGATCGATCTCCCGTGTACCGACTCCTGCCTGCCCGCGGACCTGCTCTCTACGCCCGACGTCCTGACTACCGCTGCTGCACCTGACTGCCTGCCCGTTCCCCGACCTCGGAATAATAAACGTTTTTCCCGAATTACCTCTGCATCTCCCAACTCCTGCATTTGGGTCCTACCTCCGTTCTGACGGGTCGTGACAAGGGTGCAGTCAAGACCCTGATCGGCAACCACTCGCAGGGCACATAGACGCAACCATTCACACTCACGAGTACACTAAAGTGCAATTTAGAGTCTCCAATTAATGCCTGTTTTGAGGGTGTGGGAGGAAACCACAGTGACCAGAGAAAACCCACAGAAGCATGGGAGAACATGCAAGCTACACACAGGGGGCCAGGATTTGAACCCCAAACCTCAGAACTGTGATGCAGATGCTCCGACCAGGCATGCACCATGTCACCTATTTGGAGAAAATGTGTAATTAAACTTGCTTTAGGCAATGTTCATGTTACCAGTTTCAGTTACAATTGAGAAGCAGCTATAAAAGCTAAGTTTTCTTGTATCACTTCCTCCTTCTAAAGTTATCACTCGTGATTTGTTCTCTCTGGTCATGTGCCATTTTGCTTTAGTCTCAAGGAAGACATATTTACAAATATGAATTAAAAGCACCACATTATGGAGTCAATTAATTTGTCTCTGATTTGTAAAAGCTTTGTTTCATATGTAGACTTTTGAACACATATAAGAATGTTGAGTTTTGAACAATTTTGTCTTAATAATTTTGGACTCTTATGGGAAATTGATTCATGTTAGTCACAGACACAGGTAGATAGAGAAATATTCATCAGTTATGTTAGTTAGTTATCTAATATTGACATGTGACTCCAAGATGTTGCTTTACACATCAAAGTATCTCTATGTGTATAAACACTGTGTACATCTAAAATGCAAAAAACATTTTTATTTTGTACTGTATTTACATTTCATCATGTTTTGTCATTAATTTCTTGTTTGTATGAAGAACTAATACCTGTATGTGGTTAATTCCAAAATAATGATCTATAGAGGAAACATCAAGGTTCTTTTCATGTCTTCATGTAAAATTAGTAATCGAAATCTAAAATATAAAACTGAAATAGTTTCAGTATTATATATTCAACAGGGCAACTTGTAATTGTCAAGAACAACACATCCAAAGTAACTACCAATATCAATGGAATCGACTTTAAAACATCTGATAAACCTGATCTCATGTGCATCAATTGACCTTTGAATTTTCCAAACGTATTTACACGTTGTTAGAGTTGTCTTTTTTTTTCTTCCAGAAAATACAGCACCGTCAAACATGGGAGTTGTCGTGGTGGAAAGGCCAATTGACAGTAATGACTGTTCCAATAGGGCGGCCACTCTGACGTGTCCAATGAGTGTTCAAACAAAGACTCATCACGTGATGTTACGGGACACATTACTTCCGGGTTCTTTGTAGCATTTCTCTCCAAATAATACGTTGTCTCCTTTAACGCAGTAGTCAATCCCTTGTTTTACAGTCATGGAATTTGTTGATTGACAATTTCCGATTAGTTATTTGAGGATTCCCATTAGGTTGAATACTAGCCCGGCTGGCCAGCACTAGCTAATACTACGAGCTGGTTAGCTTTGACGACAACATCGACGTGGGGCGCCAACTCAACATAAAGGTGAGGAATGGGTTTACTTATCCAGTGTATGGTTTTGTTGTGGTGTGGAAGTAAGAGAAAACACTATGTCGTGTTTTTTAATATGAATGTGTATTTTACTACTTTCACCCACACGTACTAAGAAATCAAGACATGCCGTGTCAAAACCTGAGGTGAAAATGCTGGGGCTCACTCACAGTTCAGTTTACTGGAATACAGGAAACTGCTATAAAAAACAAACTACAAAAAAAGACCAGGAAATAAATAAATATATCATGCCAAAATTTCTTTCGGCTGTTAGCATCTCTTTCAGTTTTCAACTGTGCTGCTGAAAAAATGCATTGCCCCAACCATGTTATATCTTAATTGGGGATATAACAGCACAAATTGTTCAAGATCAAAGCTGGAAGTACACGTCTACTTTTGCAAGGATTATAAAACTAAACTTTGAAAAGTACTCTATCACCGTGGTGTTAATGGGATTTTTAGTCATTATTTGGACAGCATTTGGAACAATTAAATTTAAATCTCCATTATTTTCATATTTTGGGTGTTTTGATAGTGGTACAAGGCCAAATGCTGACTAAACACGGCATCCACCTTTTCAGTGTTGACACATTTATCACTTTTTTTTCAGCTGAAAACTGGCAAAAACGTTTCCATGTGCAAATTACAATTTCTTATCATATGCACAAGTCTTCTATGACCATTAATATCTGTTAATCTATTCGAAGTCCCTGTCATGTAACTTATTTTAGTCCCTGTCATGTAACTCATTTTTGCTGAATAATGTGAGAATGCAACCAACATCCATCCATCCATTTTCTGTGTTGCTTATCCTCACCTGGGTTGTGGGAGTCCTGGAGCCTGTCCCAGCTATCATCGGCCAGGAGGCAGGGTACACCCTGAACTGGTGAATAATGCAGTAGCCTAATAGATTAAAGGAATACTCCGCTGAACAATGAAAAGCCTGATCGGTCTTGTCACATGTACTGTACCTTGAAAATTTGAGGTTAATCCGATATCATTAAGTGGTGTTTTGAGATGATTTTTATCGGCAATTACAAATTTTCATGGGCGCCGCCATTTTGGCGAGTTACATGACTTAAAACACAGAAAGTGACGTATCCTGTACGCAAACACAATCACTGACACCGCTGATTTTGTTGGATTTATCCTCATCTGCTGAAGAAATAGCAGCATCGGTTGATCGGGAAGACAGAGGAATTCGTCCATGCAGATTTGAACCTGTGCCTGTAAATAATGGTGAATATTTGGATGGATTTTCAGACAGGAATGACGCGGAGTCTGACTCACTAACTAACCACAGGCACAGCATGTGGAACAATAATTCTGGAAACTTTTGACAAAGGTCGCTCAAAGAAAAATATATGAGGAGTACTGAAGTTTTCAACGAGAATGGACAGCCTTTGTGGAGAGGGAGGGTTCTGCTGTCTGTTTGAATTCACAGATGGGGAGTATGCCAAAGCATTCTTACTCACCACTCAAAATTTTGCCAAATTTGTGCAAAGACAAGATAATCAAACAAATAAAAGATGTGACTTTGTTGGCAAGAACTGTTCACCATCGTACCATCATGATGGCAAATCAAATTGAATTACGTTCACGATTAACGGATGGAAGTCTCAACACCTGCATGACGTATGAAAGCACAAGAAGTTGCATTCATGGTAAGAAGTACTTTTGTCATCATTGGTTAGCAACATCATAACAATGTTATTAAAAATAATTCAGAGACTTATTGTACTCTAAAGGTGTTGGTCTTAAATGCGCAAATACGCCTGCACATAAGTTGTACGGCTCAGGGCGACCACACTTCGCTAGCCACTGGGTCCTTAAATGTTTCTTTTTCTTACTGGGGAGAATATGCCACTGAGCCTTCCTTGGATTATTTCTATTTAAATTATGGCAAAATTTCGCAATAAAGTAGGGTACTTTCACGTGTCCGATAGTGGTACTGCATGTGATTACACTACAAATCAGCCATGATTTCTTTGTTTAGGCACAGAATACGTCACATCTGCGCAAGTAGGTCATGTGGCTCACCAAATTGGCGGCGCCCATGAAAATATGTAATTGCGGATTAACCTCAAATTTTCAAGGTACAGTACGTATGACCAGACCTATCCGATTAAGGCTTTTCATTGTTCAGTGGACTATTCCTTTAATGCAAGGCTTTTAGATATACAATGTATGTTTTTTGTTAAGAATGAACCAAATTACAAACATCTTATGACTTTTGTAAACTTGCCTAATGCACAAATCTATTGATTTATGTGAACACTTAATTTCTTAACTTACTGAGCTTTAACAAATGTGTGTTTCGTTCGTGCACATTTCATTCAGAACAACTATTCTTTTTAGTGAATGAGCTTAACTGAAATAGTTTACCTTGGAGCGGAAATAGAACTGCTGAAGCATTCTGTCACTCCCTTCTGAATCTTTGGCTAAATGACCAAAGAGCATCCATCGTGCAGGCGGGGGCGGAACTTAATTAAATTTACTGCCATGTGATTTGGAATTTGCCAATGTTGTCCCTCACTTCGGTGAATGACCAATGAACAGCCAGTGTCGGGCAACATTCTGCTGGCAAGCTGAGACTTAAATGAACTGAGTGATTCGTTCAGTGAACTGGTATACTGAGGAACTGAAGGATTAGTTCGTTGAACTTATCACGGGCCATCTGTTAGACCAGTGATTTCCAACCTTTATTGAACCAAGGCACATCTATTACATTTGAAAAATCTTAGAGCACACCAGCAAACAATAATGTCCCAAAACATGGATCCACAAGTCAATTATATTTCTGATATCAAATAGAAAGGCAGAAGAAAAAAAAGCTTGTCTTTATAAGTTGCTGCCTTTGATAGATGAATAAAGATACATTAGGCCAAAAAAGAAATGTTGTGGTTCTCATTTCCTGCATTTCAGAACTAGGGTCAGTAGGTAGATTTTTTTTTTTTTTTTTTTTTTAAACAAAATATTTTTCCTCATTCTCCGCCATTTTCTTGTCAGTTCTCATTAATTCAGGCTCGTGAAAAATTTGACCCAAGGGTATCACGTACAGGCTGAACAGGAGGGGTCCAAGAACTGACCCTGAGCGACCCCATAGGCCATTGCCATTTGTTGAGATTGAGCGCTTTCAATGGTTACAAAGTAACTCCTTTTCTACAGGTAGGACCTGAACCAACAAGACCAAAATTGATACGTTTCCTGAATTAGCACTTTGATAAGAGCAGATTATATACTGTGATGAATTCAGAAAAAAGTCAATTTATAGTCAAGAAATTGCTGAGTTGATGAAAATAACTTTCTCGACAGTCTTTGCTATGAAAGTGAGATTGGAGGATGGGTCTATAACTTGCTAACTTGGAAACGTCCAGTGCCTTGTTTTTTTAGAAGAGGCTTAACAACACCTACTTTAAAAGCTTTAGGAAATTCGACAGACTGTAGTGACCAATTGATGCTGCAGATCAGCTAGCACTGAGTTCACAGTAGTTTTGAAAAAGTCAGATGGTATTGAGTCAAGACACCTCATTGATGGTTTCAGCTGCTAAACTCTTTTCTCTCCAGTTTTTTTGGTCAACTATCAAATTCTGACATGGGCATAGAGGTTTCCCTTGGTGACGTCAGATGTAGTATCATTTTATCGTTTTGTTGATTTGTGCTGATATTTAACCTGATGGATTGTATTTTTTCACTAAAATAACAGCGAAACTCATAGCATTTGTCCGCTGTTATCAGTTCTAAAGCTATGTGTTTTGGGGTGGGGGTTATTATTTTGTCCACCACAGCAAACAGAGTGCGAGTATTGTTGAAGTTCTGACTGATTATTTCAGAGAAGTGCTGCTGTCTTGCTCTGACCAACTCTTGGTTAAAATTACAAAGACTCTGTTGCGGTCATAGCCATTTGGAGTTTGTTTTTTTCTCCACTTATGTTTTGCTTTCCAACACTTTGATTTAGAGCTCTTGACCATCATTGTGCTCCGCCACAGTGTTCTAGGTTGCCTCAAGATTGTCTTAGTTCTTACAAGAGCAACAGCATTCTTGACATTTAAGAATTTCCTGGTGAAATTGTGGAAACATTCAACTGTCTCAACATTCTGTTTGTGGCACAGTTATAATCTAATACAGGTGTTTGGAACCTTTTCCACCGAGAGAGCCACAAATGCCAAATATTTTAACATAATTTTAAAAGACCCATAAGTATTTATTTTAAAAAATAAAGCTGTATTTCCTCATTTATGTAAGACCAACACTTGGAGTACAATAAGTCTCAGAATTTTTTTAAATAACATAGTTACGTCGTTCCTAACCAATGATGACAAAAGTACTTCCTACCATTTATGGGACATCTGGTGCAGAATAGTTTTGCTGATGGCTCTATAGTCTGTTTCATATGTTGCTTGATTAAGCGTCATGCAGGCATGCATTATTTGCCTTGAGGATGCTAGTGGAAAAGTACAGAGAAGGTCAGAAGGAGCTACATTGTGTCTTTGTGGATCTACAGAAAGCACATGACAGACTACCATGGGTGGAACTGTGGTACTGCATGCGTAAGTCTGGTGTGGCGGAGAAATATGTTAAAATAGTACAGGACATGTATAACGGGAGCAGAACAATGGTAGGGTCTGCCGTCGGTGTGACAGAAGAATTTAAGTTGGAGGTGGGACTGCATCAGGAATCAGGTCTGAGCCCCTTCCTGTTTTTTGTTGTAATGGATAGGCTGACAGATGAGGTTAGACTGGAATCTCCTTGTACCATGATGTTCACAGATGATTTTGTGATATGCAGTGAAAACAGGGAGCAGGTGGAGGAACAATTAAAAAGATGGAGGCATCCACTGGAAAGGAGAGGAATGAAGATTAGCCGAAGTAAATCCGAATACATGTGTGTGAATGAGAGTGGTAAAGGGGGAAGAGTGAGGCTCCAGGGAGAAGAGGTAGTGAGGGTGGATGATGTCAAATACTTGGGATCAGCAATCCAGAGCAATGGTGAGTGTGGTCAGTAAGTGGAGTAACGGGTCCAAGCAGGTTGGAACAGCTGGCGGAAGATGTCCGGTGTGATATGTGACAGAAGAGTCTCTGCGAGGATGAAGGGCAAAGTTTATAAAACAGTGGTGAGGCTGGCCATGATGTATGGATTAGAGACTGTGGCACTAAAAAGACAACAGGAAGTAGAGCTGGAGGTAGCAGAAATGAAGATGTTGAGGTTCTCGCTAGGAGTGAGCAGGTTGGATAGGATTAGAAATTAACTCATTAGAAAGACAGCCAACGTTGGATGTTTTGGAGACAAGATTCGAGAGAGCAGACTTTGATGGTTTGGACATGTCCAGAGGTGAGAGAGTGAGTATATTGGTCGAAGGCTGCTGAGGATGGAGCTGCCAGGCAAAAGAGCGAGAGGAAGACCAAAGAGAAGATTGATAGATGATGTGAGGGAAGACATGCGGGCCGTTGATGTTGGAGAGGAAGATGCAGAAGAGGTTAGATGGAAAAAGATGACACGCTGTGGCGAGCCTTAACGGGACAAGCTGAAAGAAAAAGAAGATATAGCTATATTGTTATACTTATCATGAAAATTAATACTGTAGTTATATAGGATCATGAAGAAGAGTAGAAGGTGTAAATAAGTTTGTCCTCTCACTCCTATTTTCATATAACTTAATGTATATAGATTGCATTTTTTTCATTATATTTTATCTTGTGTACAATAATGTAATTCTTGCAAGTTTGAAATAAAACAATTCTGTATCATTTGAGGCACACACTGACACCAAAGTAGACACAAAATTTTTAATTAAAGAAGCAAAGTATCAAAATGACTGAGTACGTAACATGGCAGCGACTAATCTCTCTTCAGGGTGTGGCTGAAAAAAGAACAAAAAGCATCAGTCTATACAAAAATCTCTCAGAAAAATACAAAACCCTTTCAAAATTCTAACAAGGTAATTAACTAAGAATCAATCGTGAACACTAGATGCCAGAATAAAAGTTCAGCAAAAAGTGTTAACACTTGAAGCAAGTTACTTGCACCACTGGGAAGAGAAGGCAAAACAGATCAATATCATGCGAGTAATGACGGCATTCTAGCAAGGAGTGTCAGTCTGAACTAGGCTAAATGAAAATAAAAGGGTAATGAGTAGTGGGGGACAGCTATGTGAAAAGCCTAGCACACCTGACCACTCCAGCACTGGAAAAAAAAAAAGACAGAGGGAACCCAGGAAACGGAACAACAATTTCAAAATAAAACTGGACCAAAAATGACTCGACAAATTCAATACGCTTGGGTTTCCCAGTTTTCTATTGGTTTAAAAAAAACCAACTCATGGTTTAAGGGTTAAAGCATTCTTATCTTGTTGACATTTTGTATGTGTCTTTGTGGTCTACCTGTATCAAACTGAAGATAAACCTATTGTATTTAAATGTAATTTCTGGCTAATTACATTTCTTTCTCACTTCTCAATACAGTGTTGATGACCACCACCTTCTCTCTATTTGTGATATGATGTATCCACCAACCAGAAAGGACTTCATCTCTCTTACCCTCACTGACCAAAACTGCCACATTTACAACAACGGGAAACACCGAAAACAATCGTGCTGGAGGGTGGGTAGTCACACAGATGGTGAATCATTTGGACACAGGTATCTCATCTGCACATATGCTATATATTGGTCCAGTTCTTTGCCAATGAACAGCGTTACGGTGGTCTCAGATAGGGTTCAATCAACCTTTCAAGCTCCCAATATTAATTTTAACTCTCAAGAAGTACAGTCTTGGATTTAAATCGATAAAAAATGAAAAGAAGCTTGTTATATATAACCTAATGCACAATAGACTAAACCTATGGTTTTCAACTGTTGTCACCCTGTGGCGCACATTCTTTCTAATGTCACTAAGTCACAAACTTATAGAAGTTAGGAATAATAAATGAGGATTTTTCAAATCATGAACTTTGAAAACATGTATAGCATATTTTAAACCAAACTATTCATGCTTTCATTTATTGATGTCTTTAAAAAGTATTTTATTAAGAAAATAAGGAAGAACATAGCCATATAGAAAAATGTGTATCTTGGTACTACATAATCACTTAAGTTTTAGGACAGTGCAACATCAATAGTTTGTCTTCATTTTAAATAGTAATGGTTTCAGAGCAAAGCAATTTTGACAGTTTCAACAGAAGGAACGAAAAGTACAAAAGTTTTAAAATCCTTTCATAACTTTTTTCTGCCACTTTTGCTTTCCTCCCATTCAGGCTCTCAACAAGAAATGCAAGATGGTTGCAAAACAGGTTTTTTAAAAGGGATATACAAATGGAAATATAGTTTGTCTCTGGATTTTCTGTTCATTGATCAAATGTAAAATTTCAGAAAAAAGTTAGTCTTTTCTTAGCTGCCTATTTCCAAAACATGTCTGTAAGCCTCCTTCCTCCTTCGACATCCAAGTCTCGGGAGACTATGGGCTTGCATGCTCTAGTTGAAAGCGTTATCAGCTGTGATTGGTGAGGCCAGCGAAGCTGGAGTGTCCTCTCCAGTGTGCAAGTGCCTGGGTAGAAGTATGGAGAACAGACTATTACCCACGTAGTAGGTCCCCACTGTTTTTGTATCTCCTGCCATGAAAATCATTTGTGTTAGAGAAGAACCAAGAAGTGATGTTTTTTTGCAGTAGCGAGGTCAAGTGTTTATATTGATTTACACCTTATACCGGCAAAAAAATACTTTTTGTGTTAGCCAAAATGCCGTCTCGTTGTATTGCAGGATTTTGCTCGAACACTCTGATGGATTCACTCTTCACACTTTTTCCAAAAAACCCAGTTCGTCATGAAAAATGGATTGCATAGATGCAAAGGATGAGACCTTTGTTGGTTCTAAATGACAGGTAGATGTGTATTACGCTATTAAAAAAAAATAATAGTTGTGGGGGACTAATTTGTCTCTGTTTATAGCATATGTTATATGTGAATTTAGAATAAATCCCCTTGGTCAAACTGGCAACATCTAACAAAGCACTTGTATTGCGTTTAAGACAATTTAATCACACGCAATAAAATACAACAGAAAACAATTACATAGAAGTACAAAGACAGTTTAGTAGCCTGTAAAACGAACTAACTAGCTTACTAGACATATAGTCACCAAACTCGAACAACTTATCCGAAAAGTGCAATAAAAAAAAGCTTCGTCGGCGTCTGGCGACATAATCCTTCTCTCAGAACGTAACAAAAGATCCGCCTCATATTGGTAGTGTCTGTGTACTTGTTCGATAGCAGCAGGATGAATTAAAAGATCCATCCGTGTCTGACGACGTAATCCTTCTCTCAGAATGTCCGTCTGTTGGGGAGTCTCTTGTCATTTAGAAGTGATCTGCATATCATCCAAATATGGCTTGATAGGGTAATATTGCCCCGGTCACGTCACTCGATTGTGAGATGTTCTATTCTTCGAAATGAGATTCAGTCTCACAGGGGTGTCGTAAAAATCTGAAAATCTCTTGTTCATCTCCGATAGCAGGTGGCATAGTGTCTTCTCAATAGTAACTGTCCCAGTGTGACATCTGCAAATGACGTTGCAGGCAATATGCCCGCCACTGGGATGTCGAGTGAGACTTTCGCAACTTTGTGCATTAATGACACGCTCTGGTCTTTTTTTTTTTTTCATATAGACATTTAAGTGAATAATGTAATATGGAGTTTTCATACAATCTATTTTAAATTGTATACAGTATATGGCTGTCAGTTGATCTGTAAGGACCCACGTTCCATCCTGGCCCCGCCTATGTGGGGTTTGCATGTTTTCCCCGTGCCTCGTGAGGATAAGCAGCTAAGAAAATGGATTGATGTCCTGTAGTCTGATGAAACTAAAGTTGAGCTCTATGACCGTAATGACAAACATTACATCTAGAGGAAAACAGGGAAGTTTGTTGACCTGACTACACCATACAAACATGAACAAGCATGAAGGTGGAAGCATCAGATTGTGGTGCTGTTTTGCTGCAGCAGGACCTAGAGCTCTTCATAAAATACACGGGATAATGAAGAAAGAACATTACATGGAGTGATTTAAAGCAACATCTAAAGACATCAGCCAGAAAGCTGAACAATGAAACTTAGCATACTGCCAAAATGGTTTAAAAAATGGCTTGAAGATAATGTCAATATCTTGGATTGGCCATCAAAAAAACTTGATCTAAGTGTCATCGAAAATATCTGGGCAGATCTGAAAGTTGTGTGCGAGTAAGAAATCCGACAAACCTGCCAGTTACACTTGTTTTGTGAGGAGAAATGGGCCATGATTCCAGCAGAGTACTGAGTAGGGTGGCCCAAAAGTTACTTAAGTTTAAAAAAAAAAAAAAAAAATGTTTCTGAATATTTCTCCATTATTTTTTTCAGAGCATTTGCAACTACACCTCTGACATCACCATGCGCAAATATAGCACCAGGGAATAAACCCTCATTGTACTGTGATACTTTGTCGACATTTCAATACTGGAGATGCCCTAAGCAAAAACACAATTTGAGGAATAGTTTGCCGTTTTCAGGAGCATGGTGCAGTTTATGATCTCCCAAGATATGGAAGGCCTCGTATGGCAAGAACTGTTGAGAATCAATGAGAGTTGGAGCAAAACCTGAAAGAAAATGCATCTGTTTCAACCAGGAGAATATCTCAATAAATGGGAGTTTCGCATTCTTCCTTACAAAGAATGTTGCACGAAATGGGCAGGTTTACTACAAATGATTTAAAACAAAATATTGCGGATGAAATATATGGGCCATAAGCCCAGAGATATTTTCAAATGTAATGCAAAGTGTGTTAGATTGGGCCAATCAGTGCAAAACCGAAAATGGTTGACATTGGAAAAACAATATTTTAAAAAATTAAGACATTTTGTTGTATATTGTATTGTAATTTCCCACATGTATATTACCTAAAATGTATGAAGTATCATTTTATCCACTGCTTTGTAAGTATAACTTGAAAATATATTAGTCATTAAAGAGTTAAAAGTGTCAGTAATTTCTAGGCCACCCTGTATAACAAGAAGTGAGGGTCTGTGCAGCAGTGCCTCATAGGACGAATGATCAGCCACAAAATTGAATTTGCGTGACTGAAGTAAAATATTCGTGTAGTCTGACCTTGGCTTCCTTCGACATGGTTGCTAATTTATAATTGGGATTTGGTGGGTGGTGATGTGCTACCTTGACGGCTGAAAATACCAATTGACTTGGTCTTTATGGAGACTCGCTTTTCTCGTAATATTGTCGCCTCCCAATCGTGGTGATAAAGAAACCCGCACTCAGCATTGGCCCAGTAATACAGGGTGGTGAGATAAAACAGTTGCTCATATGCTTGAGACAAGACTGCCCTGTCATAACACGATTATTTCAGCATGTCAAAAACAAAGAGTGTGAAATGTGCTGTACTTCTTGGTCTCTGGGGTATTTTAAAGAAGTGTTGTTAAGACACCTTAGAACTATTTTGTTAGTGACATAAAAAAATATTTGGCGCCAGCTTGATTTCTTAATTTTTTTTTTGCACGCTTTCCCCACTTTGTTTGTGATAGAAGAAATGTAAATGGCAGACAAATTTTACCCAAGTAAACTCAAAATACAGTTTTAAAATTATTTTATTGATTAAGGACAACAAATCTTCAAAGTTACCTTCCCTTGTGTGTAAAAGGACTTTCTCCCTAAACCTAATATTTTTTTGGGACACCTTCACCACTATCATGTGAAATCAAGCCTTTTTTCTAACTTGACAGTCTGTCTTTTTGCTCACTCTTCCTTGCCTTAATTTAACAGTACTGGCATGTTTTCAAGTATGTGACCCTTGTGAGGATAAGTGGGTTGGACAATGGACATGTTGAAACATGGCAGCACGCCACCGTGGTGGCAACTGGTTTGAGTGTCTCACAATTCTCACAATTCCGAGTACTGGGGTTCAAATTCCGGCTCTGCCTGTGTCGTTTGCATGTTCTCCCTGTGCCTGCGTGGGTTTTCTTAAAGTCATCCGGTTTCCTCACACATACCCAAAACATTCACGGTAAGTTAATTTGGAAACTCTAAATTTGCCTATTGGTATGGATGTGAGTGTGAACGGTTAGTTGTTTATTTTGTTTGTTTGTGTATTGTGCCTTGGCTGCAACTAGTTCAGGGTGTACCCCGCCTCCTGCCCGAAGATAGCTGGGATAGGCTCCACCATTATGAGAATAAGCAGCTCAGAAGATGGATGGATGTAGAAACATCTTCTTTTAAATGGTTTGTGTTGTTTAGTGTTTGCTCTTCACACAACAAATAGAACTTTGCCCTTACCTACATTTATGCACTTCAATGAAGTTACACTTTTGTAACATGTTCCTTTATTCTTCCCCAAAATATTTGTTTTTGTATTCCCCTGAAAATGTGTAGGTACCATTCCCTGTGTGTTCTTTCCTCCTTATGAATTATGTACATTATGTAAATTTTTTTCAGTCAACAAAAAGATTAGGAAATTATGAGGTACTGACACACTGGCAAAACACAAAGGTGTTCTCTTACTAAAGAGGAGATTGAAGGGACTAAACCCTGAAAACTACTGAGTCCATGGTGAAAGTCTCATCACAAAAGAAGCAAGCAAAATGTTGGTGAAAAATTACAGGTTTCATGTCGGTATTGCAAGCAATTTATTTTGAACTAGTTAGTAGTTCTGTTCCAAAACATTGGCTGTGTTTTGTTTAAAATAAGTCTTTCAGTTGTGTATTTGACCTGAAAATAATACTTATCTCTTTCAAATGTCAAATCCAAATGTTTTCGGTCTCCAGCAAACATAAAGGAATTGGCCTGTTCCAAAACTGCACATTGAGTGTCGGAAGAGTGAAACATTTTCCTAATCTGTTTTTGTCTCTACAGAAATGGAAGCAGCTGTCTCGGCTCCAGCGAAGCATTATCCTCTTTCTTCTTGCACTCAGCCTTGTATTGGCCCTAATGTCTTATTCTCGCATATCAAAGCAAAGGACAGGTAAATGCAGCAATCAGATCAAATCACTCTGCACACAATTATAGATTTGCTTTGTAAAATGTACTTATTGTTGTCATGTAAGTGACACTCCACACAAAAAGGGTTCACAGCATTTGACATTTTCACATTTAGTGTTATGTTATCTCGTAATGCAATATTTTTTGTTCATCAAAATTTTACACAACACCCTATGAGATTTCTTTTCAAATTTTAAAGATTTAAAAAAAATTGAAAACACGTGGATACAATTGAAGCCAGATGTTTACATACACTGCAAAAACTCATTTCATTTTGTTGTCTTACTGTCTGAATTCCAATCAGACTACAATTCTCCTGTTTTTAGGTCAGTCAGGATCACCAAAACAATGTAATTTTGTCAAATGTCGCAATAATGAGAATTTGTTCAAGAATTTTACATTATTTTCATCAAGGTCAAACGTTTATATACATTTTCTTAGTATCGAGTAGCGTTTCCTTTAAACTGCATGTCTTGGGTTAAACATTTTGTGGAACCTTCCACAAGCTTCCGTTGCGCGTTCCTCCTCACAGAACTAGTGTAACTAAGTCAGGTTTGTCAATTGCCTTGCTTGCACAGCCCTTTTCAGATCTGCCCACTAATTTTTAATGTTACTAAAATCAAGGGGTTGTGATGGCCACTCCAAGACACTGACTTTATCCTCAAGTCCCCTTTTCAACATTTTGGCATTAAGTTAAGGGTCCTCCAGATGTAATGTTGGTAATTGTGGCCAAACATCTCCGCTTTAGATTCATCAGGCCACCGGACAAGTCTCCAGAAGTTAACATCTTTGTCTTGGTTTCTTTTTGCACACTGTAATGTCTTTTTATTTAGTTTAATCTATATTTATGCATTATAGTTGTATTTATTTATCTTATTTTATTGTAATTTGTCTTTTTTGATTTTTCATTCTTGGTGAGTGGGCCTTCAGCTCATGTTGATGCAGGACTTGTTTCATTGTGGATAATGACACTTTCGTACCATCTTCACAAGGTTTTTGGCTTTTGTTCTGGTGTTGATTCACACATTTTGGACCAAACCATATTCATCTGTCATGTCAAAGCACAAACGAGTCAAATGATTTTCTATAGATCTCGGCGACAGGATTATCTCGAGGCACAAATCTAGGAAGGGGTAGAGAAAAATTTCTGCTGCTTTGAAGGTTCACAGTGGTCTCCATTATTCGTAAATTGAAAAGGTTTTGAAGCACCAAGACTTTCCTATGTCTGGCCACAAAGATGGCAAAGTATGAAACAACACATCAGGAATACGTTGAATTTTGAGGAAAAAAAATAATTCAATTTTGAAATGAGGCCGTCTAACAACAAAATGTGGAAAATTTTAAATGCTATGAATAGTTACAGGTTCCACTGTATGTGTGCATGTATGTATATCTGTAGTTTTGTCCTTTTTACTTACAAAACCGCACACATCTATAAATTTATGGACACGAGGAATTGTATTCAAGGGGAAAACTTACATGTTAGAAAAAAGCCACGCATGCCATAATTTTAATGTGATCCTTCCCATGAGACCGTTTCAGGTGGTGTTTGGTCAAGACATCAATGTAAAGACACCCAATGCATTCCCAATCAGCAAGATCAGCGAAATGCTTCCCTACCTTGCTGTTGATTGCCTTGTATTGGTAACACGGGTTCATGTTACAGTGCCCAAGGCCAAAGTCTCTCTCTGACAAACCGAAATAGATTGGACAATGAATAATAGATGTAAAAGTAGTGAGTGGCATGTCGCTCAACATAACGTAATAAAAGTAAAATTTTGATTTCACAAAAATACTTTCATAAAAGGGAAATGTGTTTTGTGTTAACACTATGACAAGTACAATTTATCCAAAATGTCACTGAAATCTTACAGACCGAAAGTACCGGAGTACTGCCATCCGTTGTTTAATTACTGTAATAACGGAATATCCCATTTAGTTATAGTTTATTATATTTGGTGAATATAATTGCCTTAACACTTCAGGGTCGTGATGATGGTAAGCCAACTGACTTGAGATTCTTGCCATCTGTCTGGATGTAACTTAAATTACCGTAATTTGTCATTACAGTGCAGTTTTTTGCCTCACAAAATCTTCCATTCTAAACGGCACACATTGGTATAGGAAAAATCCTATAAGTACAATCCCCTAAGTATATAAGATTAGTATTTTTCACAAATATAATTTTATAATGTCATCACACTTAGAGAAACACCCAAGTAACCCATAAGGTAAAAAGAAAGAACAATTAAGATCAGAAATTAAGTTGTGTGTGAAATGAAATAAAAATGACTGAAATAAGATGTGAATGTATGCTTCTCTTTATAATTCACAGCACACTGATTTTGTGTGTCATACAGCTAAAACCAATTTATTTGTCTGTTTAGGTTTATCCAAAACGGAAGACTGGATGGAAATGATTGATGGGTTAAAGCCTGCATTTCCTGATGTAAATCTGAGACCAGTCGTTGGTCCAGACTCCATGACTGAACTTTATGGACCAAACATCCCAATTTTTCAAAAACCTCCCATAAATGTAAGAAATGGTTATTGGTAATGTGTGTGTGTGTGTGTGTGTGTGTGTGTTTGTGTGTGTATGTGTGTGTGTGGTGTGTGTGTGTGTGTGTATATATATATATATGTGTGTGTGTGTGTGTGTGTGTGTGTGTATATATGTGTGTGTATATATGTGTGTGTGTGTGTGTGTGTGTATATATGTGTGTGTGTGTGTGTGTGTGTGTGTGTGTGTGTATGTATGTGTGTGTGTGTGTATATATGTATGTGTGTGTGTGTGTGTATATATGTATGTATGTATGTGTGTGTGTGTGTATGTATGTATGTATATAGATAGATATGGATGTTGTCCAACTCTAAACGTTAAACCATTTCTGTTTCTGCTTTACTATCAACAGAAGAGGATATTTCCAAAGAAGAGAGGTCCACCTAGCCTTCAGAAAAATGGTAATGTTTCACACACATTTTTTGTGGGAAGACAAGACCAAGTACAAGATGCAGAGGAGGACAATGGGGAGAACCAAAAAAAGTTGGTCAGGTGAACTTTTTTTCCCCTTCAAAAGATAAACAACTACTTGTTTGAATATACAGCAGCTGTAATTGAGAATAGTTTTGACTGGTACTTTAAACTCCCACATTATGAGATCTGTTGTTAGACTATCTATACAGTACTTGTTCTCTGCTATTCAGCTGGCGAGGGGCAATCATTGAAGCTGATCAGATCACTGAGCCTCCACCCTCAGCCAATGAGAAGGATGCTGCAGCCCCCCCAGCACCAGAGATTCCAGCTGGTTCTGCCCCAGTCACTGGTCAGTGCTGAAATTCCTTTGTTGTAATTGTTAGTACCGCAATCCATCCATCCATCCATAATTTACTTTGACGCCCATGCTCATGAGGGTCGCGGGGAGTGCTGGAGCCTATCCCAGCTGAACTGCTTGCCAGCCAGTTGCAGAGCACATTGAGACAAACAACTGCACTCTCAATCATACCTAGGGGAAATTTAGAGTATCCAATTAATGATGCATGTTTTTGGGATGTGGGAGAAAACCGCAGTGCAGGCATGGGGAAAACATGCAAGCTCCACACAGGTGGGTCCAGGATTGAACCCGGAACCTCAGAACTGTGAGGCCAACACTTTACTTGCTGACCCACCATGCCACCAGTACAGCAATCCCTGGAAGAAAAATTAATTAAGAAGCCAACCAACTAATGCCAATTGATCAAATGAACTTTCTGTGCATCTACTATTTTCTATACCGAGTCTAGTCCAGCAGACATAGAGGTGAGGGAGCTGAAATCTTAGCCAATGACACAAGAACCTACGCCCAAAAATACAGTTGAAGTCTGCATCTTGGTTTGAAGTTTCCATTGTTTACCATTTCCTGAGGCCCTCTCACGACAGACTTATCCTGCAGAAATAAAACAGAACACCTGACTCACTTGGGACTATGCAAGGTCAGAGCAAATTTTTCTTCTTACTGGTGGTAAGGTTTTGGTTACAGTTTTGTGTTTATGTTGAAAGAAAATTAAGAGCACAATTACTACTATTGAAAATATCTGTGCAATTAAATGAAATGTTTTAACAATTAGAAGACAGGAAAATCATACCTAAGAAAGCTAATTTAATTGGTCATAAAAAAGGGGGGTCATTTTGAAGGTATTCATAAGGAATATGAAATATTAAATATTTAGGAGTCAATTTAATGACAACTACTTCGTGTAAGTATTGTCTCAGGACGGTGATTTATTTCACAGTAATTGCCTGTTTCTCTTATGTATATGGATTACTAGCAATTCATAAGGGTACAGAAAATGCATTCCAATAGTGGATTTACCTACATCAGTTGGAGGGAGAAGTATTAGTATGACTGAACTGAACTAATATTTAACTTCAAACGTTAGTACTTACCCAACCGGCACGTTTCATTTACAAGGACCGTGAGTACTTAACTTTGAGGGTCAGATGGTGGTGGACTTTGCAAAAAAAGGATGGAATTGTCAGTGGTGAACACTTATTTCCAGAAGAGACAGGAACAAAGAGTGACCTACAAGAGCGGAGGTAGAAGCACGCAGGTGGATTATATTTTATGCACACGTTGTAATCTGAAGGCGGTTACTAATTGTAAGGTAGTGGTGGGGGAGAGTGTTGCTCGACAGCAAAGGATGGTGTGTAAAATGACTCTGGTAGCGGGTAGGAAGATGAAGAAGACAAAGGTAGAGCAGAGAATCAAGTGGTGAAAGTTGAGAAAGGATGATTATTCTGTGGCCTTTCGGAAAGAGGTGAGAGCTCCCGGAAGACTGGAATACTACTGGCAAGGTACTCAGAGAGGCAGGCAGGTGAGTACTTGGGGTGCCTTCTGGTCAGAAAGGGGAGAAGGAGACTTGGTGGTGGAACCCCAAAATACAGGAACTCATCCAAGGAAAGAAATTAGTGAAGAAGAAGTGGGACATGGAGAGGACTGAAGCGAGGCAGAAGGAATACATTGAGATGCGACATAGGGAAAAGGTAGAGGTGGCGAAGGCTAAACAAGAGGCATATGATGACATGTACATAGGTTGGAGACGAAAGAAGGAGAAAAGGATCCCTCCAGGTTGGCCAGACAGAGGGATAGAGATGGGAAGGATGTGCAGCAAGGAAAGGTGATCAAGGATAGCGATGGAAATAAGTTGACTGGTGCCAGTAATGTGCTAAGTAGATGGAAAGAGTACTTTGAGAAGTCAATGAATGAAGAAAATGGGAGAGAAGGTAGAGTAGAAGAGGCAAGCGTGAATGACCAGGAAGTGGCAATGTTTAGTAAGAGGGAAATTTGAAAGGCACTGAACAGAATGAAAAATGGTAAGACAGTTGGTCCTGATGACATAGCAGTGGAGGTATGGAAGCAATTTGGAGAGGTGGCTGTGGAGTTTTTCACCAACTTATTCGATAGAATACTAGCGGGAGAGGAGATGCCAGAAGAATGGAGGAAAAGTGTGCTAGTCCCCATTTTTAAGACCAAAGGCGATGTTCAGAGCTGTGGAAATTATAGAAGGATAAAGATGATGAGCCACATAATGAAGTTATGGGAAAGAGTAGTGGAGACTAGTCTCGGGTCAGAAGTAAGTATATACGAGCATCATTATGGTTTCATGCCGAGAAGGAGTACCACAGATGCATTATTTGCCTTGAGGATGCTCGTGGAAAACTACAGAGAAGGTCAGAAAGAGCTCCAGTGAAGACAAGTATTTGAACACCCTGCTATATTGCAACTTGTCCCACTTAGAAATCACGGAGGGGTCTGAAATTTTCATCCTTGGTGCATGTCCACTGTGAGAGAGGTAATCTAAAAAGAAAAATCCAGAAATCACAATGTCAGATTTATTTATTTATTTTCAAACGATTTGTGATACAGCTGCAAATAAGTATTTGAACACCTGTCTATCAGCTACTATTCTGACCCCCAAAGACCTGTTAGTCCGCCTTTAAAAGTCCACCTCCTCTCCATGTATTATCCTGAATCAGATGCACTTGTGCTAGGTCGTTAGCTGCATAAAGACATTTGTCCACCCCACACAATCAGTAAGACTCAAACTTGTAACATGGCCAAGACCAAAGAGCTGTCCAAAGACACCAGAGACAAAATTGTACAACTCCACACGGGTGGAAAGGGCTACAGAGAAATTGGCAAGCAGCTTGGTGAAAAAAGGTCCACTGTTGGAGCAATCATTAGCAAATGGAAAAAGCTAAACATGACAGTCATTCTCAATCGGAGCGGTGTCCCATGCAAGATATCACCTCGTGGGGTCTCAATGATCCTTATAAAGTTGAGGAATCAGCCCAGGGCTACACGACAGTACTCGCTCAATGACCTGAAAAGAGCTGCGACCACTGTTTCCAAGGTGTTTGTTGGCAATACACTAAGACATCGTGGTTTGAAATCATGCCTGCCACGGAAGGTTCCCTTACTTAAACCAGCACATGTCAAGGCCCGTCTTAAGTTGACCAATGACCATTTGGATGATACAGAGGAATCATGGTAGAAGGTTTTGTGGTCAGATGAGACCAAAATGGAACTTTTTGGTCATAATTCCACTAACCGTGTTTGGAGGAATATGAATGATGAGTTCCTTCCCAAGAACCCCATCCCTAATGTGAAGCATGGGGGTGGTCGCATCATGCTTTGGGGTCTTTTACTGCACACGGGACAGGACGACTGCACTGTATTAAGGAGAGGATGACCGCGGCCATGTATTGTGAGATTTCGTCTTTTGCTGCACACGGGACAGGACGATTTCACTGTATTAAGGAGAGGATGACCATGGCCATGTATTGTGAGATTTCGGGGAACAACCTCTTTCCCTCCGTCAGAGAATTGAAGATGGGTCGTGGCTGGGTCTTTCAACATGACAATGACCCGAAGCACACAGCCAGGAAAACCAAGCAGTGGCTCCGTAAGAAGCTTAAAGGTTCTGGCATGGCCGAGCCAGTCTCCAGACCTAAACCCAATAGAAAATCTTTGGATGGAGCTGAAACTGCGTTTCTCAGCGATAGCCCAGAAACCTGTCTGATCTAGAGAAGATCTGTGTGGAGGAGTGGGCCAAAATCCCCCCTGGAGTGTGTGCAAACCAGGTGAACAACTACAGTAAACGTTTGACCTCTGTAATTGCAAACAAAGGCTCCTGTACCAAATAGTAACATTGATTTTCTCAGGTGTTCAAATACTTAACTGCAGTTGTATCTCACAAAAAATTGTTAAAAAAAAAAATCATACATTGTGATCTTTTTAGATTATCTCTCTCAGTGGACATGCACCTACAATGAAAATTTCCTACCCCTCTATGATTTTTAAGTGGGAGAACTTGCAATATAGCAGGGTGATCAAACACTTGTTTTCTTCACTATATATTTGCTGACTTCAATTTATTAAATTACATGTAGCAGTGATAAGTGGGTCACTGATGAGCACAAATTTTTCATTACTTAGCAAGGTAAGGTGAAAGTTTTCGAGATTCAGTGGATACGGAAAGTATTCAGAACCCCTTAAGATTTTTTACTGTTATAATGCAGCCATTTGCAAAAATATTTTTTTATTTTCTTCCTCATTATTGTACAAGCAATAATGAACCATCACTGCAGCCCTCTACCAGTCGTGGTCTTATGGCAGAGTGGCCCTACAGAAGCCTGTCCTAAGTGCAATACGCATGAAAGGTCACATGGGGTTGGCTAAAAAAAATTCCTGAAGGACTCCAAGATGGTCACAAATAAGACTTTTTTTGGTCTGATGGGACAAAGATGGAACTTTTTGACCGCAATTCTAAATAGTATTTGTGGAGAAATTCAGGAACTGCTCATCACCTGTCTAATACAGTCCCAAAATAGAAGCATGTGGTTGAAGATGAATGATGAGCTCCATCCCAAGAACACCATCCTTACTGTGAAGCATGAGGGTGGGAGCATCATGCTTTGGGGGTCTTTTACTGCACACGGGACAGGACAACTGCACTGTATTAAGGAGAGGATGACCGTGGCCAAATATTGTGAGATTTTGGGGAACAACCCCTTTCCCTCAGTCAGAATATTGAAGATGGGTCGTGGCTGCCATCTTTCAACATGATAATGACCTGAACCACATAGCCAGGAAAACCTATAGAATAGAATGAAGATCTGTGTGGAGGAGTGGGCCGAAATTCCCCCTGCAGTATTTGCAAACCTGGTGAACAACTTCAGGAAACGTTTGACCTCTGTAATAGCAAACAAAGGCTACTGTACCAAATATTAACATTTGCAGCTATATCACACAAATAAATCATTCAAAAAATCATACATTGTGATTTCTGAGTTTTTCTTTTTAGTTTCTCTGTCACAGTGGACATGCACCTACAATGAAAATTTCTGGCCCCTCCATGATTTCTAAGTGGGAGAACTTGCAATATAGCAGGGCGTTCAAATACTTGTTTTCTTCACTGTACATTGTCTTTGTAGACCTAGAGAAAGCCTTTGACAGATTACCAAGAGAGGAACTCTGGTACTGAATGCACAAGTCTGGTGTGGCGGAGAAATATGATAGAATGGTACAGCACATGTCTGAGGGGAGCAGAACAGTGGTGAGATGTGCCGTAGGTGTGTCAGAAGAATTTAAGGTGGAGGTGGGACTGAATCATGGATGTGCGCTGAGCCCCTTCCTGTTTATGGTAGTCATGGATAGGCTGACAGATGAGGTTGGACTGGAATCCCCTTGGACTATGATGTTCACAGATGATATTATGATCTCCAGTGAAAGCAGGGAACAGGCGGCAGAACAATTAGAATGATGGAGGCACCCACGGGAAAGGAGAGGAATGAAGATTAGCCGAAGTAAAAGAGAATATATGTGCATGATGTGAGGGGCGGAGGAGGAAGAGTTCAGCTCCAGGAAGAAGAGATAGTGAGGGTGGATGACTTCAATCAAATACTTGGGGTCTACAATACAGAGCAATGGAGGGTGTGGTAAGGAAGTGAAGAAACAGGTCCAAGCGCAGTGGAAAAGTTGGCGGAAGGTGTCTGGTGGTCTATGTGACAGAAGATTTTCCGCTAGGATGAAGGGTAAAGTTTATAAAACAGTGGTGAGGCCGGCCATGATGTACGGATTAGAGACCGGGGGACAGAAGAAACAACCGGAAGCAGAACTGGAGATAGCAGAAATGAAGATGCTGAGGTTCTTGCTTGAAGTGCACAGGTTGGATAGGATTAGAAACAAGCTCATTAGTGAGACAGCCAAAGTTAGATGTTTTGGAGATAAGGTTCATGAGCGTAGACTTAGATGGTTTAGACATGCTCAGAGGCGAGAGAGTGAGTATATTGGTAGAAGGATGCTGAGGATGGAGCTGCCAGGCAAAAGAGTGAGAGGAAGACCAAAGAAAAGGTTGATGGATGTTGTGATGGAGGAGATGAGGACAGTGTGTGTTAGAGAGGAAGATGCATGAGCTAGGCTTAGATGGGACAAAGATGACACCCTGTGGCAACCCCTAACAGGACAAGCTGAAAGGAAAAGACGAAGAAAAAGAAGTTGGAGGGAAAAGTATGTGAGCCCAAGTCAAGCCCTAAACCACAAGAATAAAGTGTCTGCTTAAACTAACCCCAAACAAACTATTGTGCTCATATTTGCTCACCTTATTGAAACCAACATCTAAACAGTAACAGAACAGGGAGGAAAAAGGAAGTAAACCTTGAAGTTATGAATTTTCTAAAATCTAACCAGACATGTATGAACCAGCGACAGTATGTGTCCAATGAATGAGCTTGAGTCAAAAGAGCCCACAGAAACCCACAATTAAAAGTTCCTGACATACACATAAAATGTAGTCTGATCGTCATGATCACAAAAACAATTGTTTTCATACTCTTATTTCCTTGAAAATATAAAAGTGACAAGAGTGGGAAATAAAAACAAGTAAACCTTTGGGTTAGGGACTCTCCAAGAGCTGATCAGAGTCAGGCGTGAGGCACCCGAGAGACCAATCAGTGAGAGGCCCAGTCAAAGTGCTGACCTCAAACAGATTTAGATGCTGTGGCATCCCCTCACCAGAGCCCCAGGAAAGTTTCTGAACTGCAGCTGTTTTGTAAAAAGGTCATTCAAATTCATTTGAAAATTCATCCTGATTCTGTACTTCTGATCTGGTCTTCAGGAAACGCTTGGTTGTTATTGTTGCTAAAACAAAGTAATCCACTCATTTTCTCCATGTCCTGTGAATGTTTACGTTATGTTTTACAAAAATATGAAAACACAACTGTGTGGGTATTAATTTTTTGCCCTGTTTTTTTTTCTTGACTTGGATTGAGACTACATTTGAAGACTCAATTCGTGCATACTTCTCAGAAATTCCAAAAGGTTCACGTAGGTTAGTCCAACCACTGTATATTCTTTATCCCAGGAAACAGCCTTTCCCCTCCAAAAAATGAAAAGCAAAAAAAATAGATTTCCATAAATTGAATCAAAATGTTAAACTTTCATATATGTAAACATTTAGTTGTTTACCTAATTTGGGTCTGCTGCTCATAAAACAATGAAATCAGGAATTCAGAAAAAAATACTACTGTGAAGAAATAATTTCCTTCAGCTTTTGTAGGAAAAAAACTAAAGAAATTACAGAAACTAAATTCACATTTAAATAAATCAAAGTATGTAACTTACAAAATGATAAGTTAAACTTCAATACTTGGTTGGTAATTTTTTTTGCTTTAATCACAGCCTCGATGCAGCATGGAATTCTGGCAGTCAGCCTGTGGCATTGCATGACAGTTGTGGAAGCCCAGATTTCCTTGGTGCTTGCTCTCATTGGTGATATGTCCAAGGGACAGGTCCTGCTGGAAGATTAAACCTTAATCTCCATAAAGATCCTCAGCAGAGGGAATCATGAAGTCCTCTAGTACACTCTCTTAGACTATTGCAGCTACTTTGGATTTAAGGAGAGTTTATCGACCCCTGCGCTGGACGTTGCACCCCAATTTCTGACTGGCTTCGGATATTTCACCCTGTACTTCAAGTATCTTGACTTTTTTGTCCTTCAGACATCTTCCTCCAAACCCTGGGACCTTGATTCCCAAATGAAAGACACACGTTGTCAGTCCAGTCCTCATCCTCCTCCTTGAGACATTTGAGACACTTCCTATTTTGGCTCCGAAGCACCTTGACTGATCTCCCGGATGTTTTTGAATGTAATGGTTTTTGAAGCTAGGACTCCTGCCTCATTCCACTTTTTCTGGATCTCTTCTAGGTTCTTGAATCTTCTCTGGTTTATAATCTGCTAAAGCCCATGGTCATCTATTTTGGTATTGCATAATCTTCTGTCACATTTTGCCCTTGCAGTAGATATTCCATTGATATACTGGGACACAGCACTCTGTGAACAGCCAGCCTCCATAACTATGAACTTTTGTGACTTACCCATCCTATCGAGGGTAACAATGATGGTCTTCTTACCAGTTGATAAGTCTTCAGTCTCCTCCATATTGAGACAAGACAAACAGAATCAATTTAATGACACCTGGGAAAGGTGCTTTGAGTTTAGTAAATAAGTTTTTGACACTCAATTTCAAACATGGTCTGTTTTTTTTCCCTCACAGTTTTCCAATTTTTTTTAAAATTCTTTTATGGGGTTTTTGAGATGGAAGACCAGATTTAAAAAATACACATTTTAACATGTTTAAAATTATTGGCCCTTAATCTATAATCTATGAAATTTGAACTTTTTGAATGGAATTATGGAAATAAACCTTATTTGCTATGCTACAGTGTGTTGTGAAAGTATTCGCCCCCCCCCCTTGAACTTTTAAGCCTTTCGCCACATTTCAGGCTTCAAACATAAAGATATAAAATTATAAATTTTTGTGAAGAGCCAACAACAAGTGGGGCACAATCTTGAAGTGGAATGAAATTTACTGGATATTTTAAACTTTTTTTAACTAATAAAAACCTGAAAAGTGGGGCGTGCAATATGATTCGGCCTCTTTACTTTCCATGCAGCAAACTGACTCCAGAAGATCAGTGAAGATCTCTGAATCATCCAATGTTGACTGATGAGAATCCACCTGTGTGTAATCAAGTCTCGGTATGAATGCACCTACTCTGTGATAGTCTCAGGGTTCTGTTTAAAGTGGAGAGAGCATCATGAAAACCAAGGAACACACCAGGCAGGTCCGAAATATGGTTGTGGAGACGTTTAAAGCCAGATTTGGATACAAAAAGATTTCGCAAGCTTTAAACATCTCAAGGAACACTGTGCAAGCAATCATATTGAAATGGGTGGAGTTTCAGACCACTGCAAATCTCTGGATGAACTGCAGAGATCTAAAGCTGAGGTGGGAGAGTCTGTCAATAGGACCACAATCAGTCGTACACTGTACAAATCTGGTCTGGATGGTAGAGTTGCAAGGAGAAACCCATTTGTCAAAGATATCCATAAAAAGTCTTGTTTATAGTTTGCCGCAATCCACCTGGGAAACACACCAAACGTGGAAGAAGGTGCTCTGATCAGATGAAACCAAAATCAAACTTTTTGGCCACAATGCAAAATGATATGTTTGGCGCAAAAGCAACACAGCTCATGCATCACCCTGAACACACCAATCCCCACCGTCAAACATGGTGGTGACAACCTCATGGTTTGGACCTGCTTTTCATCAGCATGGACAGGAAAGATGGTTAAAATTGAAGAAGATGGATGGAGCCAAATGAAAAGAAAACCCGGTCTAGTCTGCAAAAGACCTGAGACTGGGACAGAGATTTGTCTTCCAACAGTACAATGATCCAAAAGATAAACTTTGTATAAAGCCAACTCTACAATGGAATGGTTCACAAATTAATATATCCAGGTGTTAGAATGGCTAAGTCGAAGTCCTGACCTGAATCCCATCAAGAATCTGCTGAAGACTGCTATTCATAAACGCTCTCCATTCAACTTTTTTTTTTTTTTTTTTTGCAAGGAAGACTGGGCAAGAATTTAGGTCTCTCGATGTGCAAAACTGATAGAGACATACCCTAAGCGACTTGCAGCTGTAATTTTAGCAAAAGGTCGCGCTGCAAAGTATTAATGCAAAAAATATTGCACGCCCCACTTTTCAGGTTTTTATTTAAAAAAAAAAATTAAAATATCTAATCAATTTCGCTCCACTTCACAACTGTGTCCCACTTTTTGTTGATACTTGACAAAAAAATAAATAAATATATATATGCATGTGTATATGTAAAACTTTGAAGCCTGAAATGTGGCGAAAAGTTCAAGGGGGACCTAATACTTTCACAAGGCACTGTATCTTTCACACATTTGAGTCAGCATTTGAATGATAGCCAAAGCAGAGACTAAACATTTATTGTCGTCCCTTTCTGCTAATAGCTTTATCTGGAGCTGTGGACAGGTTGGAGGCTGTGCGTGATGCTTTTAGATACGCATGGAAGGGATACAAGAACTACGCTTGGGGTCACGATGAGCTCAAGCCTATCTCAAAGTCTTATAGCGAGTGGTTTGGTCTTGGTTTGACCCTCATTGATTCCCTGGACACCATGTGGATTATGGACTTGAAAGAAGGTTTGTCTTATACATGTTTTATTTAATTATTTTCCCATTTAGGTGGAATGATATCTAAATGGGTGTTTTGGTATAAAGCATAAAGAGATTTTAATATCTTAGTGGTGATGGCGTCTCATAATGCAGTGCACCTTATGTGCAAACTGAGTTCCAGCATTTGCAAATTTTATGTGACTTGTCCAATAAAGTACATGATATGGTGGCACTCACGAGGCAGTGAGGAACATTTGCATTTTACATCTGTAAGCAGAAGAAGCTTAAATTGGCCACACACTACTTGTGTAGGCAGGCCATGACTGATGAAGTAGGTCACACTCACGGTGTCACATCGAAACTAAAATGATCACACCACAGCAAACAGAATGGCATAATTAGCAAATAATAAAACAGATAAAAGAATGACTCAAGAAATAATTAGCACAAAACATGCACTTTAAACACTCTTTACACCCTCCCAACTTGCTTTGCTTGCGGCAGTAAAGAAGTCTTTACTGTCTCAATTGGGCGTACTGTGATCTTTTCGGCATTGTATTCCAATTGTGTTTTTCTGCTTGAATAAATAATGACGTAGTACACAGATGTTATGACTATTTTCTTTTCAGCTGTAGGAGTAGTCGGCACTCATTATATAATAGAAAGTGTGGCAACAATTGTCATTGCGCTTGTGCATAGTTGTGCTGTTCTTAAATCTAAATCTAAATTTATGCTGCACAAGTGTGGAAGTTAACGGGAGATCAAGTTCATATTTAAGTCCAAGTGGTAGGTCCCCTGCACTTTTTCAGGGCGCTGATTGGGTCACCTGCAGTTTCGTGACCGTTCAAAAACAACATAACACAATAATGACCAAAGGCTCGACAAGCATTAATACAACGTGAAAAAATCCTGCCAATTACAGCAATGTACTGGTCAACACTGTAAATGACACTTGGCTGGCCCAATCACTTAAACGCTTTTCAACTTATTCACTGCCAGCCTCCCAAGTGAACATTTGATGTTTGACGTCTAAAGTTGTCATTGACAATTAATGTTGGATGTTAGATCAAGTCAAATCCTGCACTGTATCCTCAAGTGTATTTTTATTTGTATTTGTTTAAAAATTTTAAACTATTTTTTCTTTTTTATATCTCATTAATCACGTAAAGCACATTGAGTTTCTTGTGTATGAAATATGCTATATAAATACATTTGATTTGCTTTAAATCATATTCTTGTCTGTGTGACGTTGTATATTGTATTTGTACTCTGTGCCACAGAGTTTGCAGAGGCAAAGCAATGGATAGAGAAGGAGCTCTCGTTCAACCAAAATGTGGATGTAAATCTTTTTGAAACAACAATACGTGTTCTGGGTGGTCTGCTGAGTACCTACCATCTAACTGGAGACCATTTGTTCTTAAATAAAGCTGTAAGTCCTCCAACAAGCACCTCTCTACTCTTTGACTGGTGTCAAAACTGTCATCAGTGGAAATACTTAATTCTGTTTTACTGCTCTGCCAGTAATGCTTTTAAGTCAATTTTCTTTGAGAATTAAAAGCTTGGTCAGTTACAGTAACTCGTGTCACAAAAGATATATTTCAAATCCACTCTATTAGTTTTCCCCTTTAATGTGTGTGTCTATAAAGAGTTGTAGTGTTGTTTGCTTGTCAGTGCGCAAGAACAAGTGGGAGCGCCTGCTCAAATTCCCTTGGCTGAGAAGAACATTGCCCTGCTTGAGCAACCACCCAACTCACCCCATCTGTTTCCGTGTAATTTTTCTTTCCTCTTTCCCATATATAAGTGGGTTATCAAAGGGACCCATTTTAAAGACATGTACGTTATTGCGCTAGCTGTGATAATGGAGCTGCAGCAGATCCGAGAAGAATCCTTCCAGGACTGCATTAAGGTGTGTCAGAAAAGGCCGGAAGAGTGTTTTTGACTCCAGGGGCCTACGTTACAGGGGAAAATTATTGTGTGTAGTTTGGATTTGAAATATATCTTTAGTGACACCAAACCTGAAGCGTTTCTGACAGCTATTTTCAAAGAATTTATGTCACTATTACAGAAAGATCTCGGGTCCAGGTTGATGCCCGCCTTCAAAACACCTTCAAAGATCCCTTTCTCTGATGTGAATATTGGGAAAGGAACAGCTCACCCGCCTCGATGGACATCTGACAGCTCTATGGCTGAGGTCACAAGCATTCAGTTGGAATTTCGAGAGCTGAGCCGGCTCACTCAGGACCCACAGTACAAGGTCAGGAACCCAGGAGCATCATCTTAACAGTCAAATATGCTATGATGTTTGTGATGTTGCGTATATTGTTTCTATTTATGTAATGTATTACTATATAGTCGTTCTATATTGTTACATAAAGTGGCATTTCTCACCCTTTAGGAAATGCTCTGGTACGCCAACAGAAGTCAGTCTGATAAAGATTAAGCATAATTTTTAATAAAGTAGAATAACATTAAAATTAAAAGGTTTCCAAATGTAAAATTAAAATTCTTATTTCTACTTTTGGTTAAGATTTTGCCAAATCGAATCACTTTGATGATGGCTATCATCATGTCTGTGTGTTGATTAAAATTTTTTGTCTTATTACAAAGAAATGGAAGCCAGACTCACATTAGCAAGTTGTTGACTGACAAGACTGACCCAATACAAAAGCTATTCTTGGTGTGATTAGAATCAGAGACATGCTGGCAGTAAATTAAGGTCTTCTGCGAGCATTATCAGATTCTCGTGGCCTAAAGGGGTGACTTGATTTATCCTCACAAACGTAGTTCAAGTATCTTACCCCATTTTATTTACTTCAGTTATGTCCTGTAAAATGTTAACTTTTCTAATGGAGAAATAATTGCACAACTGTAAGTCCAGTTTCACAACACTGTCACCGTCCCCACACACGTCTCATTCCGACATTACATGCATTTTGTATTAGTGGTGGCGTTTCAGTAAGCTGGGACTGAATAGCATTTTAAAAGCACGATCAATTTAGTCAGTTACGTTTAATCTGTATTGTTTGTCACTTCAAAAATCTATCCCCCGAATCATTATTGCTATGTCAAATCATGTGCCTGTTCATATAATTCATTTTGTTGAACCTTGATTTTCCACTCATTCCCAATCTAAAATATTGTCAGGAGTTTTTGAAAAATGTACCGTCAGTGGTCAATCCAAATTTTCAACAAGAATTTCAGTTCCACTTGGTATTATAAGGGCTGGAGTTTTTTTTCACCTGTTGGATTTACAAAGAAATTTGAAAGGTACCGAACTATGGTAACACTTTTTGTGAAACTAACAACTTTAGTGGTAATCTACCAAAATGGTGGGAGAAGACACTCTGGAGTCAATTTGATAATTAGAATCTGATAGGAAGAAGACAAGTCCCTCTGATCACAAGAAGGTATTTTTAAAAGGGAAAGAAAAGGAAACTGTTCTGTGACATGCTAAAATTCTACAGTCTAGGCTTGATGCATGCCATTAGGGTTGGACTACTTCTGGGTAAAACATCGATAATGTATGGTCGTTTAACTATTTTAATCTTGAAATTTATCTATCCATGACTTCTCCTGTCTTCCTATGGTAAAACCCTTTTCAGGAGGTTGTAGATGAGGTAATGAAGCAGGTCCACAAGCTTCCGGGCAAACACGATGGTCTGATACCAATGTTCATCAACACCAACAGCGGCCAGTTCTCTCACAGAGGCATCTATACACTGGGTGCCAGAGCAGACAGCTACTATGAATACCTGCTCAAGCAGTGGATTCAGGGAGGCAAGACCGAAGATGAGTAAGGACAACTTTTTACTGGAAGATACAGAAGACAGATTTTTATGATGTGATTTTACTATGTGTAGATTAGAAATTGTAGTGCTAAACAATGCTGCAAAATTTAAATTGAGAGGGGATTTATTATTGCTGATTTGATTATGCTTATTTTTTGTTTGTATTCTGCCAGGCTGTTGGAGGACTACATTGAAGCAATCAATGGTGTAAAGAAACACCTTGTGAGACAGACAGGGCCACGCAAATTGACCTTTGTTGGAGAGCTCTCCCATAATCGCTTCAGTCCAAAAATGGTAGAAATAAACACAAAATCTTGCCAAGTCTTGAACTTTTACTTGTCTGGAGGTAGTTAGTTCCTTTCCATCTTTATACAGTGGGTATTGTTGGTGTTCAGACCCCTCTAAATTTTTCACTTCTTTGTTATATTGCAGCAATTTTCCAAAATCATTTCGGTTCATTTTTTTTCTCTCAATATAGCGCTCGTGCAGCCTACATCATAAAATCATGTGACTTGTTTACCTTGCCATATGGCCTTTCTAAGAAAGCATTGTTCAATGCTAAGTTGGTTGGAGACGACACGAAAATATGTATACGACGCCCAGAGTCTTGTCCAATATCTTTAGACATTTAGAAGTTTAAAATAAACAAAAGTACATGGAAAAATTAGATAAACTCTGCATAGAGGACACGTATTTAATGCGGAAGTCGATGTTTTCGCCATGTATCTGGTGATTAAGCCGTAGAGATTTACACGGAAAAGTTTGAAAGCGTATAAAAGTCTGTACGCATAAAAATACTTCGTTGCTGAATCTGTTCTCATCAGGAATAAATCCCACATAGTGACGGATTTGATGGCCCGTGAACAGGGAAGCGTTTGGCTACATGTTAACCTTTGCTGGAATCCATCGATCTTTTCAGCTAGTATTCAATACAAATACCAATATTTAAATAAATGACCCGTGGTTTTACAGAAACTCGCAATCATTAACTATGATTGGAAAAAAAAAATTAAAGACTGAGTCGTCTCCATGGAACGTACACCAAAGCGATTTCGGCCACACATTCACCTCTCCGATGCGTTGTTTTTTTTTTTTTTTTTTTTTTTAAATATGGATTGTTCTCAAATTAGCCAACTTGGCATTATGAATACTTGGTAATTTGAGCTTGAGAAGAATAAATCCTACCTGAAATGAAGCGATCGCTACACAGGCGTGTGTGTATTTTGGTTTGGGCACTATCCATCATGTTTAACTGCCAAAATCCATAGATATTTTCTGGTCTTTTCGGCTGGTATTCCATAGAATGATCTCTTTGAATATCTGTCTCGACTATTGTGACAACCAACAGCACAAAAGGTCTCGGGTATTGTAAATATTGTGTCTGTTTCAATGTCTCCCACAATGTCGAACAGCTCTGTTTGACCGGCAAAAATGCGCCGTGAAAATGGTGACGTCACATGCATGAGCTCTATTGATGAAAAAAAAAATACTCCTTGAAATTTATCCTGATTTTATTAAAAAAAAAAAAAAAAAAAAAAAAAAACACAGCCATGACAATACAGACCTTTTGCTGTAACTCTATTTAGTAGAAAACGCCCTTTTGAGCTAATACAGCCTTGAGTGTTTTTGGGAATCATGGAACAAGTTTTTCACATCTAGATTTGGGGATCCTCTGCCATTCCTTCTTGCAGATCATCTCCAGTTATGCCAGGTTAGATTGTGAACACTGGTGTACAGCCATTTTCAGGTCGCTTCAGTGATGTTCAATTGGGTTTAAGTCCAGGCCAAAGCTGGGTCATTCAAGAACAGGGACTGAGTTGTTTTGAAGCCACTAATTTTTTGTTTTAGTTGTGCTTGGGGTCGTTTTGTTGGATGGTGAACCTTCGGCCCATTTTGATTTCCTGAGCACTCTGGAAAAGGTTTTGTTCGAAGATATCCCTGTACTTGGCCACATCTTTCCTTTCATTGTAACCAGTCATGCTGTCCCTGCAGGTGAAAAACACCCCCACAGCATGATGCTGCAACCACATGCTTCTATTTTGGGACTGTATTAGACAGGTGATGAGCAGTTCCTGAATTTCTCCACAAATACTATTTAGAATTGCGGTCAAAAAGTTCCATCTTTGTCCCATCAGACCAAAAAAAGTCTTATTTGTGACCATCTCGGAGTCCTTCAGGAATTTTTTTTTAGCCAACCCCATGTGACCTTTCATGCGTATTGCACTTAGGACAGGCTTCTGTAGGGCCACTCTGCCATAAGACCACGACTGATAGAGGGCTGCAGTGATGGTTCATTATTGCTTGTACAATAATGAGGAAGAAAATAAAAAAATATTTTTGCAAATGGCTGCATTATAACAGTAAAAAATCTTAAGGGGTTCTGAATACTTTCCGTATCCACTGAATCTTAAACTTTCACCTTACCTTGCTAAGTAATGAAAAATTTGTGCTCATCAGTGACCCACTTATCACTGCTACATGTAATTTAATAAATTGAAGTCAGCAAATATATAGTGAAGAAAACAAGTGTTTGATCACCCTGCTATATTGCAAGTTCTCCCTCTTAGAAATCATGGAGGGTAGGAAATTTTCATTGTAGGTGCATGTCCACTGTGAGAGAGATAATCTAAAAAGATCACAATGTATGATTTTTTTTTTTTAACAATTTATTTGTGTGATACAACTGCAGATAAGTATTTGAACACCTGAGAAAACCAATGTTACTATTTGGTACAGGAGCCTTTGTTTGCAATTACAGAGGTCAAACATTTACTGTAGTTGTTCACCTGGTTTGCACACACTGCAGGGGGGATTTTGGCCCACTCCTCCACACAGATCTTCTCTAGCTCAGACAGGTTTCTGGGCTATCACTGAGAAACGCAGTTTCAGCTCCATCCAAAGATTTTCTATTGGGTTTAGGTCTGGAGACTGGCTAGGCCATGCCAGAACCTTTAAGCTTCTTACGGAGCCACTCCTTGGTTTTCCTGGTTGTGTGCTTCGGGTCATTGTCATGTTGAAAGACCCAGCCACTACCCATCTTCAATTCTCTGACGGAGGGAAAGAGGTTGTTCCCCGAAATCTCACAATACATGGCCATGGTCATCCTCTCCTTAATACAGTGTAGTCGTCCTGTCCCGTGTGCAGCAAAAGACGAAATCTCACAATACATGGTGCGGTCATCCTCTCCTTAATACAGTGCATTCGTCATGTCAAGTGAGCAGTAAAAGACCCCAAAGCATGATGCGACCACCCCCATGCTTCATATTAGGGATGGGGTTCTTGGGAAGGAACTCATCATTCATATTCCTCCAAACACGGTTAGTGGAATTATGACCAAAAAGTTCTATTTTGGTCTCATCTGACCACAAAACCTTCTCCCATGACTCCTCTATATCATCCAAATGGTCATTGGCAAACTTAAGACGGGCCTTGACACGTGCTGGTTTAAGCAGGGGAACTTTCCGTGCCATGCATGATTTTGTACCATGATGTCTTAGTGTATTACCAACAGTCACCTTGGAAACGGTGGTCTGAGCTCTTTTCAGGTCATTGACCAAGTCCTGTCGTGGAGTCCTGGGATGATTCCTCACGTGTCTAAGGATCATTGAGACCCCACGAGGTGATATCTTGGGGCTCCACTCCAGTTGAGATTGACCGTCGTGTTTAGCTTCTTACATTTTCTTGATCCAACAGTGGACCTTTTTTCACCAAGCTGCTTGGCAATTTCTCCGTAGCCCTTTCCAGCTGTGTGGAGTTGTACAATTTTGTCTCTGGTGTCTTTGGACACCTCTTTGGTCTTGGACGTGTTGCATGTTTGAGTGCTACTGATTGTATGGGGTGGACAAGTGTCTTTATGCAGCGAACAACCTCACACAGGTGCATTTGATTCAGGATAATACATGGAGTGGAGGTGGACTTTTAAAGGCGGACTAACAGGTTTTTGAGGGTCAGAATTCTAGCTGGTAGACAGGTGTTTAAATACTTATTTGCAGCTGTATCACACAAATGAATTGTTAAAAAGTCCTACATTGGGATTTCCTTTTTAGATTATCTCTCACAGTGGACATGCACCTACGTTGAAAATTTCAGACCCATCCATGATTTCTAAGTGGGAGAACTTGCAATATAGCAGGGTGTTCAAATACTTATTTTCTTCACTTTAAATCAGACTTGTTAATTGTTTCATTTTTTTTTTTATTCCAATCAAATTCTGGTTCTTTCAGGACCACTTGGTATGCTTCCTGCCGGGAACCCTGGCACTGGGAGCTCACAATGACCTTCCAGGGGACCACATGGATTTAGCGGCACAGTTGATGGAGACTTGTCACCAAATGTACACACAAATGGAGACTGGGCTTAGTCCAGAGATCGCTCACTTCAACATGCACGCCACCGATAGTAAAGACATTACTGTCAAGGTTAAGCTCCACATCTCTATTATACTTTACATTTTTATTATACAATTTCAAATATGTGTTTTTTTAAGAGTCAGTCTTTCTACTTCTACTTTGTCATAGTGAAGTGAGATGCAACAGTCGATTAGCACTGATTTCCGGCATTTGATAGGATTTTTGAGGCAGATACTGATAGTGGTGGCTTAAAAAAAGCCAATATCCTATATATTGGAGGATAACTAGGGATCGCAAAAAAACGCTTGCTTTCATAACCGTTTTTAACCGAACAGCTGTAGCAAAAAAACGATTAACCGGTTTTAAAACCGGTAACATTGTGGTGTTTACATAATTCACCCGCGGGACCTCGAGTTGGGGTGCGGGGTTCCGCACAGACTGTGTCTGTTGTTGCTCTTCCAGAGTGACGAGTTCACAGAGTTCCCTCCGTTATGCGAGTAGTGTTTTGATGTCTGCCAATAAAACAAGTATTGTTCCTGTGTCCGACACTCCGCCTCCGACTCCTTTTCTCCGGCGCTACACCATCGATCGTTAATTTACTCTGCGGTAATGGGGTAATTTGTATACAATATTGACAAACCAGCTTGTTGAATGTGGCTTTCAACAACGCACTCGTGTAAGTTAAATTTTCGTTATTTTTTTATTGTAAAAATGTTTTAACATTCTTCTTTTGGACTTTCAGAAAGGGCATGAAAGTATACCGAGCGTTTCCTCGATGCCATGTTTGTTTCTTTGATTTAACTGAATGTTCTTTTGAGTCCAACTTTACTCTAACAGCGAAACTTGAAAAAAGTAGAAATGATGTTGAAAAAATAGCGCAATGTGGAGTACCGGAACCGGAAGAAATGATTGGAAATTTTAACGGATTTCGAAAGTCCGATTACGGTTTCGGTTTTAAAAAAAAAAAAAAAACGGTTATAACCGGTTATTTGTAACCGGTTGCGATCCCTAGCGATGACTGATATATATCAGAATAGATAGAGTAGCTAAAGTAAGTATTTAACACATAACCATTTTTCTCACTGAATATACTATTATGCTATTGGTCTGAAAATTCCATCAGATGATGGCAACAATGCAAGCAATTTATACATACAAAGAATGTAGAACCAATACGATCAGAAATTGTGTAAAAATGGGAAATGACATAGGGAAACCATATTGAACACTTATAAAGAGTCGCAAAAAGGCATGAAAAGCCAAGACAATACCTAAAATTTTTCAAATAAAAACAACAATCCTGCCCATTGCCAATGCAAATCAGTATCAGCTCATTCAGACATAATTGATGGCCTCTGTACTTGTGTGCTGCAACCATGCTGACATAACTGCAGTTCCCCCACATGTAGTTTGCCTTTATACTCAAGTGAATTCCATGTAAGCAGTTTTGAAACTGCTGCAGTTTTTTTCAAAGTCAGAGGTGTGATTTTGGCTGGTATTTGTAAGGACGCTGTAGGGGGGAGTTTCCACAACACTTTTTGGGCATTTCCAATTGTTGCAAAACATAACGGTGGCAGAATGCTACAGTGAGCATGTTGTGGGTCATATACGCAAGTGGAAATCAAACCATACCAGCATAAATTTGCTTCACAGACTTCACACAGAGAAGTTCAAAGGATAATCACAAGAACTGTCTAAGCGCCAAAGACCATCATACCAACAGTAAAGTTTGGAAGTCGGAACATAATGGTGTAGAGCTGATTTTCAGCAAATGGTACTGGTAAATGTCACATCATTAAAGGAAGGCGGAATGTGCAAAAGTGCCTATACATTCTTGACCAAAATCTATTGCAATCAACGAGAGATGAAAATTAAACCAGGGTGGGGATTTCAATAGGATAATATCCAAAACATACTGCCAAGGAAACAATCACTTGTTTTCAAAGAAGAAAAAAAAATGTTTAAATGTGCCAGCCAATCACGTGATCTGAATCAAATGGAAAATCTATTGAAAGATCAGAAACGCAAGATCCATAAAAGAAGCCCACAGAACCTTCGATGATTTGACTGCTTGTGTGGAGGAATGGGCCAAAAATGACAGCGGAGGAATGCATCCGACTTTTTTATCCATACCAGGAAGTGTCTTGAAGGTTTCATTGCAAGCACAGGCTTTTACCAAAGGCAAAGTTATGAATAAGTCCTAGTTGGCGTTTTCACTATTAATTTCCCTCTATTTGACATAATTACACACAACTTCTTTCTGAGTTTGTCAAACGTTTTATGTATGGATTCCTTGTTCTTCCTAACATCTGGTTAAACTTTGTCAATATCTTTGGAAGAAGAAAAATGGTGACGTGTTAAATACTTAAGACCCTACATATATAATGTTGTGAAGTTATTTGCTCCCTCCTGATTTTTTTTTTTTTTTTTTTTTTTTTTTTTTTTTTTTTGCAAATCACACAGGTTTAAATCATTCAACCAATTTTAATATCACTCAAACAACTCAAGGAAATACAAAATACATTTTTCAAATGACAATTGAATTTAATGGGGCACAAAAAATTCTTTTATGACCCTCTGAAAAAGTAATTGCACAGATTATTAAATTACAAAGTCATTGTGACTAACCACAAATTTGGGAAAGGTGATTTTTTTTTTTTTTTTTTTTTTTTTTTTTTTTTGGGTGGGCCACACCCAAACCTGATATCCACCATACTTGTTGAATCATGAGATCACTTAAATAGAATCTGACAGAGAATGTGAAGTAGGCTAGAAAATCTTAAGAACAAATGCATGCCACAATCCAAAGAAATGAGAAAAAATGTGATTGAAATCCATTAGTCTGGAAAATTTTACAAGGCTTTGGGGCTCTAGTGAACCACTGTCAGAGCCATTATCCAAAAATGGAGTAAACTGGGAACAGTGGCAAACCTACGTAGGAGTGGACAAAATTAATTAAGGACTAAAATTACTCCCAAGAGTGCGACCCTTCATCCAGGAGGTCACGAACCTCAAACTACATCTAAAGACTTGCAGGCCTCGCTGGCCTCAGTTACGGTTCAGAAAGACACTGGCCATAAATGGCATCCATGTGAGAGAGTTCCCAGGTGAAAACCCCTACTGTCAGGAAAGAATACAAAGGCTCGTCTCACATTTGCCAAAAACATCTTGATGATTCTCAAGACTTTTAGAGAAACATTCTGTGGACTGATGAGTCAAAAGTTTAACTTTTTGTAAGGTGTGCACACAGTTACTTCTGGTGCAAATATGACACAGCATTTGATAAAAACATTATGCCAACAAGGAAGCATGGTGGTGGGAGTGCTCAAGCATTCTTGGATCATGCAGCAGGACAACGATCCAACAGACACAATCAAGTCCACCTCTAAAGGGCTCAGAAAAAAAATAAATGAAAGTTTTGGAGTGGCCATGTCAAAGTCTGGATTTAAATTCAATTGAGATGCTATGGTGTGCCCTTCAACGGGCAGTTAATGCTGGAAAACCCTTCAAAATGGTATTGTTAAAACAATTTTGCAAAGAAGAGTAGGTTAAAATTCCGAGAGAGTGATATCACCAATTATCGCAAATGCTTGATCTCAGTTATTGCTGGCAAGGGTGACACAACCCACTATTGTGTTCAGGGGGCAATTACATTTTCACAGAGTCAGAAAGGTGGGTGGTGGTTTTTAAGGATGGGTCTTCATAAATTGAATTGTTTGTATTTCCTTTGCTTTTTGTATTTCCTTGGGTTGTCTGAGTAATATTAAAATTGGTTTTGATGATTCAAAACACCTGTGTGATGCCAAAAAATACTGAAATCAGGATGAGGGCAAATAGCTTTTCAGAGCATCCTAGAAAAATTAGAATCGCAGTCTTCTATTTGCCAAGGATGCAAAAAGACACGGAGTTTGTCTCCGGTAGTTGGTGTGCATTTCTTTTTTTCATAAAGTAGCATCACCGCCTCTAATCTCATAACAGTGATTGGGCTGCAGGTTTATCACCTTGAAGGATGTAACATAAATCCACGGATTCATATACTTTTTGTACCCTGCACTGTGAGGTTTCCAATGTCTCATAAAACCAAATAATATAGTAAGTTTTTGGTTTTAGTTCAGTCAGTCAATTGTGATGATCAGAGTCAGACCAAAGGATTTACGTTTTCTTGTAACTGTATATTGCATGATTTGGTTGACGTACTAATTTTATCTTTTCAAATATGTGTTGACAACTTTTGTTTTAAATACAGCCTGCAGACCGACATAACCTGCTGAGACCCGAGACAGTGGAAAGTCTGTTCTACATGTACAGATTGACAAAGAACCCCAAATACAGAGAGTGGGGATGGGAAATTCTGCAGAGTTTCAACAAGTATACAAGGGTAATATGAATGAACACCTACAAACTTGCTAGCAAAGAACAATCCATAGTTCAAGAAGGATACATTTACTGTTAAATTCGGTGGGCTGTGTGCGCGTGCGTGTGTGTGTGTGTGTGTGTGGTGTGTGTGTGTGTGTGTGTGTGTGTGTGTGTGTGCGAGTGTGGGACGGGGGTGCTTAAATGAAAGATCTAATGTGTATACTATTCTAGCATCATAAGTATTACTGTGGGGGGGATCAATGCATGGACTTGTACATTGGAAACATATTGAAGCCTTTATGGGCTATCATGAAGAACAAACAACATTATCACTGCTTATACATTATATAAAAGTATTATGTATATGGGTGATAATGTCCTGCATCAAATTTTCTGCCTTCAAAAAGATAATATTCAGTGTTAATTTAACAATATGTGGTGTTAATTTAACAATGTCTTTGAGAGATTGAATTTAAAGGGGAAATCCACTGATTTGCATTAACAATGTATCCAATAGGTCATGTAATATGTACTGTATTTTGACAATGTGATGTTAAATCCTCTCTCTTTTAATAGTGTTTTGAGAAGATTTTTATCAACAATTACGGATTTTCAGGGGCGTTGACATTTTTGTGAGGTGTCTGTCCTCTGCATAACATGTCACTCACGCCTTTTTCCTTCACATTGTGGAGGAAGAGCCGACATCGAAGGATCAAAAAGTGACGTCGCTATGAATGCTTGGCCGCCACAAGCCAGTTATCTCTGTGGTAACTTTTCTGACACCTCCCGTTGAAACCCACATGCAGATGTCCTCCGTCCCGCACGGGCTCGGGACCGGGCTGCCGGTGGAGAGCTCAAATTGCACAGCCCGCCGTCCTGCAGCCGCCACCGCGCCAGATCCTGGTTAATTCCGATAATGAACGAGACTCCAGCATGCTAACTAGTGACGCGGCCCACTGCGGCGCGTGTATGGAAGTATTTCTCCATCTTCCCAATCAACCAAGCGGCCGAGCCGCTCACGACTGTATGGAAGTATTCCTCCGTCTTCCCGAACAACCGAGCGGCAGAGCCGCTCACGGCTGGGTATTTAAGTATTCCTCCGTCTTTCCAATCAACCGAGCGGTAGAGCCGCTCATGGCTGTGTATGGAGGTATTGCTCCCTTTTCCCGATCAACCGATACTGCTGTTTCTTCATCAGATGAGGATAAATCCGAGAAATCAGCGCTTGGCATAAATGGTGTCTCATGTAATCGAGCCTTTGTTGCGGCACGGTACACGTCACATCCGGGCACGTAGGTCATGTGACTCGCAAAAATGGCAGCGCCCCTGAAAATTCGTAATTGTCGATAAAAATCTTCTCAAAACACTATTAAATGAGACAGGATTTAACATTACATTGTCGAAATAGAGTACATATTACATGGCCTATTGGATACATTGTTATTGCAAACCAGTGGATTTCCCCTTTAAGAGAACCAAACCTTAGTCCTTTGTAAAGGGAGAACACTTGAAACAGCACTTGCATTGCATCTCATCATACAATGCAAGTGGACAGGTTATTGTGGCTTGTCAGTAGTGTAAATGCCTACATTGTTAATCTTTGGAAAAATCCTAAAAGTAGTGGATGTGTCTGGGGGACTGTTTCATTAGGGAACCTAGAAGAAACACATTAAAGGTGACTGGACTGAACTACATAGTTATATGAATGTATATTGTATGTCCTAAAACGTTACCTTATCACTATGGAATAGATGTTATGCTAAGAACTAGATTAATCAAATAGTGTATCTGCACTTGAATGGACAATACACATTCAATGTAATACTTGATTAATACAATATATTTCATTCATACATTTGCATTCAGAATAATAGATTTCAAAAAGTCAGTGAAACTCAAATTAATGCAATATATTTTATTAATGCAGTCACATTCAGAATAATAGATTTTGAAAAGTCCGTGAAGCTCAACGTCCTTAAAATTGCTGTTATTTCCATATGCTCTGCAATGGGAACACATTCTATTCATAATCTAAAAATTGAGTAAAAAACGTGAAAATACACTGAATTAAAATATAAACGCAACGATTTTGTTTGTCCTTTTTCGTGAGCTGGACTCAGTAAAATCGGGATTGTTTCTTTAAGGTCACAAAGAGACCCCAAATCCTGAATTCTAGCTATAGTACATTGTGGAGACAATGAAGCATAGTGGTGTGATGTTAGACCTATTTATCACATATTAAGGTATGGAATTATTGATAAGTTCAAATACATCAGAATGCTTCAAGAAGCCCTGCCATCTCATGTCAAAGAGGAAATGGTCTCAAGACAGGGATTTCAAATGCATTAACAGCAGCGTTTTTGTTCTATACCAGCTACATTGACATTATATATATATATATATATATATATATATATATATATATAATATATATATATATATATATAGTGGCCAGACCAGGCACACGACCATAATGTCTAATTTCAAGAACTGCAGAAGAATTGTGAAATGTTCTCCATTTAGCTTGGGCTGAAATAACTTTTTCACAGGTGCCAGAAGTTGGTTGAGTCCATGCAACACAGGTCTGAAGTAGGTCCAAAGAACAGCAGTTACAGTACTGTGAAAAAGTACTTGTCCCCCATCTCAAATTCTTAATATTTTTGCAAAGTTGCCCCACTTCAACATAATCCAAAAAAAATTTAATATCGGACAGATTTAACTGTGAACTTAAAATGCTCCTTTTAAAATAAATGGCCTGCCTGAAGATAGCTTGGGATAGGCTCGAGCACACCCTTGGCTCAGAAAATGGTTGGATGGTTGTATCTGTTGGGGAGCGTGGGGAAAATACTGCCCTGTGTGGAAAAACTAATAGCCCCTTAAAGATACAGTCCCCTCCAAAAGTGTTGGAATGATTCCTTTACTTTTGCTGTATACTGAAACATTTGGGTTTCAGATGAAAAGATACAAGTTCAGAATTACAGCTTTAATTTCATGGTATTTACATCTAGATCTCAACAACCCAGGACAGAGCACCTTTTGTTTGAAGCCACCAACTTTTCAACTGAGGAAATGTAATGGAGCAACTTAAAGTGAGTCACTTTATTTGGTGCCATAACCATTACTTGCATTGCATTACTTGCAATAACTATAGCAAGTCAATGACTTCACCAGACTGTGGCAGTCTTCATTTCAAACGTTTTCTCAGGTATTTGTAGCAGCCCTCAGTTTGTTTCTAGGGCCTTGTCCCTCCAGTCTCTTCTTCAGGAGGTAAATTGCATGCGCTATTTGGGTTAAGATCTGGTGGTTGACTTGGCCGATTTAAGGCTTTCCCCTTTTTACCTGTAATGAAGTCCTTTTTTCTGTTGGCAGTGTGCTCTGGGTCATTGTCTTTTAGCATTGTGAACCTTCTCCCTATTACTTTGGATGCATTTTTCTGTAAATTGCTAGACAAAGTGCTTTTGAAGACTTCAGACTTAATTCTGGTGCTACCATAATGTTATATCATCAAAAAAGTCGCTTCCAGAAGCAGCCATTCAAGACCAACCGCTGCTCTTCTCGCTCTATACAAAAAAACTGCACCTCAATGCACCCGGCTGTCAAACTCCTGAAGTTCGCAGATGACACCACAGTCACTGGGCTCATCAAAGACAACGAAGAGTCTGCGTATGGACAGGAAATGGAACTGTTGGAGATTTGGTGTGTCTGACACAACATGGAGCTGAACAGACAGACTGTAGCGATAATTGAGGACTTCAGGAGGATCCTTTACCACAGCTGCCTCTCATGCGTCCAAGTGTCTTGTCACCCATTGAGTCTTTCAAGTTCCTGGAAATTACAGTCTCACAGGACCTAAAGTGGGAGACAAACATCAACTCTATCCTCAACAAAACCCAGGAAATGATGTACTTCCTGCAGCTAAGGAAACACTGCCTGCTACGAGAGTTGCTGAACAGTTACAGTTATGATACAACGGTCATCGAATCAGTACTGTGTACCTCCATCACACTCTGGTTTGGAGGTGGCACAAAAGAGGACAAAATCTGACAGCAGCGGATGATCAAAACTGCTGAAAGGATTGTCTTCACCACCCTACCCACCCTTGAGGACTTGCACGGCACCTGACCTAGAACAAGAACAAGCAGGATTTTATCAGACCCTTCACATCCTAGCCACCAACTCTTCCAAATCCTTCCCTCAGGTAGACTCTACCAAACAATGCAAACCAAAGATTCGAGGCACTCCAACGGCTTCTTCCCACTATCAATTACATTTTTGAACAGTTGAAGTGTATTGAAGGTCCTTAGTCCACCTTTTTGCTAATACCGAGATTTTTAATGCAGAATTCAAATCTGAATTCCGTTATGAAGGAAAGATTTTTATTTTTCGGTTATCGGCAAAAAATTAGCGCACATTGCTGGATTCACAGAAAGACAAAAACAAAGCGGAAACAGCCGAGTAGGAATGTGGCGTCCTAGCCGGTGTCAACAATGGCGAGCATTGGAATACATTGTAAGAACGATTTTCCAATATTTCGTGTGATTAACACTATTCTGAAGGGTCACACGAAGACGGTGAAAAATACGAGCTTTATGAAGGCGTTAAAGGTTATCAATTTAAGCCAGTTAGATAGCATACGCATTCAAATGCAGATGAAATAGCTGGCCATGAGGAAAGTGCCGAGCACGCAGGGAGCAGGATATGCCTCGTTTTGGAAACAAAGACTGGTAAGCATTTGTGAAGTTCTTGTTTGGTTTAGTTAGTCCTAAACTGATAAATAGTAAAGGGTTCGATATCCTGAATGTATATACGAAAATGTCCGTCTTGTTTTAAAATTATGCAAACGCCGTGTATTTAGTAAATATGTATGCAACCACCGGCCGTTCATTGTACAGCGCCATTGATCTGTCTGTGCTTGTATGAGAAACTATCTGCAGTACGAAGTGCATCACTAATTTGCGTATACAAGGCTCATTTATTATCGCACCAAAAGGAATAGATGATAACATAGTCCAGTCTAAGTTGGTATATTTTCACAAATAAGGATTTTAATGAATGAAATCCATTTAAAATGTTGGCATGTTAATTTGAGAGCAATAACTGGTGATATCTTGCTTCACCATAAATATAGTTTCACGTGGTAAACTTATGCCATAACCAGACAGTACCAGTTGCCCAAAAGCAGGTCCACCAGTAGTGATGTTCGAGGCTCCACCCCTGAAATGAGTCGTCTTTCATGGGAAACTCGGTCAAAGTTCAGGGACTTTAATTCATAAACACTATTTTTTTTTTAAAACATCTAAAAGGTTATCCATTTTATTGCACAGTTTAATATATATTTTCGTCTAGATAAGATCACGTGGGTTTGAAATGAGGCATTACAAAAACTTTAACAGACAATTGTTGTCGCATTCTGGTGGGACAATTAGTGTTATATATTACAGATTATCGCACACCTAGTCACCTTAAACTGCATACACTCCTTGAAGTCTTGACACCCATTGCACAAGGGTCATTGCAGTGGACTATCGCTGTGATGGGCATTATAAAAATGCTAGAAAACTGCATCCTTTTCACAACTGTGAGTTAAAAATAAGTTACCTGTCAATTGACAGTCTATTGTCATACTCAATGTATGTCGTACTAGGGCGGGTCCACCAACCTGCGACAAATTCTTTTTGTGTGGACTACATACTTGGTCAATAAAGCTGATTCTGATTCACCGCTACCCTGTTGTGTTTGGTAATGATAACTGTTGTCCTTGGGTGTTTCTTAACAGTCCTCGCGATGTCACTGTTATCAATTGCTGTTGATACGCTCGACTGACCTGTTTGATTTCAGTTGCTCAATAGACCTGTAATCTTTTTTTCAATTCCACATTCTTGTATTGGCTATGCCCAATGATTGTGCTGTTGCTCTGATTAACGTCCTCTCATCTCAGCTTCAAAATAGTTTCCTTTTCTCCCATAGGCAGCTCTTTTGGTCTTAGAAAATTGCTGAATAGCAAATGCAGTTTTCACAGATGAAACCCAAAGCCAAAAATTTAAAAAAAATCTCATGTTGAAGCAATCAATCTAAGAGGCAACACCTGAGCAACTAGCAACACCCATCAGTCGTGTTCCTATAATTTTGCTCACTTGAAAAGTGGGTGAGTGGAAACAAAAGGTTCTCTCTCTCTCTCTCTCTTTCCCCCCGTGTTGTTTAACACATCTAGATGTAAATATTATAATATAACAGCTACAATTGCAAACTTTTGTCTCATGCATCTTTTCATCTGAAACCCACATGTCTTCATTATGGAGCAAAAACAATGGAATTGGCCAAGCCATTTTTATCATTTTGGAGGGGACTCGTTTCATAGCTGGTTGGGCTATCCTCCACAGCATCTGAAATTAAGCATTTTCCTTAAATGGCAATGTGTCTTGCACATTTCTTGGAGATACCTTGGCTGACTCCTCCTTGCACAATTGTTTGAATTCAACAAAACTTGGAGGGTTTTCGTGTACGGCCTTTTTAACGTCATGCCACTATATTTCAGTCGGACTCAAGTCTGGACTTTGACTTGCCCGCTACAAAACCTTTATTTTGTTTGATTTTAAACTATTCAAAAATTAACTAGGTGGTGTTTATTGCTACTCTCGTTGTGTAATCTTTGTATGGCGCCACTCCTGGGAAAGTTCACCACTGTTGCATGTTTTATCCATGTGAGGACAATGGCTCGCCATGTGGTTCGCTAGAATCCTCAACTTTAGAAAAGGCTTTTGTCACCCTTTCCAGACTGATTAATTTCTAATTTAACAAGGTTAATTCCTTTATCCACAGAGTGCCATGTAACTTTAACGGGCTTAATAACATTAATAATTGAAGTCACCATTTAAAAACTGTATTTTAAGTTTACTTGTCTGTTTAATGAAAATTAATACCCTGTTAGCTTCCTGTTCCATTATAATAGTGAAAAAACAAAAATAATCCAGTCGCTTCAACTGCCAGGGAAATTAGTCAGTCTAATATCAATAAAATTCAGTATTTTTGTGGAATATCATGATGTAATTCCACCCCTGAGCCGAACTCATGTGCTTACTTCACACTGACTACTACACTCTCACTGTAAAGACACGAGACAGTCACACTAAAAATACATCACTTGGTAAACAGATTATCATCTTTTATCTAGTACTTATATTTAAGATGTTTAGTTAGCTGGCGTGATTTTGACTGTTTACAATATTTTGATATTCCAAAGCATCTTTTCCCAATGATGTCCTAACCATAATAATATATTTGTGCCAACCTCCTCTGCAGGTGTCCGACGGCGGTTACACATCTATCAATAACGTTTGTGACCCCGAGAACCCGGAGCCTAGAGACAAGATGGAGAGTTTCTTTCTTGGTGAGACATTGAAGTACTTATACCTGCTCTTCTCTGATGACATGGAGCTTCTCAGTCTGGACAAATATGTCTTCAACACCGAAGCCCACCCGCTCCCTATATGGCCCACTCCACCCAAGTGATGGCATCACTCCTGATCATGCTGTGGGGGTCTTTGTAAGACCTGAGGCAGTCCTCAATTGGGCGTGCCATGCCGCCTAGCTACTGACACCACTTGACCACTGTGATGGCCAGGGACCCAGGTCTGTTCTGGCTACTTATACTTTGGTACGTTTTCCCTATGGAGGAATTTCTTTTAAATGTTTCCTAAGGAAAATGTATGAGCTGGTCTCTGTAAATAAATTGGCTTGGATGTAGGACTCGGACTTGTCATGACATCAGAAGGTCCAAATCACCTGATGGGCTTCATTTCTTTGTTTGATTGGAATTCTTTATCATTAAGAGCCTCAAGGTTTTATCTAAACATTGTCAAGTCCTGTATGGAATATGACTGCTTCAGTACTTTTCAGCACTTTGGAAGAATTCATCTGTTTTTGTTCTGTCAGAAATATTCCAGATCAGAACCGTGCAGTTAAGAGAGGTTCATTACTAAAAATCTATCAGGCTTTATGAAAGCAGCTTCAAATATCACAATGTTAATAGACAGCCATTTTAATTTTATACATATACACATGTAAAGACCGAGAGAGAGTGCATATGTGCAAAATAGGTGATTCTTTAATACATTGAAATACAAATGTACCTGTCAACTCACTGATTGTCATTCTCTTTTTACATCAGGTTTGATAGACATTACACCATGTAGACATGGAAGATATCCTCATTCTGTACTTTTCACCAGTATTGTATCTGCTTGCCATCAAAATTTACTTTAAAGCTTTAACTCTGGTGTTTCAAAGATTTTGTTTTCGCCGCTGTTTGTTGCGTTTAGTTGCTTGTTACTTTCCACCTCATCCATCAACAGCCCAGGAGGCACAAGGACATCTACTGGTACTGACGGGATTCAAACAGTTTTTTGAAGAGATTTCCCCCCATGTGAAAGACCCAATCTAGTCGTGTTATCATGGACCAGAGGTCCACACACACTGAACCACACAACTGAATGAGAACTAAGGTCGCCTGCCATCTTTGTGTTCTGTTCTTTTGTTTCTGTATCTATTCACGCTTATGAAGTGGCTGCAGTCCCCGTTTGGTTGTTGTTTCTGTTGTGTGCAGGTGACAAAATATGATGTACACATTTTGTATGAATTTCTTTTATCATGCATTTCCATCTGAACCAGTGTTTTAATTTATAGAATACATTCCATTTTTGAAATGAGATCGAGTGTCAGGTGTACACCATTTAACTTGTTCCATCAAGATGCCTTCTATTTTACCTTGAACTAATGTCTGCCTAGTTATTAATACATTTTGATGAGTTTGTGAAAATTGTAAATAACCTCATTATAAATTATACATAAAACTTGCTTCTTCCGATGACTCATTTCACATTGTCGTGCTCCATTTAATTGTCACTAATAGCCAATTGTAGAGCCTGGGAAGTTCTATTAAATGAGATCACTTCTGACGACCTTTTAACACCACTATTAACTTGATCAATTCACCTTGAAATTCAGTTGACCCATGCTAAGTGTCAATTATCGAAGTGAAACGTGGGTGTCAATGTGACTTTCAGGGACAACGGTCTACTCCAAATTTTAATGCAATTCCCCACTCGGGTCACTCATGGACAGCGTATGGGCAATGACTACTAGATGGAGACCTGAGGGTGGTGGGCCCCTGCGGCTGGTTTTGGAGTGCCTTGGTGGGGCTGTTGAACCACCCTGGGTCACTTGATGTGGGTTGTGTCCCGTCTCTCGTGGGCTCATGGGCCTGACCCACCTCTCAGGTGACTTGGGTGGGATCCTCACCACCTTCAGTGGAGGCGCAGCAATTTCAAGACATTTCTAAAGGTTTTTGTGCATGCGAGACTGTCAGTTCACTTCCATGTGTCCGCAGATAAACACCCGTGGGACTTATTTCGCGAGAGGCCACTCATTGCAATATAATAAGTGTAGCACTACTGCCCCATACAACTTTCTAATCTAATGCGTCATTGTACTGGGCATATAATGACTTTCTTTCCTCATCTTCCTTACAGCTAGTGTTCTGCTACCCCTTTACTCCCCTTTAAAACTTTATTCTGTCCGACTGAAATTTTCATAAAAATATATCAAAATTCAAACTTCAGTGGCAGTTTAAAACTCCACTCTGGCACAGTAAAACTGTTCCGGCATAATGTGGATCTTCCTTTCCGTTCAACCTAACATCCAAACACTGATGGTGAGATGAAGCTTCATGTGGACATGATATCACCTGCTGGCCATGTGGGTAATTACAGGTAGCTGTTCCTTCGTGTCTGATGCATTGTACGCCGTATGACCAAAAATGTATGATAAAATCCATCTGTCCATTTTCTGATCCGCTTATCCTCACAAGAGTCCCGGGAGTGGTGGAACCAATCTCAGCTGTCATCGAGCAGAAGGCTGGGTGAACTGAACTGGTTGCCAGCCAACTGCAGGGCACATGGAGACAGACAACAGTTGCACTCATAATCACTCCTAGGGGCAATTTAGAGTTTCCAATTAATGGTATGATAAAATACGAGTTAAAAATGTGAATGTTTTTTTTGTCCATAAGTGCTTCCAGTGTGATGTGACATAGCTCATCACATTTTGATGTCATTTTGCATTGCCTTATGCAGGTAGAGGACAGTGGAAGTGCTTGTGGAAGTAGGAGAGGGCACTGAAGATGCATCCTTGTGTAACTTGGACAATGAGATTTTATTCATCTTTGTTTTCTCTCTCTAAACTTTCCAATCTAGCAAAACACTATCCAGACTCTCATATGACTGCATCTCTCTTAATGTCGGAGCCTGAGGGGTTTATATGGCTTGCCAACATCGCACAACCAGAGGTGGAAAGCAAACTTTTTAGGCTTCTTCACACTTTCCCATGCGGCAACCACGCTGACCTCACGGCGAGTCTCCCTTGCGTAGTTTGCATTTATATTTGAGCGCAACCCAAGGGGTCAATTATGAAAATGTACTGCAGTTCTTCTCTTAGTCATAGGTATTCCTACAGCTCTTATTGACTTGGACGAAGTGGAGTTTTCTCAGGACATTTTGGTCATTTCCAGTAGCCTTTTTACTTTCTTTTCCATAACAAGGAACAAAACGACAACATTGGCAACTGTGGACAAGTGTCTGAACAAATGGAGCTTAAAGATCAGCGGGTGCGTTTAATGATGCTGCTCAATCAATCGAGAAGTTGGCGACGTATGTGGTTTGTAGAGCTGAGAGCAACGGGTGAGTATATCATAACACCATGTGACTAAAATGAGCCAATCACAAGAGATGACGTCCGCCGTGTTCCCCTCGCAGCAACTTTTTTTATGTGTTTGCGGCAGGCTACGCACAAACTACGTAGAGATTTCTGGCTGGGGCCATGGGTAGGTCACCTGACGCAATGCGGGCATTGTCAACTGCGTGACCGCGGGAATATAAAGTGACCTTTAGGCAGAAAGAGAAAAGGAAACTACAGACTCTACAACTCAGTGTGGGGACTTTGCATGTTGGGTCCATGACCTGAAAATCTTGGAAGTTGGTTGACATGATAATGCAGAGAAAAGTTGATATATACTGTGCATCCAGGACAGCAGGTGGCAAGGCGGTGAGGTTAGAAGTCTAGGGGTAGGATTTAAATTATTTTGAAACCCACAAAGGCACAGGAAAAATATTCAAACTGAACATAGGCGGGGCTGGGATTTGAGCCCCAGTCCTCAGAACATTGAGGCCAAAGCTTTAGTAAGTTGCTCCACTGTGCTGCTATTACAGTATTTATTTACTTATTTATGATGCTCACTCTGGGTCCTGTTAAAAAAAAGAAAATATTTTTAGTTTAAATCACCCAACATAAAGTACTGTACTGTAGTTGTGTCCACTAAAGAGTCCCAATCATCGAACAACAATGCACCATGAACAAATAGTATTTAAATTATAGAGTGAGGAAAGTAAATATTTGAACACCCTCCGATTTTTCAAGTCATCCCACTTTGAAATCATGTAAAGGTCGTACATTTTCATCTGAGGTGCATGTCTATTGAGAGACTTGATCTAAAAAAAAACAAAATCCAGAAATCACAATGTGTGAGATTTTTAAAACATATTTGTAGGCTACTGCTACAAATAAGGGGGAAAAAACAGTAAAATAAATAAATGAACCAGACCCCTTCGCAATCCGCTTCCCAGTGCGATGAAAATTACTGCTGAGAATGATTTAATTTGAGTTCCCCGCAATGTCCTCAAGAAGAGGTGTTGCAAAGAAACTTAATTGTCTTCCAATCAGCACATTATAACGGCCCAGGGATCAAAACCAAATTAACCATTTAATCCATCTTCACATTAATTCACAAGTGTGTAATTTTCTCATTAAACCTGATTAAATCCAAAACGAGCAAGACAGACGTTCATAGAAAAATTGACTTCAACCTGAATGTGAAAAGTAAGAATTTTTAAACACGGAATGTCAGAGATTTCTTTGCTAAACACCTGACTAATAAAAAAAATTAATTCCGTATGTACAGCCTTACCAACTGAAGGCAATGTACAGTAGATGGTGCCAGAGACACTCCTTGTCAAAAAGGCAATTCCATGTGCTGTATGCATATCCTGTAGATTGGATAGATGGTTTGTAAATAAAAAGATCAATGCAGTCCATGTTCCATCCAAGTGTGATATACATTTGACAATTTCTGAAATTATTTTGATGCATTTGTTCAAATTTTGTTCTTCAGGTTTTTATGTTTAGTGTGGGTGAAAAAGCTGAGAGAGTGTCTGTGCTTTCCTTGAAAATGGTCGCCTGAAGAGAAGATGGGGTGTGTTGTTCATAGAAGTCAGGGTTCAAATCCCAATCAAGCTTTATATACAGTTTTTCAGCATTGCAGTATCAATATATACCGTAATTTCTCAAGGATAATGCGCACCCCCAAATTTGACCTAAAAAAATCAGGAAAACCCTTCTCCCAATGTGTAATGCACACCACCAATTTGCTGCTATCTATATGCTCAAAATCTTGGGAATTTTTTTGCTAGGTTTGTACTTTTATTGTTTGTACTTGTATTGGTTTTAAAAAAAAAAATGTCTGTACAACAATCATTAATAATAATAATCTTTGTGCATGTACTGCAGCAGTAATATTTATCTCGGGACAGGCCACAGGACACGGTTGTCTTGGTACTGCAATTGTCAGAGCAGAATTCCTGAACGAACTAAAAAAATGCTCAACGATGGCATAACATTTTATTAATACTGTTGATAACACATATTACAGTCTTAAATAAATAAACTATTTAACACTACTTAACTTAAACATTTTTTGCATTAAATATTTGTGCATAATGCAATTTATTCACTACATTACGTATCATTGGCCAAGACTTCAAAAGAAGCATCTGACTCATCTCCAATCTGAAAAATATCCATCGTAGCTACCTTTGCTGCATCACTGTCAAATTCATCATTGATGAATTAGTCTAGTTGTGGTGCTTCCTGCATTCTTGAACGGTGATCCCATCTTGTCATCCTCTATGCCATCCATGGCATTTGCGAGGAAACATTTTTTTGAAACCTAAGAGTCTTGGTTCCTTTTGTTTCTCATTATTGTCAGCACTTTGAGGGCAAGGTCCACCGTGCTAACAGCGGTGCCTCTTGCTCCCGTTTGGCTGCAATCTGTGCCAGCTCTTCATAGCATCAGGTCGCGATCAAAACGAAAGCCCAAACTACGTAGAAATGAGCGTACTGGGCACTTTTTTAAAAGTGAGCATTACAATTGTGCGCTATCCCTTTTCTCGAAATGATCGTAGGGTCATACTACGTAGTTGCAGCTCACATTGTTTTGCTTCTGAGTTGCTCTCGTCATCGGCCAGACTGGTGAAACATTTCTTATTAAAGTGGCTGCACATCTAGCCCTTGCAGTCAACATTTTTTGTCTTCGTTTAAGTTAAAACAAACTCACCGACAGTTGTTTCTGATGTTTGGTACAGTAGCAACAAATATGTTACGCTAACGATCGTTAAATGTAAAGGTTCCTGCACCCTGCCCCACCGAGGAGGTGAGAGTTCAGGTTGGTGGCGCACATTACCATAATAAATATAAATGTGTAACATGAAACATCGAATATGATATCAAAATTTATATGTATACCTTTTTTACCACTTTATATACCTGTATTCAAGTATGTGATCTGATCGTATTTTTTATTTTTCATCCATACCGAAATATAATGGGCTTTATTGACTTTTTGAAAATATTTTTAGAAAAAATTGTGCATTATTTTTGAGAAATTACGGTAATAATATATGCATGTTTCAGAACTTAACATCTGAAATACAGACTGAGCGACATAGTAGACACACCAACATACAATTGAGCCATATAATAATAATTCATGGGTTTTTTGCTGCTCGTCATCTTTTTGTGTGGGGAAAGTAGTGTTCAGGAAAACTACTCTGAAGATGGGAAACTGACAGTCTAGTGGTACTTAGTGTCTATTACCAGTGAGTGACTTGTGACCAGTCCAGCGTAGGTATATGGTATAAAAAATAGATAGATGCGCAATTTCCATGTGATGGAAAAACCATCTGACATCAGGAAGCAGATGAGAAAATTAATTGTTGCTTTCAATAGCTCAGGTGCCAACTCCTGTTTTGTGTTCTGTGATGCAGCAGGTACACAGTTGAGCAAGTACACTCGCTGTAGCACCTGTTGCTAATGAAATACACCACCAAAAAAAAAAAAAAAAAAAGCTCCCACAATGCTTGAATATCTTTGCAGCGGCCTAACTACTTGTGGCAGGTAAACCAATGTGAATGGCAATGTAACAGTTTTTGACTACCTTTACTGTGCCAGGGGACACACTAAACAGTCTTTTAGATTCGAACAATCGCAAGGCACACTACAAACAAACATGTCACAACAACAAAGAATACTACTGAAATAATGATGATGCCTCACTTTACTCACAAAATAACTTACTTCATCAAATCTGTGGCTGTTAAATTGAACACAAATCTGATATACTCACAGGAAGCCATAACTTATTCGGTCATTGCTGGCATAGGTAGGCGCATAAAGACAAAACTTTCTCCTACTGACAATCTGTGGCCAATAAAAAAGTCACATGGTTTGTTATTACACACTTTGGTATCATCTGAAATTTTCATTGTGGGCTCGCCAACTCCAGCACAGAGACCATTTTTTTTTTTTTTTTACACACACCAATTAACTGAAACCGACCAGAGAAGCAAACTGCAGGTGTGAATCACCCAGATGTTGCTACAACACATTAGGGTGAAGTAGGTAGTCCAAAAGATGGCCAAGTAGGGGAACGTAGTACACAGGAAGTGTGTAATAAAATGAAAGCAAAGCAGATTTAGTTGTAGAGCACATTTCATACACAATGTAACTCAATGGGTTTTACATGATTAAAGCATTCATACAAAAAGAAGTAAAACATTTGAAACTAAAAGTACAATAAAACAGCATACAGTGCAAGAAATATAGTTGAAAAGTGGAAATACTCAAAAAGTGTGAGAAAAAAGTTTTCAAACTGGATTTAAAAACATTCACACTTGGGATAGACCTCACCTCCTTTGGCAATTTATTCAATTTGTTTGCAGCATAATAGCTAAATGCTGCTTCACCATGTTTGCTTTGAACTCTGCACTCCACTAATTAACCTGTGTCTGTCATTCTCAGAGTTGATGGTTTGTATTCAGTAAGCATTTCTTTCGTGCAGTCAGGACCTAAACCAATTAGTGATGAATAGAACAGTCACAGAACTTTAAAATATATTCTAAAGCTGACTGGAAGCCTGTGTAAGGAGATTAGAATTGGAGTTATATGCTCTGAACTCTTTGTTCTGGTCAGAACCCATGCTGCAGCATTCTGGACTAACTGCAGCTGTTTAATACTCTTTTTGCAGAGTCCAATCAGAAGACCATTACAATAGCCAAGTCTACTTGAGATAAAAGCAGAGATTAATTTTTCCTGGTCTGCTAGATACATGCAACCCTTCACTCTAGATATATTCTTCAGATGGTAAAAGGCAATTTTTGTGATTGATGACTTGAAAGTCAGGGCAGAATCTATCAGAACACCAACGTTTCAGACTTTGTCTTTGTTTTTTAAAAGATAGTGAGTCCAGGTATTTACGAACAGCAATCCTCTTTTCTTTATTGCCAAAAGCAATTCTCAGTTTTGTTGTGGTTTAGATGAAGAAAATTTAGGGCCATCCAGTTATTTATCTGTTTTACACAGTGCCACAACACCTCAATTGTACTGTAGTCATCTGGAGACACTGTCAAATATATCTGCGTGGGTGGATAACTATGATAGTCATAGTTAAAGTTTTGAAAATTTTGACCCAAGGGTAGCATATACATACTGAACAGGAGGGGTCCAAGAACTGACCCTTGAGGGACCCCATAGGTCATTGCCATTTGTTGAGATTGAGCACTTCCAATGGTTACAAGGTAGCTCCTTTCCTCCAAGTAGGACTTAAACCATTTAAGGACCGTTTCATTTAGTCCTACCGCTTGTTTCCAACTTGTTCAGCAGTATATTATGATCTACCTTATCAAAAGCCGCTCTGAGATCCAGCAAGACCAAAATTGATACCTTTACTGAGGCAGTATTCAACCGTATATCATTTAGAACTTTGATAAGAGCACATTCTGTTCTGTGATGAATTCAGAAACCTGGTTGGAATTTGTCAAAAAGTTAATTTAAATTCAGGAAATTGCTGAGTTGATTAAAAATAACTTTCTCAACAATCTTGGCTATGAATTGGAGATTCGAGATGGGTTTATACCTTGCTCTCATCGATGCACCGAGTGCTGTTTTTTTTTTTTAATCTACTTTAAGAGTTTTAGGAAACTTGCCAGACGACATTGAGCGATTGATTATTTGTTGCAAACCAGCGAGTACGGAATTCACAATAATTATGAAAAAGTCAGAAAGGCATTCATGACCAGAAGCAGACTTGACTGCCACCAGGAACGTTACCATTTAACATAAAGTACCATTCTATTTTCCAAGCTGCTTATCACAGGACTGCTGGATCCTATCCCAGCTAACTTTGGGCAATAGACAGATTACACCCTGAACTGGTCACCGCTCAGTCACAGGGCACATGTCAACACCATCACTGAGGAAGAATCAATCAATCCCACACTACCCACACCAAAGTCAGGCGTGTGTACCACCACACCATCAGTGACTCTTACACATACAGTAGTTAACACAACCTTACAATGTCTAAATATTGAAATGTTAACATAAATGAAATAATGGAATGAAAATTAAATTGAAGGAGCAGCATCTGATGAAACACAAACAGATGAGAAATGCACTAATTAATTGGCCCTCTATTATGTCCCCTTGTTGGCATTTTTTGCATGTATTGTTAAATACTATGCTCCACACACACTAACACACTCATACACATTTCATTAATCTTTTCTGAATTAACTTGTGAAGTTATTATTGTTGTTCGTCAACTTTCCACAACCTATGTGGCATCTCTTACATTTTGTAGTCATTTTAGCAGTACCATAGGTACAATGAAAAAATGTGAACTTATCTAGAAGAATATAAATGCATGTTTTAATGCCCCAGAACAAAAAGCCTTGGTTCAGGCAAATCTGGGATTGCGACCAACACTCACAACCTGTTCAAACCACAAAAAACGATGAGTTATTATTCCTCATTTTAATAACGAGTGACTTAAAACTATGGTTAATCTTTTCACTGGTACAAGTCAAATCTGATGTAAGTATCAGAATATTAAAAACATCATAATAATACATGTGTTTTGTGGTCTTGGAGAAGATATTCCACTGTGTACCTCAGGGAATCGTGTTGGAGGTGTTTCGGCTGTATGGGGTGCTGAACTCCCTGATATGTCCTGCTTGGTCGCTTACGACCGGTGTCAGAGTTTGGCCCGCATTACCACCAGTAAGTCGGTTTGGACTCCATCAAGGCTGCTCTTTGTCCCTGATTGTGTTCATAACATTTATGGACATAATTATTCGGCACGGCCGAGGCGTAGAGGGGATCTGGTTTAGTGGCCTTAATTTTGCATCCCTGCTTTTTGCAGATGATGTGGTTCTGCTGGCGGTGGAAAGGGAAGCCTGGGCATCCCTGTTAAAGCTACTGCCCCCGTGACCTGACCTCAGATAAGCAGTAGAGTGTAATGAGAGTAATGAATGAATGAATCATAATAATAATAAAGTTCTTACAATTGAATGTTCTCAAGAAGTAATGAGAAACATTTACTGTTGGTTGATTTAAACAGTAAATTGCTTTCACTGCACAGATTTTTAATGATCTGCATCCTGGTTTAAAAAGTCCTGACGTTAATCTTGTTTATGTAGCATTTTTCCAAATGAATTCAACAGTTTTTAACTCACGGTTAGAAATTGACTGTACTTTTAGAACTACAACACAATATGCACAAACTCACACAGTCAGCTTTACATTGCTCTTGTAAAATGGGCAGTGGGATTTGCAGTATTTCCACAATCGCCTCCAAATATAAGCCAACACTTTCACATGGGCTTTGCATAATTAGGTCGGTATATTTCTCAGGTCTATGCTATTGATGACTCGTGGGATACTCTGTTGGAAGTACCATGATGGGCTGCAGTTAGGCTGGCAGATTTCGCCTGAGGCTTAAAGCTGCACCTCTCCCACAGATGGAAGCAAAAAATAAGTTTTCTGAAACTAATTGTTTCCCAGGAGGAGTTCAGAGCGATTTTCCACGAGAACCCAGCAGCTGTCTGTACGCTTTGGCCAACAAATTGGAGCCAAAAATTTTTGTGGGTTTGCACATTTGATAAAGGGGAAAATATAGTACTCTCATGGGAAAATACATATAGTGTATTCTATATCTGCCGTGTCCAGTTCTTTTCAATGATTTCCAAGTCATTTTCAATCATGGTTAATAAGTTAACAAGCGTTGTCCTAAAAATAGAGCTTGTGCACATGCAATGCAGTACTTTATGTAGACCACAGTAGTGCCCGATTTTCTGGGCATTTCATGTCCCCAGCGTAGGAAGAATTGGCATGGCAAAGCGTCTGCGTGATTACTGAGAGCTGAATCTATCAAAGATGCAGCAGAGAGGTTGGCGTGCACGAGACTGTGCTCTGCGATGTTATCAGTCAGCAAAATGCCAACTGTAACCCTTATTGTCTCCTCTGTGAGGGATTAAAAGACTGGGAATTAAGGATTTAGTTGTGACAGATGAGAAGTCTACCAGCCTGAATAATCAATTGGTAGGTAGTATTTCTCATACAAACAAGGAAAAATAGGATGGAATGCACTAACCTCAAATGAGTCTTGTTGGGAACAATCAAACAACATTGATTTGTCCACTCATATTTGACTGTTGAACACAAACGTGTTTGTGTTGAGCAGCACTATGTATGGAATTACCTACTAAAGTCACACCTTATTTGATGAAAACATTTTGATTATAATTTATTTGGAAAATACATGTAATTTAACCCCCACCCACCTTGAAATATTACATCACTCTCGTGTGTTGGGAAACCCTCTTGCAGACCCTCATATAGAAATTTGCCTACTACCTGAAGTTAGTTGTTAATCAAAATTGAAACCAATGTAAGAGCCATTGTCATTATTAAAGTTGTCAGTGTGCTGCGACATGCTAGACAGCACTGAGATGCACAAATAAAACAATGAAGAAGAAGCTGTACAACTGACACTCAGCAATAGCCAATTTTATACACAGTACGGAGAATATATGCCTCTGAGGACTCTATGACCATTTTTGTAAACTCTGTTATAAAACAGTACTTGTTTACCGTAACATATTTTCATTTCCATTTGTCCATGCATTGTACTGTACAGGATTAGCATTAAGGTAGCAGACTTTTGTTGGACAGAATCATATTGTCTGGTTGGACATTTGGTCTTTTGAATGAGATGTGGGTCAGTTTTACAGTAAGTGGGAGTGACAAACACCTTGAAGCTAGCACACTTTTCCTCTTCGGGAGACATAGTTCTTCCAGCGTGTCCTGGGTTGTCTCCGGGATCTTTTCCCAGTGGGATGTCCCCAGACCACCTCGCATTGGAGGCATCCAATAGAAACAAGATGACCAAGTCCCCTCTTCTGCGTCCTCTCAAGGTGGACGAACCTCTCCCAGATGACAGAACGTCACACCTTAGGGATGAGTTGGACACTCTGATTTCAACTACTTCTATCTGTGATCTCATTCTTTCATTCATGACTAACAACTCTTGAACATAGAACAGAAATCTACTGTAGATCAACTGGTAGATCAAGATATTAGCCTTTGAGCTCACTTCCTTCTTGACCACAACAGGAAGGAAGTGCGGTAAAATCTTTATATAAAAAAATATGTATATATTCAATCTCTTTATAGCTCAGATTTAGGTCTCAGAGGGAATCACCACAAAAAAACAGGGGTTTACCATACTTAGCCTATTTCTGAGGAGCACTGGGTTGCCATTGGGTGCCAAATGCAGACTTTGAGACAGTAAGATTCTGGACTACGCCAAGGATCCAGAAATGATTTGTGGACCTTCTTGCTGTATGACCTCTGTTTCTGACTACTATTCATGTACCCAGTGATATAATGTGCTTGGATGTTTGCTGACCACCCTTTTTTTTCTGTCAGCAACTGCAAAAAAAAAAAAAAACAACACTACTTCAAACCAAGACCCTATCCTAAACTACTATATATGGGCGGTAGCCATGACAATGTGATTGCTTTAGTTCAAGGAAGCTCTAACCAAACCCATTTCACTTGTGTGAGAGCAGGAAAGAGTAAAAACATCTGTATACAGATATATACAAAAGTGATTCAAGACAAAGTGACCGGTTGCATTTGAGACAAAGTCCATTTCAAGCGCCAACCAAAATCTACAGCCTTTAATTTAAAAATTCTGCATTGTACATGTGCTACACATGTCTTCAAAAAGTGAATACTTTGATGCATATTCTACACAAAACAATGTCAAGTGATCGCAGCAATTATCAACTATCTTTTGTCATCACGGTTTTTTTTGGTTTTTTTTTTGTATGGGGCCCACTCACTATAATACCAAAAAAGAGCAGGTGCAATCAATATGATTTCTAATGTGAGTAATTAGTTTCATTGTATAGTATGTTGTAATAATCCCAAGTGAAAAACTATTGCAATGTTCTATGATGACTTATGAAAAGTAAAATATGGTACATTTCATGGATACATTAAACAGCACATGATTGCATACCCTTGATAATTAGTGAAGTAACAATTTGCTGCTTTAATTTTGTTTGCCTTACAGTCAACATTAGATGGTCAAACAAATGGGCAAATGGAAATCCAAATTTATTCAGTAGCTCAGCAGGAGCATTTCAAGTAGAACATTGCATGAAAAATTGCTCACACAATCCCTGCTCAAAATTGCATGTGTAATTCATGTTCTTCAGTGCTAAAAACAACAACCCCACAGCTCGTCTTTTTTAGCCTTCTGCGGCCTGTGTAGAAAAAAATTATTCCCTGGAGATGAGAATATGCGATACAAAATCGTGTCACATGTTCCACAGAATTACAGTCGATAATAGAACTTATAATAAACACTGACAAAATCTTTGGTGCTAATTCATTACAGAAACCCCGCAATGATAACTGAAACTTGAAATTCATTCACTCATTTTCCACACTGCTTATCTCCACTCGGATCGCAGGGAGAGAGTACACCCAGAACTGGTCGCCAGTAAATAACAGGGCACATATAAACAAACAACCATTCGTATTCATACTTGGAAAATAAATGAAAGAATTGATGGATTCACACCGACAGGAAATTTGGAGTCTTCAAATAAACTACCATGAATGTTTTTGGGATGGAGGAAATGGGAATACATGGAAAAACCCATGCAGGCAGAGCGAAAACATGTAAATTCCACACTGGATAGGCTGGATTTGAACCCAAGTCCTCAGAACTGTGAGCCAGATGTGATGACTAGTCATCCACCATGACATGAAAATTGAATTTTACAGCATTTATATTTTTGAATGATATTTCCTGCATTGTATTATTTTAAATGTACTTTTGTTTTTCACTTTGTTTGTTTGTCTCTGTTATTTGTGTCTTTGTTGGAAATGCTTTTAATCATGTAAAGCACATTAAGTTACCATCCATCCATCTGTTTTCTTTTGCCGCTTATCCTCATGAGGGTTGCGGGGAGTCCTGAAGCCTATCCCAACAGTCAATGGGCAGGAGGCAGGGTACACCCTGAACTGGTTGCCAGCCAATCGCAGGGCTCATGAAGATGGACAGCAGTCACACTACAATTACACCTTTGGGCAATTTAAAGTGTCCATTTAATGTTGCATGTTTTTGGGATATGGGAGGAAACCGGAGTGCCCAAAGGAAAACCACGCAGGCATAAATTCCCTTTGCCCAGACGCAGGTCACTGTGACCCCCCTCTGGACCCAGCCGTGGAGTTGGTGGAGGTGGGGCTCGAATGCGAGCGCCCGGTGGCCAGACTTGCAACTATGGGGCTCAGCTGGGCACAGCCCGAAAGGATAACGTGATTCCCCCTTCCCAAGGGCTCACCACCTGTGGGTGGGGCCATATGGGTACACTGCAGTGTGAGCTGCATGATGACTGAAGGCGGGGACCTTATAGATCTGACCCCTGGCTACAGAAACTGGCTCTAAGGATCTGAAATGACACCTTTCTGACAGGGAAAGCTGGTATGTGAGGTCTGTTCTGAAAAATCGTGATCTCAGTAAGTTTGGACATATTGTTTGTAAAAGTAGCTAATAAATGCAATCTGGAGAAGACAACCTTTTAACTTGATACAACTGGAACAATTCACTCATGAGAAGTGTGCCAAGATACCCGCCAGCAGTTACAGTGGCAGTTACAGACGTCATGTGATTCAGTGAATGTTGAAAAACAAAATATTAAATATTTCCAGACATCAGGAACAAGGACCCCATGTGCAATTTTCTCTGTCTTGGCTGTTATTCTGCTGTTAGTGTTGTCGTGATAGTCTGTGGTCTGTTGTGCACTCGTCAATTCTTAATTTTATTTTTGATATTTTACTGTATATTTCAAAGAATTATAACCACTTGAATTGTCCTGTATGGTGGCTTCGAGTGGCTTGAATCTGTCCATCCATTTTCTTTGCCGCTTATCCTCACAAGGCCCGCGGGGCATGCTGGAGCCTATCCCAGCTGTCAACAGGCAGGAGCCAGGGTACACCCTGAACTGGTTGCCAGCAAAACACAGGGCACATGGAGACAGACAACAGACGCACCCGCAATTACACCAAGGAACAATTTATAGTCTCCAATGAATGCATGTTTTTGGGATGTGGGAGGAAACTGGAGTGCCCGGAGAAAACCCATGCAGTCACGGGGACAACATGGAAACTCCACACAGGCGGGGCTGGGAATGAACCCAGCACCTCAGAACTGTGAGGCCAACGCTTTCCAGTTGATCCACTGTAAAACAATGTACAAATACAATGTCTCATTATTATTAAGTTAGGTTACTATCAAACCAGTTGGATTTTTTGGGGTCATTATTGGGTTAGACCACAAATATTAAACGATGCCTGGTTTTCATTAGTTAATTTTTCATAGATTTGGATTTATTATTCTGTATTGGTTCCACGTTATTTCAGTCACTTTATTCTTTAATTTGGCATACGTCTGTGGCATCAAAATTACCATGGTTAGTAAGCAGTGCTTAAACAACCTTGTGACATTGAAAGTAACACAAGCTCACCGAACTGTGAAATGACTGAGAGAGGATTGGTTGCTGGTGTGTCACCTAGAGTGGCAGGTGATATGGTGAGAAACGGCAGACGTAGTGTCAGAAGACTGAGTTGGTGTGAAGATATAACAATGTAGTAATACTATATAGCATGAATAATTTTCAACAAAAAGTTCGTGTGTGAGAAGTAAAAACAAGATCTAACATTTGCAAAACAAAAACAAAATATGTGACACCAAAACTACTATTTGCCCTTACCCAAGCCAAATCGTTTCAGTGAAATTGCATTGAACTTTTTTGAAATTCCAATGTTAACCACAAACTTTCCTCCAACTTGGTAAACCACAGTTGATGTTAATTTCCTTTTGGCTATTGTGGCCAAAGAACTTCCTGTAGATGTCAAAATACATGTATCAATGTGTTAATATACACAGAGTGCTTAATAGTATTTCAGTGCTGTGCATGATCAATTTTTTTCAGTCATAGGTGCGAGAATGCTTCAGTAGTGTGCACTTATAATGCTCTAAAAGGTTACAAGATAGTATGTATTAAGTTACAGTCTTCGCACTCAAGAATGTCTTTGATCTTTTGAACGGCTATTAAAAAGCTAAACAAAACAAAAAACAAATAACAAAGGTCTTGTACCTGCCTGACAGTTGATATTTTATGAGTGACCACAGCTTACACATTTAACACCAGACTGCTTTTCGAGGCCATATTTAATTCAAGTGAACCAGCCCTCATCCCAAACCACATTCTGGTGAGCCACTGGCGAGTCTGGCTTTCGTTACCATGACCACCGGGCACTGAAATCCTTGCAGTTGTCTGGCTCCTGTCATCTTGGCAAAAAAAAGAGAAAAAAATAGCACCTGGAAAGACAAAGACTGTTAATTCATGGAGGCACAGCTCATGGGCTATACTGTCTATATAGCACAATGACGGATGAAACATCACAAAACATTTGTAGACTGTAGACAGGGACCCCAATCTTTGCATGTGGCATTTTAGTTGAAGATCATGTGTGACTGCCCGATTTTCAGCAATGACAGCATTCCATCCATACATTTTCCAAGCCATTAACCCTCACAAGTGTTGGGAGAGTGCTGGAGCTATCCCAGCTAAATTTGGAGTACACCCTGAACTGGTTGCCAGTCACAGCAGAAGATGGACTCCATCCCTGAGCAGGAACTGAACCCATGCTGCCTGCACCAAAGTCAGGCGAGTGTACCACAACACCATTAGTACATACATAACATGACATAATTGGAGAAGTCAATTGACCTACATTTGTCAAATCTAACATCCTTATGAAGCCTATTAAATGTGCGCTAATTTTGTTTAAAAATAAAAACTCAAAGAATACAATTTGCCTTTTTCTGTCTTGTGGTTATTCTAGTTGGATATTCTTGTCTTATTTAGCTGAATAAGGACAATACTCACACATATCAACTACCACACTCTCGCTGATCTGTGTGACGTTTCCTCTAGTTGCCAGAGGTGTTTTTGCGCTGAGTCTTATGGAGCTCAAAATATGACAATGGAGACAGCAGACTGTTGAGCAACTGAAGTTGTACATTAAACAATAATAAAATTATAATAATTCCACTGACAAATCTTCAACATTAGTGTTCCCAAATATTTAATTAATATTGTTAAAAGGAAAGATGAACACAAAAGGGGACACAACCCTCAACTCCAACTGTCTCCACTTCTGCCATGTGAAACACTGCAGGGACATTTTGGGTTGAATTTCTTTTATCTCTCTTTTTCTTCTATCTTCATGTGTTCATAACCTTACTTAGGCTAAGTAGTATGTGAATTGTGTACCTTGTGTGTTGACTGTTTTTTTGATTGCCTTTATTTGACTATCTGTAGCCCAATGAGTAGCATAACCCAGTGCAATCTGTAGGCCGGTCTCAAGCTCGGATAAATGCAGAGGGTTGCATCAGGGTCAGCATCCGTCGTAAAACTGTGCCAAACATATATGAGCGTTCATTAAACGAATCCCATAACGGATTGGTCATGGCCCGGTACCGTTAACCTGCAGGGTGTCTGTGGAAATTCAACTACTGTAGGTCAAAGACAAAGAAGAGGAAGAAAGTGGCTTGGTCGGCAGAAGAAGAAGAGGAAGGCACAGAGCCTACAAATTAATGTAGGGACTTTGAATGTTGGGAGTATGACAGGAAAAGGTCAGGATTTGGTTGACATGATGATTAGGGGAAAGGTTGATATATTGTGCATCCCAGAGACCATATGGAATGGTAGTAAGGCTTGGAGTTTAGGAGCAGGGTTTAAATTATTTTACCATGAAGTGGATGGGAAGAGAAATGGAGTAGGGGTAATTTTAAAGGAAGAGCTGGCAAAGAACATCTTGGAGGTGAAAAGAGTATCAGATAGAGTGATGAGACTGAAATTTGAAATTGAGGGTGTTATGTAACATGTGATTAGTGGCTATGCCCCACAGGTAGGACGTGACCGAGAGTTGAAAGAGAAATTCTGGAAGGATTAAGATGAAGTAGTTCTGAGCATCCCAGACAGAGAGAGAGTTTTTATTGGAGCAGATTGTAATGGACATGTTGGTGAAGGAAACAGGGGTGATGAAGAAGTGATGGGTAAGTACGGCATCCAGGAAAGGAACTTTGGGGGACAGATGGTGGTGGACTTTGCAAAAAGGATGGAAAGGGCTGTAGTCAACACTTATTTCTAGAAGAGGGAGGAACATGTAGTGACCTACAAGAGCGGAGGTAGAAGCGTGCAGATGCGTGCAGATGGATTATATTCTGTGCAGACAATGTAATCTGAAGGAGATTACTGACTGTAAAGTAGTTGAAGGGGAGTGTGTAGCTCAACAACACAGGATGGATGGTGGTGTGTAAGACAACTGGTGGGGGGTAGGAAAATTAAGAAGACAAAGGTATAGCAGAGAACCAGGTGGTGGAAACTGAGAAAGGAAAAATGTTGTGCGGCCGGAAAAAGGTGAGACAGGCTCTCAATGGACAGGAGGAGCTCCCAGAAGACTGGACTATTACAGCCAAGGTGATCAGAGACACAGGAAAGAGAGTACTTGGTATGTCTTCTCGTAGGAAAGGGGAGAAGGAGACCTGGTGGTGGAATCCCAAAATACAGGAAGTCATCCAAGAAAAGAGATTAGTGAAGGAGAAGTGATACAGTGAGAGTACTGAGGAGACGCAAAAGGAATACATTGAGATGCGACGTAGGGCAAAGGTAAAGGTGGCGAAGGCAAAACGA